>NC_092389.1:25885064-26194973 GCF_030028105.1 Mobula birostris
CCGGACTGTTTAGGGGAGCTCTAGTTAATTAATTCTACAAACAAAACAGCAGTGGGCATATAGATGCCTGGATCATGGAACTGAAAGTTCCTGGGACCAGTGTAGACAGAAGTTGCCTCATGTTTGGTGGTCCCTAAACAGTTGGACTGATGGGACTATTGTGTGAGTAAATTCCACTGTCCAGAGCTCAGTACTGGAGGTGTGGGGTAGATTGCTTTTGGGAATCAGGGAGCATTTATACAGAAAGATCTCTTGGGGGATTAAATGGCTAAACTCCATGAAACAACTGGTGTCATGCTGACAGTGAAATGTGCAGGATTGACTGGACAAAACTTCACCCTTCCAATCATATTTACTGCTGGAAATCCCTTCACTTGGGTAGCACAATCCTATGTTATTCCTTTTACCTGGGTTATCCTATGATTGTTCGCCCGCACAATATTGTTCCTTCAATTTATTCCCTTGGATAGTGGTGTCTCTTGAGATTGCTTCTGCATGATTCGCTTCATCAGGAAACAATTGTCCCACAGTTCCTTTTACTGGGCAGCATTTTCTTTTGGCCCATTTTGCTGGAATTCTCATTTAACAGTCTCATTTAACTCTCCTTTCTTGGATTATGCAGTCCTGGATTCATTTTGCCTCAGTAACTTGATTCAACATGTTTCTATTAAGCTAGGCAGTGCAGACCAACCATCCATTTTCCTTGTCTAGTACTATCTCAGGTGGTTCCCTTAACTGGATGCAGTCATATGATTAACCTCATCAGAGCAGTATGTCCTGTGATTCCCATTCCATGTCTTATATTCCTCCTTTAGATGGTCCTTTCAGAAGAAAGTGCAGTCATTGCTGGATATCTTCAGCTGGCCGTTTCCTGCCTGGTGCCTGGTATCTCCTTCGGGATGGCAATGTTAACTTCAGAGTGAGCAAGTCCCCAGGCCTGATATTCAGTCACCAATAAGAATGCTCATGAGCTACCAGTATTCCAGATCTTTGTGGGATTGGAAAAGAAACCCTGTCTTCACCAAATTTTCCTATAACCTGTTCTGCCTACATTCCCATCAATTCTACCACCCGCCTACTCAAGGAGAGTTGACAGTGACCAACGCTCATGTGTTGGAGACGTGGGCAGAAGCCACAGCACCCAATGGAAGCATGTGCACAGGGAGAACATAAGAGAAAGGAGGAGGAGTAGACCACCTGGCCCATTGAGCCTGCTCCGCCATTCATTAAAATCATGGCTGATCTGGCCACAGACTCATCCCTACCTCCCTGCCTTTTCCCCATAACCCTTAATTCTCCTTCTATGCAAAAATCTATCCAACCTTTACTGAGGTAGCCTTCACTGCTTCATTGGGCAGAGAATTCCACAGATTCACCACTCTAGAAAAATCAGTTCCTCCTCATCTCCATCCTAAATCTACTCCCTTGAACCTTGAGGCTATGCCTCCTAGTTCTAGTCTCATCTACCAGTGGAAACAACTTTCCTGCCTCTATCTTATCTATCTCTTTCATTTTTTTATGTTTCTATAAGATCTCCCCTTATTCTTCTGAATTCCGGCAAGTACAGTCCCAGGCGACTGAATCTCTCCTCATAGTCTAACCCCTCATCTCTGGAATCAACCTAGTGAACCTCCTCTGCAACGAAAATGTGAAGAGCACACAGCTAACATCTGAACCTGGGTACAGAAATGTGAAATAATACTTCTACTGGCAGTGTCACTGTGTCATCCAGGACAGAACTTAGTCATGAGTTACTTTTTTGGGCAAGGCTATCCTACGATTTGCTCTACCTGGATAGTCACATTGAAGGTTCCATTAGGATGAATGGAAAGCCCATGATTCAACTTACTCGATCAGTACTCACTTTATCGCTATGATACGCTATTATGGGATTTCCCACAGTTTGGAGAGTACTGTCCCATGTTTCCCTTTACCTGGATGCTATTGTTCCACATGGGATAACACCAAGCACAATGTACTTTATCTGCATAGCACTGTCCCTAGTGACTCTTGTTATTTTGATAGTAACATCTCACAATCAGTTTATCTACAGAGTACTTCCTCATATGATGTCATTTAGCTGCGGAGTATTGCCCTGTACTTTATCGTATCTGCATAGTACTGCCCCAGAATGAATTATGTATGCCATGACTTACCTTCTCTGGATAGCCCCATCCCATCTGTTTCTTATTACTTGGAAAATATTGTACCATATTCCCTTTTCCTGAATAATAGTAACCCACTTTCTTTCTTTAGACTCACTTTCTTTAGAATGTATTATTCCATGTGGTTCCTATACCTGTACCAGATTCATAGAAACATAGAAAATAGGTGCAGGAGTAGGCCATTCAGTCCTTCGAGCCTGCACCGCCATTTATTATGATCATGGCTGATCATCCAACTCAGAACCCCGCCCCAGCCTTCCCTCCATACCCCCTGATCCCTGTAGCCACAAGGGCCATATCTAACTCCCTCTTAAATATAGCCAATGAACTGGCCTCAACTGTTTCCTGTGGCAGAGAATTCCACAGATTCACCACTCTCTGTGTGAAGAAGTTTTTCCTCATCTCGGTCCTAAAAGGCTTCCCCTTTATCCTCAAACTGTGACCCCTTGTTCTGGACTTCCCCAACATCGGGAACAATCTTCCTGCATCTAGCCTGTCCAATCCCTTTAGGATTTTATACGTTTCAATCAGATCCCCCCTCAATCTTCTAGATTCTAACGAGTACAAGCCCAGTTCATCCAGTCTTTCTTCATATGAAAGTCCTGCCATCCCAGGAATCAATCTGGTGAACCTTCTTTGTACTCCCTCTATGGCAAGGATGTCTTTCCTCAGATTAGGGGACCAAAACTGCACACAATACTCCAGGTGTGGTCTCACCAAGGCTTTGTACAACTGCAGTAGTACCTCCCTGCTCCTGTACTCGAATCCTCTCGCTATAAATGCCAGCATACCATTCGCCTTTTTCACCGCCTGCTGTACCTGCATGCCCACTTTCAATGACTGGTGTATAATGACACCCAGGTCTCGTTGCACCTCCCCTTTTCCTAATCGGCCACCATTCAGATAATAATCTGTTTTCCTATTTTTGCCACCAAAGTGGATAACTTCACATTTATCCACATTAAATTGCATCTGCCATGAATTTGCCCACTCACCCAACCTATCCAAGTCACTCTGCATCCTCTTAGCATCCTCCTCACAGCTAACACTGCCACCCAGCTTCGTGTCATCCGCAAACTTGGAGATGTTGCATTTAATTCCCTCATCCAAGTCATTAATATATATTGTAAACAACTGGGGTCCCAGCACTGAGCCTTGCGGTACCCCACTAGTCACCGCCTGCCATTCTGAAAAGGTCCCGTTTATTCCCACTCTTTGCTTCCTGTCTGCTAACCAATTCTCCATCCACATCAATACTTACCCCCAATACCGTGTGCTTTAAGTTTGCACACTAATCTCCTGTGTGGGACCTTGTCAAAAGCCTTTTGAAAATCCAAATATACCACATCCACTGGTTCTCCCCTATCCACTCTACTAATTACATCCTCAAAAAATTCTATGAGATTCGTCAGACATGATTTTCCTTTCACAAATCCATGCTGACTTTGTCCAATGATTTCACCGCTTTCCAAATGTGCTGTTATCACATCTTTGATAACTGACTCCAGCAGTTTCGCCACCAGCGACATTAGGCTAACCGGTCTATAATTCCCCGGTTTCTCTCTCCCTCCTTTTTTTAAAAAGTGGGGTTACATTAGCCACCCTCCAATCCTCAGGAACTAGTCCAGAATCTAACGAGTTTTGAAAAATTATCACTAATGCATCCACTATTTCTTGGGCTACTTCCTTAAGCACTCTAGGATGCAGACCATCTGGCCCTGGGGATTTATCTGCCTTCAATCCCTTCAATTTACCTAACACCACTTCCCTACTAACATGTATTTTGCTCAGTTCCTCCATCTCACTGGACCCTCTGTCCCCTACTATTTCTGAAAGATTATTTATGTCCTCCTTAGTGAAGACAGAACCAAAGTAATTATTCAATTGGTCTGCCATGTCCTTGCTCCCCATAATCAATTCACCTGTTTCTGTCTGTAGGGGACCTACATTTGTCTTTACCAGTCTTTTCCTTTTTACATATCTATAAAAGCTATTACAGTCAGTTTTTATGTTCCCTGCCAGTTTTCTCTCATAATCTTTTTTCCCCTTCCTAATTAAGCCCTTTGTCCTCCTCTGCTGAACTCTGAATTTCTCCCAGTCCTCAGGTGAGCCACTTTCTCTGGCTAATTTGTATGCTTCTTCTTTGGAATTGATACTATCCCTAATTTCTCTTGTCAGCCATGGGTGCACTACCTTCCTTGATGTATTCTTTTGCCAAACTGGGATGAACAATTGTTGTAGTTCATCCATGCAACCTTTAAATGCTTGCCATTGCATATCCACCGTCAATCCTTTAAGTGTCATTTGCCAGTCTATCTTAGCTAATTCACGTCTCATACCTTCAAAGTTACCCTTCTTTAAGTTCAGAACCTTTGTTTCTGAATTAACTATGTCACTCTCCATCTTAATGAAGAATTCCACCATATTATGGTCACTCTTACCCAAGGGGCCTCTCAGGACAAGATTGCTAATTAACCCTTCCTCACTGCTCAAAACCCAGTCCAGAATAGCCTGCTCTCTAGTTGGTTCCTCGACATGTTGGTTCAAAAAACCATCCCGCATACATTCCAAGAAATCCTCTTCCTCAGCACCTTTACCAATTTGGTTCACCCAATCTACATGTAGATTGAAGTCACCCATTATAACTGCTGTTCCTTTATTGCACACATTTCTAATTTCCTGTTTAATACCATCTCCGACCTCACTGCTACTGTTAGGTGGCCTGTACACAACTCCCACCAGCGTCTTCTGCCCCTTAGTGTTACGCAGCTCTACCCATATCGATTCCACATCTTCCCGGCTTATGTCCTTCCTTTCTATTGCGTTAATCTCTTCTTTAACCAGCAACGCCACCCCACCTCCCCTTCCTTCATGTCTATCCCTCCTGAATATTGAATATCCCTGAACGTTGAGCTCCCATCCTTGGTCACCCTGGAGCCATGTCTCTGTGATCCCAACTATATCATATTCATTAATAACAATCTGCACTTTCAATTCATCCACCTTGTTACGAATGCGCCTTGCATTGACACACAAAGCCTTCAGGCATTCTTTTACAACTCTCTTAGCCCTTATACAATTATTCCCCTTCTACAATTATTCCCCTTATTTGGATAGCACTTTCCCAAACTTACTAGCCACTTTTCAATGCGAGCCTGAATGCCATTTTGGACTTGCTGCATGAACCATTTTATCTCCTGTGGACCTTCAAATAGAATTGAGCATTATGCATTTATCACTGAAAAGCAAACCTATGTCTGGGATGTTGTCTAATCCAGTAGTGATTCTGTATCATATATACTCTCAGCTATTTTTTGATAGTACTTTGAGTGAATTGAATTGACCAGGCTAGTTTCTGTGATGGTACCTTAGAAGGAAACAGCGGAAGAACATCCATTTAGTGCTTGGTTGTGAATGCTTTGGACTCAATTTCCACACTTGGGTACTCGGCCCTGTATCATTGAGGATAGTGATGTTCTTGGAGTTTCTTCCTACAGTTAGAATTCATTGTCCACTACCTAAATATGGCAGGACTGCAGAAATTTGATCTGATCCATTGTTTATGAAGTAGCTCAGAACTGTCACTGTGTACTGATCTTGTGGTTGAATGCACAAGTAGACTGTATTAGAGCTTCACTGAATTAATACATCTCATGTAGAATATTGTGGGTCATTTCTTGAGGTATGGATTCAGTGGTACACCAGCTTGTGAGATAATAAATCATGATGGAATTCAAATGTATTCCTGGTAGCGTTTGACGTTGTGTCTCATACTTAACCAGTTTTGAGACACCATATCTTATATTTTGGCCCCATGATACACATTTTTAATTGAATTATATTTACCTATATCTGTTTTTCTAATATATTTTAGAAATCAGGGTCCCCTGTTGGAACTCACGGAACACAGTACAATTTATTCCAGTGATGAAGACCTGTATATGTGACAAGTTGGTACAATTCTTTGTAACAGTTGTTTTTCCTGCAGGGGGTTGGGAAGCAGCAATTATCTTTTGACCTTGTCTCTGACAGCTCTCAATGGTAGTTTCGTGTGAAAAGGAGAGAAAAAATGCTCACCAATACAAAACAAGAGGCAGACCCCACGCAGGGAGGTATGAACAATGCACAGAAGAGTGACCAGTCAAGGAAGGTAGATATAGAGTCACAAGTAACGGGGTAGTCATGGGGAGGGTTACAGATCAAGTTAGGAATAAGGCAGGCTTCATTTGGTTGAATAGGTTGCAGTAGTTGTTTTCCCCTCAGTTGAGATGTCCAATGGAAATACTTCAGGGGTCATGGTGGGAAGTCAAATGGTCACAGTTCATAAGTTGTTTAAATCAAGATTGCTGTTTGACAGATAAAGTGTTACTTCTCAGCTGACACATGCTAATGCTTCAAAATGGCTGGGTCCAATGTTGGACAGGATCTGAATGTCATATTGCAAAAGCACTTGGGGCATGTTTAAAGAGACGGGCATTGGAGTTTAGCTCCAAGCCACTCAAGCAAACATAGAGATAAAGAATTCCATGCAAAAGGAACATAAGTGGAATACTTCCCGGGATTAGTACATCGAGTGGCATTGTGGTGTCATGATTTTTCCTGTTAAAAGCTTTTCATCCTACCACATGTAGAACAAATCCCCACAGACCAAGATTCCAGTTTGAGATCTCATTCTCTGCTTGGTCAGCTGGGCTCTACAGGACAAGGGTTAGCTTCATCACAGTTAGCCGCAGCGGTGCTAACTACGGGGAGCTTAAGATTGCAGCTCAGATTAGTGTGTCTGATCAACACCCCAGCAGCCAGTAAACCCTGCTGAAATGTATGGAGTGTGAGGGTGTGGAAGATAGATCCCCCTGTCCTCATGTTTTTGAATGTCAAGGTTCATGTCAATCTGATCTTCAATTCTGCAAGGTATCCGAGCATAGCCAGCCTTTACAGGGGAATGAGCATCTTGGCTTATCAGGGTGCCTGGATATGGATGAGTGTATAACATTGCAATGGTTGGGATGCAATAGTGCTAAATTTCAGACTCCATTTATTATGCTGGACATGAACTGGCCAGACTGAATTCCAGCAAAGCTTTCTACTTAGTAAAACTCTTAACTGGAAGCTGTAAATCATAGAATTTATCCTGACATTCTTTACAGTTGAGAAAAAAATAAATTAATTGGGATTCATTGCAATAACTTAGCAACGTGGAGAGTTTAAATGCTTCATGTAGATTTGGGCTGTATTGCAGGATGGCTGATAAATACCTACTATTGTGGCCACCCTATTAAACCCCTCCTTGCATGGCTGATGTGCTGTATTCTCAAGGTTACAAACCGCTTCTTATCTGTCCTGCCTGAACCTTGATTGCCCATCCAGATTTGAATAAAGCTGTTAAGCCTTTGTTTCTGCTAATGGTTTTATGGAGGCACAGCCTTAGCAAATACAGGAAAATTCAGACCTTATCACTGTTTAAGGTAAATTATTGCACACCTGTGACCTACCCCGGTGGTCGAGCTGGTAGGTCTGAGCTGACAGGTCTGAGCGGAGGAGTGCAGACAGTGCAGTCGTTTCTTTGTACAGGGGAAGTTATGAGGGTCATTTTCTCAAAAGAGACTTAAAGGTGACCTGATGGTTAATCTTGGAAGAGAGAAAAGGGGTTCAAAACTATAGACTGCAAACATAAGGCAGTCACTAAGGGGACATAACTTCAAGGTGATTGAAGTAAAGTATAGGGTCAGTGGTAGATTTTTTTTACGTAGAGAGTGGTAGATGCATGGAGCACGCAGCCAGAACTGGCGGTAGAAGCAGATATATTAAGGGCATTTAAGAGACTCTTAAATGGGCCCATGGATGAAAGAAAAATGAAGAACCATGTGGGAAGAAGGTTTAGATTGATCTCAGAGTAGGTTAAAGGTTTGACACAACCTTTGTGTTGTACGGTTCTATGTAATATAAATGACAAGCAATTTAGGAGCTAACAAGTTGCTCATATTTTTGATAATATTGCTGTGTCTACTCATGGCACATTTAACTTAATCAGCATGGATGTAAGAGGAAGTTAGGTAACAATATGAGGAAGAAAGGAACTGAAAATGTGCAAGTAAAGCATGGTGAATTAAATAAGGTGGGAGGAGTGTTAACACAAACATGGGCCTTTGGCAGTAGGATCTGATTCTGTGCTGAAAATATTGTGGGACAGGACGTACTAAAATGACCCATTACCTAAACTGGCCACCTTTGATGTCCAGACACACACCAACCTGACCTAGATGTGAGGACTGGTGCAGCCACAATGACTAGGCCTTTGGAATGACCTTTCAGTGGTCAAAGGGCTTTGAGTATGTTATATGTCTTTGATAATCAGCATTACATAATAAAAAAATTAAATAATATAATAAGAAAGAAAAGAACAACCTAAAGTACTAGAAATTAATTAATCCCATTGATAAACAGCATTTGCCCTTCTACTCAAGGTTACCAACCCCTTTGCAATGCATGGGGTTATGTTGCCATGCTCTCTTCTCATTACAATCATCAGGCAGAAAGTACAGGAGCCTTAGGTCCCATACCACGAGGTTCAGAAACCGTTATTACCCTTCAACCACCAGGCTCCTGAACCAATGTGGATAACTTCACTCATCCCAACAAAGAACTGATTCCACAACCTATGGACTTACTTTCAAGTACTCTACAGTTCATGTTCTCAATATTATTTATTTATTCTTTTTTATTTGCACAGTTTGTCTTCTTTTGCACATTGGTTATTTGTCAGTCTTTGTTTATGAAAAGTTTTTCATAAATTCTATTATAGTTCTGTATTATTTTCCTGCAAATGTCTGCAAGAAAATGAATCTCAAGGTCGTATATGGTGATGTGTATGCACTTCAATAATAAATTTACTTTGAATTTGAATTTGACTTTGAAAGCTGAGAGACAGATGCAAACAATATTCTGCCTCGCTCCTCTGAGCATTATTGGTCTCAGCAGTGGATCAGATACAATGGCATCTGAACTTCCAGCTCTACTTTCTGAGGAGTCTGAGGAGATTTGGTATGTCGCCAAAGACTTTTGCAAATTTCTAAAGGTGTACAGTGGAAAGCATTCCGACTATTCGAATAGGATTGCAAGAAGCTGTAGAAGGTTATAGAGTCAGCCAGCTCCATCATGGGATCACCCTCCCCACCATTTTGGACAGCTTCAAGAGGCGGTGGCCCAAGAAGGCTGCACCTGTCAGGAAGGACCCTCACCATCTGGGACATACCCTCTTCTCTTTACTACAATCAGAGAGATGGTACAGGAGTCTGAAGACCCACACTCAATGATTCAGAAACAACTTCTCCACCTCTGCCATCAGATTTTTGGATGTTCGATGATGAACCCATGAGCTCCAGCTCAATTTCTCTTTTTTTATTGCACTATTTATTTATTTTGCAATGTATAGTAATTTTATGTCTTTACATTGTACTCCTGCTGCAAAACGACAAATTTCATGTCATATTAGATGGTGATAATAAACCTGATTCTGATTCTGATATTGCTATGCCTTCACAGCCACTAAGTCAAAATCCTGGGACTCAGCACTTTATCTTACTGTGGATCAACAGTTATCTCAGCAGTTCATGGAAATAACTTACCAGCAGCTTCTCGCAGAAGCTTGGAAACAACAAAGAAGATGCTCGAGCATTTTGTTTGTTGCTCCAGATTTCAACCCCACCAGTCTCTTGAACTGGGAAGCATGTCCGTCTTGTTCAAAATGTCCTCCTCTCAGGGATGAATTTTTAAAAGTGAAATGGACAGACCTGTGAGTTGGATAATAGATACTGTGTGATAAGGGGATTAATAAAGGGGTCAGGGTGTCGAGTGCACTTCAGGAGAAATTATGTGCACAGAGTCACTGAGAGGCTGTGAGCTGTGGATAACGTGCTATCGGTGTCACTCCTGAGTAATTACTCTGTGCAGCCAGTAACCACTGACTGACAAGTGCTTCATGAGCAATCAGAGAGAAACTGTATATCCTTATTATTGATCTCCTTAAACAGTTTAAAATGCTTGAGTGCATTTTGTTTTAGCGAAACCACACAGGAATGATAGTGGTAATGTGATAGTTGTCAGCATTTTCTATAGATCTGTAAGATTTGTAAATAGTTGTGCAGAACATTTGTTTTAAACAGTGAGGTGCCATTCTGATACTGTGTTGAACTGTGCTGTTGAATCATAAATGCCTACATCTTGTTCCATAGGGCTACAACGCCTTACAGTACCAGAGACTCGGGTTCAATTCCTGCCGCTGCTTGTAAGGATTTTGTAGGTTCTCCAGGGGCTCCAGTTTCCTCCCACAGGCCAAAGACGTACCGGTTGGTAGGTTAATTGGTCATTGTAAATTGTCCTGTGATTAGGCTAGGGTTAAATCGGGAGATTGCTGGGCTGCGTGGCTCGAAGGGCCGAAAGAGCCTATTCCACACTGTATCTCAGTGAATAAATAAATACCTGATATAGACAGTTCCCGTTCTCAATGCTTGTTGCTTGGGTGTAACAACATGGCGCTCTTCACAGTTGCAAAATTAACACAGGCCCCAGCACCGTTTGGAGTGACCAGCAGTAGATCAGTATCTCTCGAGTCAGAGCGTTGTGTACGTCACACCAGAGCCTTGAGTACATAACTATGCTGATAGTACATAGTGGTTTTGAGGATAATTTACATTTTTGTAGGGATGCCTTTCCGATTAGGGTTTGTGGAGAGACTCCATCTGCCTTCTCAAATGGGCGTGCTTTGCACAAGAAATGGGAAGTTTAATATGTTTCTCAGTCAAAATCACTAACAGCTTGAAAATCAAAAGACAGTGCAGATGCTGGAAAAAAATGCAAAAAAATGTTGGATCATTGAGCAGGTCAGGCAGAGAGAAACAGAGTTAAACGGAGTTATTATTTCAGGTCAAAGATCCTTTGTCAGAAATGTAGGCCAGCTGAAAAGAGAAAATGAACAGAAGTTAGGAAATGAGGGCAATTAGGATACAACAGAACAAATGACTTCATTAACTAAATAACTATATGATATCTACAACTTATCCTCATAACAAGTTTGGCCTTACCCTATCAGAGATATTTCCTGTGTCCTAGTCATCCCTCCCGCAGCTTCTCTGTACCTTAAACCAACTTGTTTTTCCCCTGTTGTGACAAAGGGTATTCAATCTGAAACATTGACTCTGTTTTTCTTCCCTTCGATGCTGCTTGGCCTACAAAGTCTTCCAGCATTTTCTGCTTTCACTTAGTTTTTCTATTAACTGAAGTTTTCTGATTTTTACATTTTCAACCATTTCATTTCAAATGTCTTGCTAACATTTACGCGACAGCGACTTGGCAGATTAAAAGGCATAGTTTGGGAATTGGGTACTATGAAGGCCCCTCACATCAGCTGGTGGTTGAGGGTTGGAAGGCCAGAAGGAATTCTCTGCAGGGAGGATTTTCCTTTTATGATGAACAATTTTAAGGGAAGTAGTAAGCAGGGAGGAAATGAAAACTCAAATCCATTGGTGGCAATCTTCCATGCAACTTCCAGCTTCAGAACAGCCCATCACTCCTGGGCAGCTGAGGAGTTTCCCTGGATCAGGAAATGGGAAGAAAACTTGGAGATATCTGAGTAGACTAGGAGATATTACAGACTTGACATCAAGGGGAAGGGAGAGTAATTAAAGTACCAGGTAGTGTGCTAATTGGAATGGGAACGTGACAGAGGTTGTGGGCTTGCAATTCTTTATTCCAATTTCATTGCTTTAGCTATTCAATAAGAAAGAGTTTAAATTGCCATTGTTTTTCTCATCTGTTGATCTTTGGTTTGATAATGATCATTGATTGGAAGCACACTTCAGAGCGAATGTACTTTTAATATGTGTCATCAGCTCTCCATACTCTCCAGACTCCAGAGAGCTGTCTCCTGTCTTCTGCCTGATGAATAAGGAAAGCTCTGAATCTATAGCTATTGATCCTGAGCTTAAAAAGAGTTTCAGATCTGACACTGGTGGCTTGGTGAGACTGCAAGTCTTTTTGTCATTACTCAAGTGATTGAGCATGAACAGGTGTGTCATGTTTCTCTTTAATCTCTTTTTATCATTCTAGGACAAATATTTGCCTTAACCTGTTCTGATTGTGATGACCTCTGAATGAATTGAAGCCACAATAAACAAGAGGCATTTTACTTCCAGCATTTTTTTCTCAGGGTCATTGTATACAGTGTACAAAACCACCTCAGGAATGTGGCACAAAGAATGTTGTGTCCGGATAACACTGGAGTGAGTCTTATCATGCTCCAGACGAGACATCAGATCAGTGCCAAATGTGTGAGCGTTTGTTGAAATCCCCTTGAAAAACAGTACTGGAGAGTTGTCATTCAATGCCAGCAGTGTTCCACTGTTCAACAAGGTTGAAGAAAGGTTAATTTCTGTGAAAGACTGTGATGGAAATCAAAAACATGTATTCCCTAATGGAGATATAAAGTGGGATACCGTAAATTAACAAAATATAGGAGACAATTGCTGCTCAAATATTGTCCTGGAACATATAGGCCAGGAATGAACGTGGCAGATACAAGTATGGAGTGAACTTGATAGCTTTTAAAACTCTTCTGTGGTGTTTACTCAGGGCAGTAACTGGTTTGAAAGAGGTTACATAAGACTGAGTTGTACGTCACTGATGGAAATATGTTTTGTCAAGGCCAAACAGCTATTTTATTTTGGGATTATTTTAGTTCTCTATTGTACTGTAGGAAGAGTATTTTGGTTCAGGATTCAAGGTGATTATTTGGATTGCAGCAATGCCTTTCCCTGGGTATGATTTGCCTTTCTTATCTTGATAAAAGGTCAGATTCTTGTGCAGTAGGATAGCAAATGCTTGGTAAACTAGTTTATTATTGTTACATGAACTGAGGTACAATACAAAACATGGTTTTGCATGCCACCCATAGAGATCATTTTATTACCCCAGTACGTTGAAGTAGTACATGGGAAAAGTCTAACGGAATGCAGAATCAAATGTTACAGTTACAGAGAAGTTCACAGCAGGCAGATAATAAGATGCAAGACCATGACAATGTAGAGTGTAAGGTCAAGAATCCTTTACTTACCTTTTCTCAATAGATTCCTGAGGACTTCATCTCAACGTATGGAAACCCTGTCTCAAACTGTGTCTCAGCTCTTACATTAATTTCCCTCACATCCAAATTTCAACCACCATGCAAGGTTGCAGTTTTGATTTGAAGCCCAACTTCTTGAATTGAACGGAACCTATTCTGAACTCACACAAATAGAGAGTTATTACTCTCTACACATGTCTTTGTGGCAAACTGACAGCGTGACAAGGGCACTATTAAAATACACAGGCATAATTTTTGGGCGTAACTTGTCACCCAGGCGTTAAACCAGAATTGAAGATTGGCTGACCATTATGAAAATTGGACATTTCTCCATTTAGAGTGTTCCCAAACCCAAAAAGTTAACATGAAGGTACAGCACGTAATTATGACGGCTAATCAAACGTTGGTCTTTATTGCAAGAGATATGGAGCATAAAATGAGAAAAGTTTTGATAAAGCTGTACAGAATTGTGGTACGACTGCTCCTGAAGTACTGTGTAGCGTATTGGTCTTCATATTTAACGGAGGTTATGCTTGTACTGGTGGCAGGGCAGAGAAGATTTGCTGGATTGATCATGCCGTAAAGGTGTTGCTTTATGAAGAAACGTTGATCAGGTTATGCCTTTCCTCATTGGAATTTAGGGTGAGGAGTAATATTATTGAAACATATAAACTTCTGAGGGGGTTTGACAAAGTGGACTTTGAAAGGATGTTTTGGCTAGTTAAGGTATGTAGAAATGGGAGGGGGACATCCATTTCAGATGGAAGTAAGGAGAAACTCCTCTAAGTCATGAACCTTTGGAATTCCCTTTCCCAGCAACTTACGGAAATAAGACAGTAAGATCATAAGAATTAGGCAATTCAGCCCATCGAGTGTGCTCTGCTATTTGATCATGGCTGATCCATTTCCCTCTCAACCCTATTTGCCTACCTCCTCTCCGTAACCTTTCATGCCCTGGCTTATCAAAAATCTATTAACCTCCACTTTAAATACGCTCTGTGACCTGGCCTTCACAGCTGCCTGTGGCAACAGATTCCACAGATTCATCACCCTCTGACTAAAGAAATTCCTCCTCATCTCCATTCTAAATGGACTTCCCTCTATTCTAAGGTTGTACTCGCTGGACCTAGACTCCCTCATTAGAAGAAACATCCCCTCCACATCCACTCCGTCTTGTCCTTTCAACATTCAATAGGTTTCAATGAAATCTCCACTCATTCTTCTAAATTCCATTGAGTACGGGCCCAAAGCCATCTCATATAAGAGGCCTTTCAGTCCCGGAATCACTTTTGTGAAACGCCTTTGAACCTACTCCAATGTCAGCACATCTTTTCTTATACAAGGGGCCCAAAACTGCTCACAATACTCTTAAGTAAGGCCTCACCAATGTCTTATAAAGCCTTAACATTACATCCTTGTCTTTATATTCTAGTCTTCTCAAAATAAATGCTAACATTGCATTTGCCTTCCTCACCTCTGACTTAACCTGTAAGTTAACCTTCAGGGAATCCTGCACGAGAACTCCCAAGTCCCTTTGCACCTTATAGTTTTGAATTTTTCCACATTTAGAAAATAGTCTGCGCTTTTATTCCTCCTTCTAAAGTGCCTGACTGTACACTTGCTGACTCTGTATTCCATCTGCCACTTCTTTACCCATCTCCTAATCTGCCTAAGTCTTTATGCAGCCTCCCTGCTTCCTCAACACTACCTGCCTCTCCACCTATCTTCTTATCATCTACAGACTTGGCCACAAAGGCATCAATTCCATCATCCAAATCATTGATATACAACATAAAAAGAAATGGTCCCAAAACCGACCCCCTGCTGAACACCACTTGTCACTGGCAGCCAATCAGAAAAGACTCCCTTTATTCCCACGCTCTGCTTTTTACCAATCCGTCAATGCTAATATCTTTACTGTAATACCATTGGCTCTTATCTTGCTAAGCAGCTTCATGTGTGGAACCTTGTCAAAGGCCTTCTGAAAATCCAAGTACACAATATCAACCAATTCTCCTTTGCCTACCCTGCTTGTTATTTCTTCAAAGAATTCCAACAGATTTGCTGGGCAACAGATTTGCTAGGCAAGTTTTCCCTAAGAAAAGCATGTTGACTTTGGCCTGTTTCATCATGTGCCTCCAAGTACCCTGAAATCACATCCTTATCAATCGACTCCAACAACTTACCAACCACTGAGGTCAGACTAACTGACCTATAATTTCCTTTCTTCTGCCTCCCTCCCTTCTTGAAGAGTGGAGTGACACTTGCAATTTTCCAGGCCTCCGGAACCATGCCAGAATCTAGTGATTCTTGAAAGATTATTACTAATGCCTCAACAATCTCTTCGGGCACCCCTTTCAGAACCCTCAGGTGTCGTACATATGGTGCATATGACTGATCTACCTTCAGACCTTTCAGCTTCCCAAACACCTTCTCGCTAGTAATAGCAACTGCACTCACTTCTGCCCCCTTACACTATCAAACATTTGGCATACAGTTAGTGTCTTCCACAGTGAAGACTGATGCAAAATACTTATTTGGTTCATCTGCCAATTTCTTGTCCCACATTATTACTTCTCCAGGGTCATTTTCTAGTGATCTGATATCTACTCTTGCCTCTCTTGTACTCTTTATTTATCAGAAAAATACCATTTGGTATCCTCTTTGGCATTATTGG
Organism: Mobula birostris; assembly: GCF_030028105.1. Taxonomy (NCBI): domain Eukaryota; kingdom Metazoa; phylum Chordata; class Chondrichthyes; order Myliobatiformes; family Myliobatidae; genus Mobula; species Mobula birostris. The sequence continues at coordinate 25,901,023 of NC_092389.1, forward strand.
CTAGCTTACCTTCATGTTTCATCTTTTTGCTCCCTATGGCTCTTTTTGTAGCCTGTTGGTTTTTATAAACTACCCAATCCTCTAACTTCCCACTAATTTTTGCTCTATTATATGCCTTATCTTTTGTTTTTATGTTGGTTTTGGCTCCCCTTGTCGGCCATGGTTGCGTCATCTTCCCTTTATAAAACAACAACTTCTTTGGGATGTATCTATCCTGTGCCTTCCGACTTGCTCCTGGAAGCTCCAAGCATTGCTGCTCTGCCATCATCCCTACTAGTGTCCCCTTGCAATCAACTTTGGCCAGCTCCTCTCTCATGCCTCTGTCATGTCCTTTACTCCACTGTAATACTGATATATCTAATTTTAGCTTCTCCCTCTCAAATTGCAGGGAGAATTCTATCATATTATGATCACTGCCTCTGAAGGCTTCCTTTACCGTAAGCTCCCTAACCAAATCCAGTTTGTTACACAACAGTCAATCCAGAATAGCTGATCCCGGAGTGGGCTCACCCACAAGCTACTCTTAAAAAAAATCTTGTAGACATTCTCTCTCTTGGCATCCGAAATCAGCACCAATCTGATTTTTCCAATCTACCAGCGTATTGAATTCCTCCATGATTATTGTAATATTGCCCTTTTGACATGCATTTTCTATCTCCCGTTCTAATGGAGTCAGTGTATACAGTATTGTGCAAAAGTCTTAGGCACACGTATATAGTTAGGGTACCTAAGACTTCTGTACAGTACTGTATTTATCAACATGGAGCGGAGAGCAAGTTTGTAAATCTGACAGGAGCAAGGGGTGTTGGGAATGGTGGGTCTGCAGCACTGTAGAAAGTGTGTGGGATACTTGGCAGAGAAGGAATGCCAAGGACGGGGTGTGGCATGAGTGCAGGCACACTTATCCCTGAGACACCATCAAGGACATTTGATTCCAAACAACTGGTTTATTGAACTTTACAGAACGTCTCTGTGGTGCTTCCTACTCCCTCCCCTCTCCCTTCCCCTTTTCCCAACCATGATTCCCCCTCCCTGTTTCCTTCCCACTCTCAGTCCACAACAGAGACCTATATCAGAATCAGGTTTATCATCAATCACATATGTCATGGAATTTGTTTTGTATTTAGCAGTAGCAGTAGTACAGTGCAATACATAAAATTACTGTAATACTGTGTGAAATTCTTAGGCACCCTTGCCTAAGCCTCTGTGCCTAAGTATTTTGGACAGTACTGTGGAGACTATCATCTGAGTTGCAAGAGGGTCAAGGGATTGGGAAGGGTGATAGAGAGGCCAAGATTAGATCAGACCTGATCCTACTAAATAGCTGTGAGGGCTCAAAAGGCTAACTGGCCTATTTGTTCTCCGGCTTCTTATGTTTTGGTGTTCTTAATTTTGCTGCAATGATACTGACGTCCTGTGGTTTCACTTGGACTTGTTGACGAGAAGTTAAACAGCAACTGTTGTTTGAGACTGATTGCTGAGAATGTTTACTCACTGAAGGCTTGTGCTGCCCTTCATTCAGAATGCACATTGGTGATGTGTGTCTTTACCATCACAAAAACTATTCAAGCAGTTCATTATTTGAAGAGCTTGCTTTCATTTGCAGTTACGGTGTTTGGTAAAGCTAGCCACATGACAGCTCACCTAACCATATAAAAAACACTGACTGCCAGGGTCCCACTTTTGTTAATGCATCCTAAATAAGGCATTAGGCTCCTCTTAGCATCTTCAAAGGTTTCAGTGCCTATTTCAGGAATGGTTTTGGATATCCTGTGAATCACACTTTGCCAATATGACAGGTGACATTCTTCTGCTGTGAATACATCATTCACGATGATGCACACACGGATACTCACTTTAGCTCAGTATAATATGTGCAGCACCACACTAATGAATTTCTAGGCCCATGGGAGAATTTTCTTACCATCTAATCCAATCATTGCTCATGGACATAATAGCATTCATACTTCATTGTAGTTCTCGAGTTCAACCCATATAAAACAGCTAACCAAACGTCTAGTCAATTTCTACATCAATTTAAAACTTTCAATCATCACATCTATGTACTTGTGTTCTCCATGTTAGCTACTAACTCCTCTTTCAGTGGCAATGAGGGCATCAGAGTGGACGTGGTTTATCGTGGGGGAATTTGCTGGGAATCACAATTTGACCACACATCAGTCATTCAGCATTGGAGATGGCTTCCTTCCGAACATTCATTGCCTTCCCTTCACCTGGGGAAATCAGAGTGAATTCAGGCAAGAAGAGGCCTGACATTGATTGTGAGGAATAAACGTTAAAAAGAACATCTGCCTTGATAGCAGTTGGCAGTGTTAAGACATCGCAGAAAATAATTGCACTGTCCTGAGTGACATGGAAGATTGTCTCTGATATGAGGGATTGGATTTGCTATTGATTACTACCACTGCAATTAGTAACCGTCAGGCCCGGGAAACATCGCTGCCCTTTAAGAACAAAGTGGGGTCTGAAACATTTCAACAATATTTGATTATTTTCTGTTATTTTGTTATCGCTATTGATGGTGAGCTTGATTACTAAAAGGTTAGGCAGCAAAGCAAGATGTCACCTGTTAGCATCTGGTTTCTTTCATTTGTCAACATGTGACAGTAAGGTTCTTGACTCACTCACTCCTTGCCTAGCATAAATGTGAGATAACAGAGAAAAATATCGAGTTATGGCCATAGCACCCCTATCATACTCCACAAGCTCCAAATATATCCACATCAAGAATTAAAATCCAGTAAAACTCTACTAATCTTGTACACTCAGAATTTGATGGTCCCTTAATGATAGAACATCCAGATTATTTGATGTTATATCTCAACACCCTTTTAATTCACTTTTTAAAAAAAATTGGAGCACAGTATGAAAAGAAATTTTCCAGTTAACCAGATAAGTTGAAAAGATGGAAATGGATTCAGTGAAAAGCTTGTCTTGCATACTGCTCATACAGATCAGATCATTAAACAGTGCATTGAGGCAAAACAAGGTAAAGCAATAACAATGCAGAATGAAGTGTAACAGCTACAGAGAAAATGCAGTGCAGGTAAACAATAAGGCGCAAGATCATAAGGTAGGTTGTGAGGTCAAGAGTTCAACTTATCATACTAGGGAGATACTTAATAAGCTTTTAGCAGTGGGGTAGAAGTGGTCCTTGAGGCTGGTGGTATGTGTTTTGAGGCTTTTGCATCTTCTGCCCAATGGAAGAGAGGAGAAGAGACTGTCTGGGCTGCTGGGCTCTTTGATTATGCATGGGGAACAGTGACCCAGTGAGTAGAAAGAAAATGTGGCATGCATTATCTGGTGAGTGAGATAGAGTCATCAAGTCATTCAGCAATGGAAACAGGCCCTTAGGACCATCTCAATTATGCTGACCAAGATGCCCATATAAGCACATTTGACCCCAATCCTTCTAGATGCAATGCCGCCCGTATTTTCAAATAGTTGGATGGTGGCCTATCAGAGTTTTACTGTAATATAAAAAGTTTGTCTTCTCCTCCCTCTTGTTTTGGTATCACACTATAGCAGCTGGATATGCTCTGGTATTACAAGCATCAGTCCTTCATGGATGGTCCCAGAAAATGATCGTCACCATGGCATTCTTTCATCCAAGATATACCAGTCAAACCTGCCGAGTTCCTGTATGTCTGGGATCACAAGGGTTTTATAAAAATCAACAATGGATTTTTTTCCCCTTGTTCCCAGTACAGAGATCTGTAGACCAGTCTCAGAGAGACAATACAGTACTAGCAGAGGTTGTCTGCCACAACGCAGCCAGGGATCTGGGATCTTTATATGTAATACCATGTAGACCTCTGCATTTATTAACCAAGTCATTTGAGAGCATTTAACACCTGATGATTGAATCACAGATCATTTTGGACCTGACTTTCTGTATTTTCTTTTTGAAAAATAAAGTGGCATGTCATAGGTCAAAAGATTTTATTCCAATAATAGAACTGTTGAGGGTTTGTTGCCCTCAAGACTCCCACTTCATGTGCACAAATGATGAACGATGTTGTGGCAAGCTGCAGCAAACTTGTGATTCCTACTGGTAGTGATTCAGCTCTAATAAAATCACAGGTTGAATTGTGCTAATCAGATTTGCCCTCTGGGTTTCTGTCAAAAATTTAATAATCCTTTGAGATATATTAGGAATAGATTGTTCCATGAAATTTTGAACAGATTGAGATGAATACTCTGTGAGGGAAATTTATCGAATGGAAAGTGAAGGAAAGTGAATTAAATTTCCTTTTCTAAAGGGAATTTGCTGATGTTGAAAAGCTGAGCAGGTCATCTGGTTGAGTGGATTTAGACTTAGTCTGGGATCTAAGCCTTGTACTCTGTTCATATTTTGGATCACACAAAGCTATCCCTGGTTTATGAATACCTGACTTATGGACACCCTCTATATTTGAGCAAATTCCCATGTTAATAATTTCAAAAGAATGATGGATGTATATATGTTTGTTCCTATGAACCAACTGCAGGAATATTCTTCTTTCTCCACTTCTAGTAATTGTTCTTTCTCATCAGTATTATGTGATTTTGATGCCATTCTTTATAGTGCTGTGGAAGGGTGGTTACCATAGTGAGTGATTTTTGTGTATTTTCCAACTTGTGACAAAATTAACAACAGAAACTAATCAGGTGCCCTAATATTGATTGGCATATGAATAGTTCCAAGGGTTTAGATGGGGCAGAGTTTGTTAAGTGTGTCCAGGACGGATTCCTGTTACAGTATGTTGACAGGCCAACTGGGGGAATGCCATACTAGATCTAGTACTAGGTAACGAACTGGGTCAGGTCACAGATCTCTCAGTGGGTGAGCATCTGGGGGACAGTGACCACCGCTCCCTGGCCTTTAGCATTATGGAAAAGGATAGAATCAGAGAGGACAGGAAAGTTTTTAATTGGGGAAGGGCAAATTATGAGGCTATAAGGCTAGAACTTGCGGGTGTGAATTGGGATGATGTTTTTGTAGGGAAATGTACTATGGACATGTGGTCGATGTTTTGAGATCTCTTGCAGGATGTTAGGGATAAATTTGTCCCGGTGAGGAAGATAAAGAATGGTAGGGTGAGGGAACCATGGGTGACAAGTGAGGTGGAAAATCTAGTCAGGAGGAAGAAGGCAGCATACATGAGGTTTAGGAAGCAAGGATCAGATGGGTCTATTGAGGAATATAGGGAAGCAAGAAAGGAGCTTAAGAAGGGGCTGAGGAGAGCAAGAAGGGGGCATGAGAAGGCCTTGGTGAGTAGGGTAAAGGAAAACCCCAAGGCATTCTTCAATTATGTGAAGAAAAAAAGGATGACAGGAGTGAAGGTAGGACCGATTAGAGATAAAGGTGGGAAGATGTGCCTGGAGGCTGTGGATGTGAGCAATGTCCTCATTGAATACTTCTCTTCGGTATTCACCAATGAGAGGGAACTTGATGACATTGAGGACAATATGAGTGAGGTTGATGTTCTGGAGCATGTTGATATTAAGGGAGAGGAGGTGTTGGAGTTGTTAAAATACATTAGGACGGATAAGTCTCCGGGGCCTGACGGAATGTTCCCCAGGCTGCTCCATGAGGCGAGGGAAGAGATTTCTGAGCCTCTGGCTAGGATCTTTATGTCCTCGTTGTCCACGGGAATGGTACCGGAGGATTGGAGGGAGGCGAATGTTGTCCCCTTGTTCAAAAAAGGTAGTAGGGATAGTCCGGGTAATTGTAGACCAGTGAGCCTTACGTCTGAGGTGGGAAAGTTGTTGGAAAAGATTCTTAGAGATAGGATCCATGGGCATTTAGAGAATCATGGTCTGATCAGGGACAGTCAGCATGGCTTTGTGAAGGGCAGATCGTGTCTAACAAGCCTGATAGAGTTTTTTAAGGAGGTGACCAGGCATATAGATGAGGGTGGTGTAGTGGATGTGATCTACATGGATTTTAGTAAGGCATTTGACAAGGTTCCACACGGTAGGCTTATTCAGAAAGTCGGAAGGCATGGGATCCAGGGAAGTTTGGCCAGGTGGACTCAGAATTGGCTTGCCTGCAGAAAGCACAGGGTCGTGGTGGAGGAAATACATTCAGATTGGAGGGTTGTGACTAGTGATGTCCCACAAGGATCTGTTCTGGGACCTCTACTTTTCATGATTTTTATTAACGACTTGGATGTGGGGGTAGAAGGGTGGCTTGGCAAGTTTGCAGACGACACAAAGGTTGGTGGTGTTGTAGATAGTGTAGAGGATTGTCGAAGATTGCAGAGAGACATTGATAGGATGCAGAAGTGGGCTGAGAAGTGGCAGGTGGAATTCAACCTGGAGAGGTGTGAGGTGGTACACTTTGGAAGGACAAACTGCAAGGCAGAGTACAAAGTAAATGGCAGGATACTTGGTAGTGTGGGGGAGCAGAGGGATCTGGGGGTACATGTCCACAGATCCCTGAAAGTTGCCTCACAGGTAGATAGGGTAGTTAAGAAAGTTTATGGGGTGTTAGCTTTCATAAGTTGAGGGATAGAGTTTAAGAGTCGCGATGTAATGATGCAGCTCTATAAAACTCTGGTTAGGCCACACTTGGAGTACTGTGTCCAGTTCTGGTCACCTCACTATAGGAAGGATGTGGAAGCATTGGAAAGGGTACAGAGGAGATTTACCAGGATGCTGCCTGTTTTTAGAGAGGATGGATTATGATGAGAGATTAAGGGAGCTAGGGCTTTACTTTTTGGAGAGAAGGAGGATGAGAGGAGACATGATAGAGGTGTGCAAGATATTAAGAGGAATAGATAGAGTGGATTGCCAGCGTCTCTTCCCCAGGGCACCACTGCTCAATACAAGAGGACATGGCTTTGAGGTAAGGGGTGGGAAGTTCAAGGGGTATATTAGAGGAAGGTTTTTTACTCAGAGAGTGGTTGGTGCGTGGAATGCACTGCCTGAGTCAGTGGTGGAGGCAGATACACTAGTGAAGTTTAAGAGACTACTAGACAGGTATATGGTGGAATTTAAGGTGGGGGGTTACATGGGAGGCAGGATTTGAGGGTCGGCACAACATTGTAGGCCGATGGGCCTGTAATGTGCTGTACTATTCTATGTTCTATGTTCTAAACAACAGAACGTGTTTGTTACCTAGGGATGGCTTGTTGACTGCTTTCATTGAAACATTTTCTGTTGCTTTTGGCTGAGTTTAGGTGTTTGACTGTCAATATCTCAGCTTGACTATCTGGATGTGAAATGCGTCACAGTTTGGGACTATTGGTTTCTTCAGAAGCATCTTGCGATTCTCGTCTCATGTCTAACCCTATTGAAATCATGACAGAACTAATGATAGAACCGTTCCTGTTTAACTTAATCTGATTACTTACACAGGCACGATCAAGTGGCAAACATCATTCACCAAAATCTTGTTTTAAAATACAAACTCATAAAAGACACCATACCTTACTATAAATACAAACCTGATCCAGTTTTAGAGTCGGAGTCCTACAAATTATATTACAACCGATCTATTAATACAGCTAAGGCAATCCATAATAACAGTCAGGATGTAATATTACAGGATAAACAAGCAAGAACAACCTACTTAATAGATATAGCCATTCCAAAAATACATAACATACAGAAATCAATAATTGAAAAACACCAGAAATATGCTGAGTTAAAAGAAGAAAATAAAAGTCTATGGAACACGAACAGGGTATACATTGTCCCGATAGTAATATCTACAAATGGCATCATCCCAAAGTCCCTACATAATAGCATTAAACAGTTAGGCCTACACAGCAATATTTATGTAAATCTCCAGAAAGCCAGAGCACGAAACACCACTAGAATAGTCTGAAAGTTCCTAAAAATTGAGAAATGAGTGTGCTATGCCTGTACCTCAGGATTTACCAGCTTGAGCTGAGAAAAAAATAAAAATGCAACAATAATAATAATAATAAGTTAGTGAATAAATAATATTGAGAACATGAGGTTTGGAGTCCTTGAAAGTGAGTCCGTAGGTTGTGGAATCAGTTCAGTGTTGAGATGAGTGAAATCATTCGCGCTGGTTCAGGAGCCAGTAGGAATAGGGTTCCCCTTGTCCTCACCTACCACCCCACCAACCTCCGGGTTCAACATATAATTCTCCGTAACTTCCACCACCTCCAACGGGATCCCACCACTAAGCACATTTTTCCCTCCCCCCCCACCGCTTTCCGCAGGGATCACTCCCTACACGACTCCCTTGTCCATTCGTCCCCCCCATCCCTTCCCACCGATCTCCCTCCTGGCACTTATACTTTTAAGCGGAACAAGTGCTACACATGCCCTTACACTTCCTCCCTGACCACCATTCAGGGCCCCAGACACTTCACCTGTGAATCGGCCGGGGTGATATACTGCGTCCGGTGCTCCCGATGTGGCCTTCTATATATTGGCGAGACCCAACGCAGACTGGGAGACCGTTTCGCTGAACACCTACGCTCTGTCCGCCAGAGAAAGCAGGATCTCCCAGTGGCCACACATTTTAATTCCACATCCCATTCCCATTCTGATATGTCTATCCACGGCCTCCTCTACTGTCAAGATGAAGCCACACTCAGGTTGGAGGAACAACACCTTATATTCCGTCTGGGTAGCCTCCAACCTGATGGCATGAACATTGACTTCTCTAACTTCCGTTAATGCCCCACCACCCCATCGTACCCCATCAGTTATTTATTTATTATTATTAATTTTTTTTCTCTCTCCTTTTTCTCCCTCTGTCCCTCTCACTATACTCCTTGCTCATCCTCTGGGCTCCCCCCCCCCCTTTTCTTTCTCCCTAGGCCTCCCGTCCCATGATCTTCTCATATCCCCTTTGCCAATCACCTGTCCAGCTCTTGGCTCCATCCCTCCCCCTCCTGTCTTCTCCTATCATTTTGGATCTCCCCCTCCCCCTCCCACTTTCAAATCTCTTACTATCTCTTCTTTCAGTTAGTCCTGACGAAGGGTCTCGACCTGAAACGTGGACTGTACCTCTTCCTAGAGATGCTGCCTGGTCTGCTGCGTTCACCAGCATTTTTTGTGTGTGTTGCTTGAAATTCCAGCATCTGCAGGTTTCCTCGTGTTTGCATTTTCAATGTGTTCGTAAATTTGGTACTTTCTCACTCTGCTGTGAAAGGACAACTTTATTCCAGTCTTTGTGGTGAAGTTAGTCACTCATTTTTATGAATTCTAGTTCCATTCCCACACCCCAACTGGCTGATTTAGAGGGGATCACTGTCAGAAAGAGCTTGACTATCAGTTGCTATGTGACAGGTTACAGGTTGGAATGGTAGCAGATCCACAGAAAATGCACAGACTCTGCACTATTTCCAACATTATCTTCAGTGCAAGGCAGGGATTTGTACACAGAGTATGGAACGTGGGGCTGCTGCAAGCAGGAGGAATTCGATAGGTTTGTAGTTCAGCATTCATTCTGCATGAGTAGAGGTCAGGCAGAAGTCGGCTCAGATTAATCACTTCCTGTATTTGTTTGTTGCAGTTATTCATGGCATTGGTTTACAGATTTCCCACAAGATAGTGCACAAAATAACACAGCAAATGTTCCAACAAGCACATTCACACCAGTCTATCACAACAGTTTAATTATCATCTCATCCAATTTAACATCCGTAGTTTAAACCGGGTGAATAAACAAGATCTGATAAACTATAGCAGTGTTTAGTCTCATTGACCTGAGGTACCTGTGGTTACTGTTAATCTATTTTTGATGAATTTGGAAATTGTAACACCTTGTACACTCGACTATTAGTCACAGAAATATTTTAAAAATCAACAGAGAGTAGCTACATTTTTTTTCTCTGTGATACTCTTCCTTCTCCTGAAATTATTAATTCTTGCTGGGCGTTAAATGCACAGACTCTGTCAATGCTCTATTACCTCAGATAAAGTAGCCCCAATCCCAGATGCGAGCTGTAGCAAACAAGCTGACCATATGGTGGTATACCTCAACAAAGTTCTGTCCTGTACCCTGCTCCTGCAGGAACCCTTCTAATTCCTGTACTTTACTAAAGATCTAAACTGAGATTTAATTGTTGACTCCCTGCTGGAGTATCTCTTTCTTCACAAAGAGCAGAGAATAAACCCGGGTCCCATTGCTATGAATGACTCAGAACCACACTAGGCAATGCACACAATTACCAAGCTGCCATCAGAGATGGCTGATTCCGTTCATCAATGTGTCATAGTGATTTGCAGTTCAACCAGTTATTTGGTTTAGTTTATCTAGACACAAACTGAGTTTGCTGCTTTCAAATTTAGGAGCCATGTATATTCATGAATTACTCACTGATTCAAAATGTGGTATTTAAATTAGTCGAGGAGTAGCCAGAAGCCTCCCAACAGATTGGACGTGTGTATTGATGAAGAATTTGACATTGTCACTTTTGTTTAATCAGAAGCAATTGATTTGAGTGGTTTACTTGCTTGTCAAGTGTCCAAACTAATTTCAGGAATGAAAGCAAAATGGCAGGAAGGTCATCTCCAAATATGGAGCGTGATGCCAATTTATTTGGACCTGGAGAACTCATTCATAGAAACATGCATGGTCACCTCCATTAATGGCGAGATTCTAGTTTAGATTGAAATTTATCCCATTTATTTTTACCTCATGATTGAAACAACAGTGAAGTCTTTTCCCACTTATTTTACCTCATGATTGAAACAGGTTGGTATAAGCCAACTCTGAAGATAAGAAATTTAAGAAGAGAAAAATCCAGGAGGAAGTATATATCTTAATAAGCTGCTTTGAGATCACTGGGAGGATGCGAAATAGAGGTTTTGTCTTTGCGCTACAGACAAAGTGGAACTAACTCAGAGTGAAGACACAAGAAAAATAATTTGTTGCACAGCAGGGGCAGAATTAGTGGAAATGTGCCCAGAACAGTGGTTCTCTGTTACCTCTTTATAATTATCAGTCCTGCAGATATTCTGCAAGAAGTGATCAGGGAGTTGACTTAGTATAAGTCAATTGACATTCATTTGAATAGTTTTTAATGGATTTTCACAGAATCTGGGTTCTTAATTCATTATAATTGAAGTCTTATCTGTAACAATTATTCTCTGGATAGCTCTGTTACATAACAGTAGTCTGGGAGATCATCCATAGTCAGATTACAATTTTTTTCCAAGAGAAAGAATTCCCTTTCTTAAAAAAATTGAATAATCTTAGCTTTATCTGCACATTTGATGAATTTAATTAAACAAACAAAAGGCTTGCATTTCTATAGCATTTTTACATGACTTGAAGAAATCCCAGTATATTTTAATCATTTAAATATTTTTGGAAGCATAGTTAGTATAATGTGGAAATTACAAAAGATTTTTGATGCACAGTCTGCTCCCACAACCAGCGTGGAAATACAAGAACAGATTAGCTAAGGTGCGGAATGAAGGATAATTATTGGTAGATAACTGGGGAGAGATCCCTTACATTTCTCTGAAATATGTCTCTAAAAACTTTAAGCCCACCGGAGGTTTAATGTCTTGTAGGGAAGAAACTACATTCAACAGTGCTGCGCTCTCTCAGTTCTATTGTTAGTTGTCCGTCGTACCTGATGATGACGATGAAACCTGTGTAGGAGAAACCTGGAGCCATTCCACTCTCTCAGCCTCAGTTCAGGTCCAGTGGTATGAGTAGTCATCTCAAACTGGGCCTTCCTTGGTTGCAGTAGATGATGGTAATTTCCTCTGTACTCTTCCCTCATGATGAAGCATTGCAGAACTGCCTTCCTGCCCATTGGATCTCACCGTTGATCTCATCTGCCGGAGCTGACTTCACATGCTAAGACAGGCATATCCCTATTTCACGGGGGCATGAGGCCCGCTGGCTACCCTCAGTCCTACACTGGAGTGATTATGTGCTGAAGTCTTTGGAAGCATACTTACATCTACAACTTTCAGTCCAGAGGCATGAACTTCACTGTTTCAGACACACAGAGGTGCTATCAATTACACATCAGCTTCAATATCATCTGGCACTCTGGGTTACACTGGAAATTCAATATTCCTTGTTAACGGAACAGGATTATACATATATTGAAACTGGATTAGAGTGTACAAGCTTCACTAAAATGTAAACAGCCATTGGTCAAGGTTTACTTCGCAAAGTTTTGTTTGCCGATAATGAGTGGAGTGGCACCAGAGATACTGTTCCTGCAGAGAATTCAGCTGAAGGTCTCTCCCTAATCCCCCAACACAACAGCCAAAATGAGGGGAAGTTCCCACAACATCCAATCTTGAAGCCTGCTTTTGTAATCAGGGCAAGTCTCCATGTCAGCAAAAATCTGAAATAAAAGAGCTGAACATATGTAAGGCAAAAGGCTGCAGATGTGGAAATCAGTAATTAAAACAGAAAATGCTGGTTAGGGAGCATTTGTGAAATAAGAGTAAGAATAGATTATCACCGGCATGTGATGTGAAATTTGTTAACTTAGCAGCAGCAGTTCAATGCAATGCATAATCTAGCAGTGAGAGAAAAAAAAATAATATTAATAATCAATAAATAAGTAAATCATTTACGGCATATTGAATAGATTTTAAAAAGTGCAAAAACAGAAATACTGTATATTTTTTTTAAAAAAGTGAGGTAGTGTCCAAAGATTCAATGTCAATTTAGAAATCAGATGGCAGAAGGGAAGAAGCTGTTCCTGAATCGCTGAGTGTGTGTCCAGGCTTCTGTACCTCTTACCTGATGGTAAGAGTGAGAAAAGGACATGCCCTGGGTGCTGGAGGCCCTTAATAATGGACGCTGCCTTTCTGAGAGACTGCTCCCTGAAGATGTCCTGGGTACTTTGTAGGCTAGTACCCAAGATGGCGCTGACTAGATTTTCAACCTTCTGCAGCTTCTTTCGGTCCTGTGCAGTAGTCCCTCCATACCAGACAGTGATGCAGCCTGTCAGAATGCTCTCCATGGTACAACTATAAAAGTTTTTGAGTGCATTGTGAATCAGACAATGGGTCCCGGACCTGACAGAGGGAGGCAGGCCTGAAGTCTCTCTCTTTACACAGACCTGCTGATTGTTTGTAGCATTTTCTGTTTTGGTTATAACTAGAAATATGATATACTTATGTAGAATATTTTAGTTTGGAGGATTCAAAGAGACAAGAGCAGTGCAGAGACAAAAGTCACAGATCGGTATATCTCGTAGACCTGCTGCCTTACAGCGCCAATAACCTGGGTTCAATTCTGACCCTGGGTGTTGTCTTTGTGGACATATGGGTTTCCTCTCAGATACCAAAGAAGTTTGCAGATGGATTGGTTAATTGACCACTTTAATTTGCCCCAGGTCTGCAAATGAGTTGTAGAGTTTGGGGAGGAGGAAGAGTTCATGGGAATATGACGAGAATAAAATAGGTTAGGGAAGGGATAAGTTCAAGTTTATGGTCATCTGACTGTGCATACTGTATATACAACCAAATGACACCCTCTGAACATCAGTGCACCCACAAAACATGTATCATGTACAGCACATAAAATAAAATGTGTGGTGGTGGCATCCGTTAGTCTCGCAAGACCATGGATCTGCGCCTGGAAAGTCTTGCTCCAGTCTGTGTCAGAGCAGCGTCTGTTGTGGCTGTAGAGGCCCACACGGGAGTGACAGTCTCGGCTGCAGCGACTGCACTTGAAGGCACTGTCCTCCAGTGTTGTCTTGGTGCTGTTTTTCCGACGAGTGCGCTTTTCTTCAGCAGCAAGCCTCAGCTTCTCTCTTCCTCTTTTTAGACCTCTGTGTAGTTCCAGCCTCCAGTGAGAGCGATCGCTTGCGATGTCCTCCCACCTCTCGACGTTCATTTTCAGTGACTTCATGTCTCTCTTGCAAACGTCTTTGAAACGAAGATGGGGTCTCTTGTGCTCTCTTGCCGGAGGCCAGTTCCCCATACAGCAGGTCTTTCAGGATCCTCCCGTCTGACATGCCCTGTACGTGGCCCAGCTAGCGGAGGCGGCGTTGTTGGAGCAGGGTGAAGAGGCTGGGTATCTGGGTGCAAGCCAGGACCTCATTGTTGGTGACTCGGTCAGTCCACGTGATGTCCAGGATGCATCTCAGGCTGCGAAGGTGGAAGGCGTTGAGACGCTGCTCTTGTCTGTAGTAGAGGCTCCAGGTCTCGCTGCCGTAAAGCAGTGTGTTGAGGACGCAGGCCCTGTAGACTGCAACTTTGGTGTGCGTCGTCAGCTTTCTGTTCTCCCAGACTCTTTTTGTCAGCCTGGCGAATGTTGAGGCTGCTCGTCCGATCCGTCTGTTGATCTCGGGGTCTAGGGAGAGGCTGTCCATGATGGTGGAGCCAAGGTATGTAAACTCGTGAACTACCTCCGGCTCGTAGTTGTTGATGGTAATGGCAGGGGAGTGCTCAACGCCTTGGCCCAATACGTTGGTTTTCTTCAGGCTGATGGTCAAGCTGAAGTCCTGGCAGGCTCTGGAGAAGCTGTCCATGAGGCTTTGCAGTAGCTCTTCAGAGTGTGTTGCCAGTGCCGCATCGTCTGCAAACAACATGTCCCTGATGAGTACTTCACGAACCTTGGTTTTTGCCCTCAGCTGGGACAGACTGAACAGCCTCCCGTCCGATCTGGTGTGGAGGTTGACACCATCAGTTGATGTTCCAAAGGCGTGTTTCAGCATGACTGCGAAGAAGATGCTGAACAGGGTAGGGGCAAGCACACAGCCCTGCTTCACACCGCTGCGGATATTGAGGGGAGGGATAAGTTCAAGTTCAAGTTTATGGTCATCTGACAGTGCATACTGTATATACAACCAAATGATGCCCTCTGAACATCAGTGCACCCACAAAACATGTATCATGCACAGTACATAAAACAAAATATTATCACAAATAAGTTAATAAAATATAATTCGAGATTCATATAGTGTGCAGCACAGGTAAACAGTGAACAATAAACAGTACAGTAAACATTTCACTGTCCTAGTGACAAGACCTCAGTGGTGGTATCAGTCTCACAGTTACCCAGTCTGGCAGTCCTAGTCCCGATGCTCCTGCAACCCCTTCATGACAGTAGTTGGTCAAAGAGATTGTGTGATGGGTGGTAGGGATCCTCAACAATGCTTTGGGCTCTTCATTTACAAAGTAGGTATTGATAATTATCACCAGTTTGGTGGGCCAAAGAGTGTGTTTCTGAACTGTATCTCTTATCAGAGTGTCAGATATTGCCAGGATTAGCATAAATCTTGAGAAAGCTAGTAAATTCAGAGAATGCCAAGCAATGATTTTAATCGTACGTTGACTTGTAATGTTAACACAAGAAGAAAGGCTGTCTTGGGTGCTGTTTTTTACTCTTGGGAGGAGAAGAGGAGGTTTTATCAGAGAATCAATTGCCATCATGATAATGATGAAACAGAGACAAGGAAGGATATAGAAAGGTGAAAGAGGTTAAAAGGAAAATTATCCAACAGATAAGATTTCATTTCCTTATCTAAGATACTGATAGATGAGTTGCAGGCCAAGTGGAAACACTGTGTTGACACTCTTAACTCATTACATTGTCTTGTTTTTTGATCCATTCTTTTCCAAGACTTTTACACAACAGAGCTCTTCCTTCCGTCCTCAGGTTGTTAAAACTCTACATTTTTTCTCTTTGGGAGAAGAACCTAGATCAATCAAATAGTGGATACAAATGCAGGATAGTTATTGCTGGAGGATGGTTGATGCTCAGGGGGAGGGGGAGGAGGTGTAAGAAGAATGAGTAGGCACAGGGGGTTGTTCATGTGTTATGTGAGCACTGACACGTGACGAACATGGGATTAACTCAAAGTTGAGGAAATTCAGTGATCATCATGTTTTGTTGTAAAGCAGGTGAAAAGACATATTTCCTCTGGAAAAACAATGCACACACTTCTTCTCCAGGAAATTTTAGGCCAGTAAAGCTCTTTCTATTTCAAATTGTACACAAATTTCTTGCAAACCACTTTTGAGGGTTACTAACAAAAAAAAACTGGTTTGTTTTACCCATGCATAGCAGATGTTGGGATTACACTCTAGTTTTGCTGTTTCTTAGCACCTTCCTGCTGCTCCACTCACTACCTTCTCTATGGTTCATAGGGTCATAGTGATAGAGAAGTACAGTGCAGAAACAGGCCGTTCGGCCCATCTGGTCCATGCCAAACCATTTAAACTGCCTACTCTTCCAACAATGGTTTTCCATTTGTTAGTTCTTTCTACTTCACCCAACCTGTATGCAATAGTATTAAGCCTCAGTGTGGTATGAGTGACTGACCTGTACCTAAGTATATCATACCCCAGTACTTTGAAGTGACAGACACATGCCAACCAACATTGCATCCCAATGTTACAATGAGAGAGCAGTACCCATCAGTAATGTACCTGAGGCCTATCACTGTGTGTTGTGGACCACAGCTATCAATAACTAACTTACCAGCTCAATGTGTAAACTGAAATATGCACAGCATGTTTAAGATGTTGAAGAGAATTAATTAATGACTTGTTGGTCACCTCTATGTTCATTTTCAGTTAAGACATGTTCAAAGGAGATTCAGTATAGTTTTGCAAAAAGAGATTAAATCACTGATTTTGTAATTGTACATAGCGCCTAATATAAGAGAAGCCAGTGGTGTTTCCATGACATTAATATTGATGGTTTGCTTGATTAATTGTCCTGTGATTCTGTGGAAAATGACATTGCTGATTTGCATATTAACAACTGGTTTACAATGCTGTAAAGCTGACTGTGATATTTTTTTTAAATGTAGAAATTACAGGTTTTCAAAGTGAGAACAGCACACGTCCCATTTCACCATCTATTTCAGCAAAGTAACCTTTACATCAAACTGCTAATGGCTTGAAGTGTGTCCATTAATAACACTGTCGGCAGAGTTACTCTCTATGAAGACCTGTCAGTGCCTTATTACATATTTATTTTTCTGCCCCCCTCCAATCCCTGGTGGTTATTTTGTGGAAGGTACTTAATGATCATCAGCGTAAAGGAGGGTGAGGGAGTTGCAATGTGGGGGTGGTGCTTTGTAGTTTGAGAGAGGTGCTCTGCCTGAGGCTGAATTCATAGTAATAAAATAAGGAATCCTGGATGGACCCCATACAGGTGTTTTGCCAATATGAATTTTCTAAAAAAAGAAATTAAAAGAACACATAAGGAGCATTCTTTTCATTACATCAAAAAAGGAAGGAATATTGACTGCTTCATCATATAATCATTTGAAATTTTTAACATCTTTCTTCTGGATATTAGTTCATATTAATGATGTAAGTTCATAATTACTTGTGAAAGTGATATGGAAATATTATGACTTAAATATTAGAATCGAATGAGTTTTTAACTCGTGGATTAATTAATTTATTTACTGAGATACAGCATGAAGTAGGCCCTTCAGCCCTATGAGCTGCGCTGCCCAACAATCCCCCAATTTAATCCTAACCTAGTCGCGGGACAATTTACAATGACCAATTAACCTACTAGCTGGTAGGAAACCAGAGCACCAGAGGAAATCCACGCATTTTTACTGGAAGAACTTACAGGCAGTGGGGGGAGTTGAACCCAGGCTGCCGGTACTGTAAAGCGTTGTGCTAACCACTACGCTACCGTGCTGCCCCTAATGTTTAACTGTACATTTGGAATGAAACCCTGCACCATTAATAAGCTTATCAAGTAAATTACTTGGAAGACTTACTTGCAGTTCCACCACGGGGTTTTATTTGATGAGAAGGTCTGCTGGAAAATTCAACTGCTAGCTTCCCACCATCTCTGTCCACTTATTGCCAAAATTTCCAATATTCAGAGTTTCATGGCCTGCCTCCACTGAATTGTCAAAATGAGATCAAGGCAGCAAAATAGACAGGGAAGTGATGCAAAGAGGCAGGAGTAATGCTGTCTTTAATGAGTTTTCCCAAAGCCCTTGTTTAAATGAAATTATTTGTAGGCACTGGGCACAATTCTGAATGTGATCATTAATTTGCTTCGAAAAGCCTTCAGGCTCTGCTGGCAGAGGACAGAGGTCAAGAGGTTACCTTGGATTCTCTCAAATCCAAGTGGGAATGTAGTGAAACAGGTGACTCCTTGTGGTTTGCCCAGGACAGCTGGCTATTGCGAATGCTGCTCGTAGACAGGTGCTGACATGTAGAGGGCTCCCGGCTGTTGGATGGAAGATGAACGATTGCTCTCCTGCACTGGGGCTCCCCGCAGGGAGCAGATGACGGACCATTTGTAGGGTCCAGAGATTAATTTTGCAGCTGTGAGGGACCAGATTAGAGTTCAAATGTGAAAGATTAACCCCAGAAGACAATAACCCAAAGAAAGCAAATCCTTCGCTGATACAGAAAGGTCAGACTAAAAGCAGACTTGGTCCTAATTGAGCTTAAATTTCTTGTGCAGGCTATGGTGGGATTTTTATAATGTTATACATTGCTGTTGCCGTGCGGTCTTAAGATCTATTTGAGAAAACTGGATCTTTTCCATGTTGCCATTCTGTTCCAGTAATCCAAGGACATCCCTGTATACTGCACAGGCATCAAGTCATTTATTTTAAAAAGATCAATGCCTTTACTAAAACAATGGACAGATGGATGTCACAGAAATTGTTAAACAGTTGCCCACAGTTATGAACAGGTTCAAAAGTCTTTAGTATATGATGTAGGCGACATCAGTGATTAAGAGGCTTTCAACTGATTTATCGATAGTATTAAACCTGCCATTAGAATTCAAGCTGTGATCCCAGCCTTTGGCCTGTCCCTTATGCTGTTTACTGTTTAGCCTTGAACTTGGCAAGAGTTGACAATAGTGTCTGTACCAACAGGATGATGGAATATGATGTTCCATATTGGACTATTGCTCCACCCTGGAATGATATTGTACATGTAAAGCCCTGGGTAAGGTGTCTACTGCTATGTTGTGAGGTATTTTTATTTTAGCAGTTTTCTGTAAAAGCAGTGTGTCCTGCTAGTAAGGGTGTTTTGGCTTCGGCTGAAGATAAGGTGCCGTGTTGCCTAAATTAGGAATGTTGTGTCAGCCAATCAGGATTGTCTGGGTACGTATTGTAACCTTGTGCCCAGTGAGATGCAAGAGAACATACTCGAGAGCTGGGTGGGATGAGATTTCTGAAAGACAGTAGTCTGGTTTGGGGTCTTTGAGCAGGAGCTGCTGAACGGGCACAAAAGAAGATGCCACAGAATGCTGTTCGAAGGAGAGATCCTATTGCGAGGAGTGCTTTGTGAGACAAAGGATTTTGAGAAGGGGAGTTCTACCTGTGGTTGGTGATGGGAATTCAGCGCCGTGAGTAAAGTGATACGCCCAGCTACTACAGAAACGAGCTCCAATGTTTATGTGCTTATTGGACTGGTTTAACTGAAATAGCCTGTTTATTTTTCTTTTTCTATTCATATTAACTGTTTGATAAAGTTGGAAATCGGTAAGTATACTTTTTTTGTAATTTTATGATGGTGTATGATCTGTCATTTCTTGGTGGCCAATAATTGTGTATGGGCAGTATTTACACAGAACTTGTGAAAATCACTGTTCTTTAATCGGAACATCCCAACTTTCTGGTTTGGTTGAACCCCAAATCATACTGACCCTAGACTTAGCTTGCTTATGAAACGTGTCCTTCTCACCGCTGAGCCACGTGGTTGTTAGCAGAGTTAGCTAACAGCCAAGTTTGTATATGAGCCTGGTGAAAGCATTGCATACAGTAAGGGAGGTAACTCGGGGAGGGGTGTTAATTTTTTTATGCTGATATATGGACTTGGCATTTGGTATTTCCTCTTGGGGGTATAGAATAGAAGAGCACATTTATATTCTGTTGGGGTCAACTATGCCAGATACAGTATGTGAGGAAATCTAGCAATACCTGCAATGGACTTTTTAGAAGGAAACAACTTTCAATATGACATCTTTTGGTACTTCAGGATGAACCAATATTCAGTGCCAATGTGAACTACACAAAAAAAGCTCACCAATAGCAATGTAATAATGATTTATTCAGACGTTTGTGCCGTGTACATCTTCTAGGATGTAATATTGACATCGCCCCCCCCTTTCCTCAGTAATAGCAACAAGCAGCTCAGAGAGGACCATTATGTCTTCATAAAGACACAGTGGCATAATCTGTCCATGACAGCTGTTTGACTTGACTGGGAACTTTGTATCCTCAAGAACCTGTTGTTCTTTCTCCCTCCAGTGGATAGAGGTTGTGCATTTGGTTGTCAAGGAAGCTTTGATGAGTTGTATCGTGTATTAGGTGGTGCATACTGAAATCACAGTGCATCAGCGGTGCAGGAGTGAATGGTGAGAGTGGAAATGTATTTCCACAAGTCTCTCTGCAGCAGCAATGAAATAGCAGGGGAGAGATCAAAGGGGCTGCAGTTCCTTACATGTGGTAGCAGACATTATTTAATTTATATGGTGCATTTCAGCTCTGGACATCCGTAGCTCTGAAGGCCTCAACCTGACTATCTGGACCAGTGGTCCCCAACCTCTGGGCCGCGGACCGATATTGGGCCGCGAAGCATGCAGGGGTGCAGCGGTAGCCAGAGCGCACCCAGCACATCTTTAAGAAAAAAGCCAAAATAAACAAGCTAATTAATTAGGTACCACCCAGAAGCCAGTCTTCATTAGAGGAACTGAGGTGGGGAGGGTCAATAACTTTAAATTTTTTGGCATTAAGGATCGACATTTCTCTCTCTGCAAAGTGTCAGTGGATCTGTCCTGGGACCAGCACATAACTGTCATTACAAAGAAAGTGCAGCAGCACCAATACTTTATTAGAAGCTTGTGTAGATTCAACATGTCACCTTGATATTGACAGCCCTGTCTTTTCAGCCTGTCTGGGCTGGTGTTTAAATTGACCAAACAATGGAACAGCTAAAGGCTCCAGCGCCCTGGAGAGAGGAGTGAACATCGCGTAGAGTAAGTGAAATCGGCAATCGCCTCTGATCTGGGCCGACATTTACGTGCCGGGTGGCACCTAATTAATTAGTTTGTTTATTTTGGCTTTTTCCTTAAAGATGTGCTGGGTGCGCTCCGGCTACCGCTGCACCCGTGCATGCTTCGTGGCCCGGAGCTTGGGGACCACTGGTCTAGATGACCATCCTCTGAGAGAAATTGGGATGCAAGTGGCTCTTATCTAGTAGTAGTAAATTGATGAATTGTGTTTTTCAGCAAATGAGCTCTTAACGCATTCTTAACAGGAGTGTCAGAGCACTGTGCTTTCGTGTGAATGGAAGGATTTGTGCAGGGTAAAGATTGATGACAAGACCCCTGGAGCAGATGGAAATGATGTTTCTGAGGAGGAAGGGGTTCCATGCAACTGGAATTATCTAGAATTTGCAGTGGGTGGCATGTCATTGGTAGAAGGGCCGCCATACAGCTGATGACACTAGATAGTATAAACCAAATGATCTTTGCACCTTCTCTATGAAAGTTAATTTTTTTGGCTCTTCATAGAGAACCTGCACTGAGAAGCAGGAAAAAGCTAAAGCAACAAACCAAGCTAATAGGTTTCAATAGGTACATTTAATGTCAGAGAAATATATATAATATACATCCTGAAATTCTTTTTCTTTGCAAACGTCCATGAAAACATAGGAGTGCCCCAAAGGATGAATGACAGTTAAATGTTAGAACACCAAAGCCCCCCCAGCTCCCCCCTCTCATGCACAAGCAGCAGCAAGGCAATGAACCCCCTCCTCCACCAGCGAAAGAGCATTGGCACCCCCCACTGAGCACTCAAGCGTGTAGCAAAGCATCAGACTTGCAGTACCCCAAAGACTACTCATTCACTGGTAATTCGATATACCACAGGCTCGCTCTCTCTCTCTCCCTAATAAGGAAAAAAGGGTGTCCCTGTTTCACAATGAGAGGGGAGACATAACAAAACAACTTGCCGATTTATGGTGTTAAAAGTTTGTTGCGTCACTTTTTCCGAGTTCTGTGCCCAAAGAACTCTGGTCGCTGGGCACACAGCTAGCAGCCAGCTCGCTGCTTATGATCTGTCTCCCACAATGCACTAGCCGGCGGCACCAGCCTCAAGTCCGGCTGCCTCCAGAGCCACAAAAATCTGGCACCCTGAAGGTGTGCTACTCTTTCAGACCGTGTCCTTGGTATATCAAAAAGCGGACGGTCATGAGACCCCAAAAGCGGGTCCTGCTCCCATAAAGAACCGAAGTCAGTGTGTAACTCCAGGTCAGGGTTTTCAAACAAACCGTGAAAAGGGAAAAAATAGACATCCAAGATAGAAATAGAGCTGTTTCCGAAGATGCAAGCAAAGGAGTCGCTGTTAAGCCATCATCCTAATCTCCGCCCTCTGGAATTGGTCACTTAGTTGGTTCCTTTAATAGTCACTGAGATCTGATCTCCCTTCTCTTCAATAGGAAGCAATTTACCATTGGTAAAATGAAATAAAGACCTACATTTATTAAGTACCATTCACATCCCCTCCAGAACATCCCAAAGCATCTAATGGTCGTTGGAGTGCTTTTGAAGCATACACACCATTAACCGAAGTCAATTTGCACAGTGCAAGCTCCCCAGAAATTTGCTATACTGAAAAGACATACAGGTTAGTTGGTTAATTGGTCACATGGGTGTAATAGTGTGGCTTGGGCTCATTGGGCCAGAAGGGCCTATTCGTGCACAGTATCGTTAAATAAAATAAATAATTATATTTTGTGATGTTGATTGAGAGACATCTAGAGTCTGGAAAAGTAGGGAGATTAATTTAGACTAGAGAGGTTCAATTAATGCCATGGAATTTTTTAGATCCTTTTGAGGGGAGGTGCATTAACATCAATGGAAAAGAAAATCAAGAGGTTTTATGCTGGGCGGTTTCTTCATCTACATACCCGATCTATAGTTGTCAGTTTTATCATTCTTTTCTTTATTATATGCTTTGTTGGAATCATCTTTTTCTTTGGATATGACTGTCAGCTGTGGTTCCTTTGACTGCATTCTCATGTGAGGCAGAATTCTGTCTTCAGGCCCCACACCTGAGTACAAACATCTAAACTGACTTCAGGCACTATTGCGGATGCTACAAAGTTGGAGTTGCTGTCTTTTGATGATACATTAAACTAGAGCACCATCTGGCCTCTTAAGAGCAAGGGAGTTCTTGACAGCGTCCAGGCCAATGTTTATTTATTGCTCAAACACATCATTAAAATGGATTATACCATCATTATCACATTGATGCTGGTAGAAGCACACAAATTAGCTGCTGCAATTTTCCCTGCATCACAGCAGTTGAAAACATCTCCAAAATAGTTGGGCATGAAGCATTTTATGACGTCCTGATTCTGCAAAAAGACATGGTAAAAATATTAGTTCTTACTTTGATGTGATTGATCTAGATTCTGTGGATTTAATGCCAATGCCTCACCATGCAGACCTTCAATATTGGGAGGTGCACCTGTCAGATGGTCCAGCTCCCCATAATATTTGTATTATTGCTTTAATGCAGACAATTACATTTGGTTACCAGAAAGTTGTCAATCGCCAAAGGCTTAGGGAACAAACGAGTTCGCTGAGCGCAGATTTGTAGCAGCAGCAGTTACAACTTGACTCAGACATCTGTCTATCGTCAGTTTAATTGACCAGTGCTTGTTATTGTTTGAGTGAAAGAAGCTGTTTGAACAGCGCCTTCTTATTTGTTACTAACGATGATGATGAGCGCCCTTGCAAAAGGACAGATGTCCAGATGTTTAAAAAGGACTTTTCTCCTGACAAAATCTGTATTGGAAATGTTGGAGAGGCAGTTTGTAAACATAATTCATAATGGATGTTTTGTTGACAACCTGCAAGCTCTCTACCACCCACCCACCCACCAAATATTTCTCTTGTTATTTTTCTAAAGCAACTGGCAGTTGCCTGGTTACAGTTCTACTGAGGATAGCAATCCTTTGGCACCTTGCCCAAGTGACCAGGATTCATGTAAGGCAGCTCGACACGAAGAATTGGGAGTAATTTTCCGAATACAAATGGCATCACAGCTAAACTCATTTTTTGCTTCTTGACCCAGTATCTGCAGCACCTGGTTTCTAACACTGTTACACGTACAAAAATTCCTTCCCCTTTCCTCAGCTCTGATGTAAATGATACTCCCCAATTTCTGCCCATACTAAATTCAGATAACAATGTAAAATGGGAGCTGAACTTGGGAAGTTCAAGACTAAATGATTGGTCTGTGGAGTTGGTGTCTTTATTCACTTAGTTTCTTGACAAGCTGCATAGTTTTTGATCACAGTATATGGTCATACATTTAATATTGCATTGACTTTGTTTGCACTGAAGATGCTAAATTCATATTGGATTGGTATGATCAGACATTAATGGTGATTAAATCGCTGGTTATAGTTGCACTAAATTGCCAGTAAATAGTTCACATTTATTTGTAACTCTTGATGTAGTTTGTCTTATCAGCTTGATATGAGCAGACACTATTTCTTATCAGGAGCGCATCAATTCCAAGTGCATTGCACACTGCACTCCTCTGTGCCAGGAGCCACGCTATGCAGGAAGCTTGCAGATGGGAGTCTTGCCATTTTGAATGATTTGACCAGAGCTGCCTGCACATCAGGATCCATCAGGCCTGAAAGGTTTAAAAATAGCAGATCCTCTTCTCAGTGAACAGATTGATGGTTGGTGCTGTGAGCCTGTGTTGCCCTACCTGACCTGTGGGATGGGGGAATTGCTGCTACAGACTGAACATTGCAAACATGTCAAAATACCAGCATTTTGTGCTTACGATCACATTTAATGTATCCCATAGGTAGGCTTAGTTACCAAGTCAGGACTCAGAATTGCACCATGCATAAGTTTATATAGAACAATGAACAATACAGCATAGGCCAACCATGTCTATGCCAGATTCAAGTAATTCTTTCTGCCTTCACAAGGACCAATTGGTTCTATTTCCTGCATATTTGTGTGCCTACCTAAAAGCCTCTTGAACATCAAAATGGTAACTACTTCTGCTAACATCCTTGGCAGTGCATTCCAGACACCTACCACTCCCTGAGTAAAACAAAACTTGCTCCACACCCTCCATCCCCTTTAGACTTCATCCTCCCACCCCACCTTTTAAGCTATACCCTTTTGCTATTTGACTTAATTCCTGCAGAATCATCATCCTTTTTGCACAGAATGGCAAGCTTCTTTGGGCGTTACACAGGCTTAAACTGAGGAAATGGTGTATTCCAAAAAATACCTGTAATATTGGATCATTTTTCTCAATAAATAACTGAATAAGTATAATATTTTTGTGTTATTTATTTAATTGGGTTCTCTTTATCTAGTTTTAGGACTTACATGAAGATCTGATCACATTTTAAGTCAGATTTATGCAGAAATAGAGAAGATTCTACATGGTTCACAAACTTTCTAACACCACTATAGAAGCTGTCACATATTTTCAGGCTTTTGTACCTTCAGCCCTATGGGAGAGGGGAGAAGAGAGAATACCTGGAGTGCATGGGACCTTGGTAAGGCTAACTGCTTTACTGAGGCAGCGAGAAGTACAGACAGAATCCATGGAGGGGAGGCTGGTTGTGTGATATGCTGAGCTGTGGCCACAACTCTCTGCAGTTTCTCTGGGAGAAAGCACATCTGCTCAGATCCCTCCTATCCTTGTGTTGGACTTCGCTCACCAATGTCTTTGTATTGTAATCCATTGTAAGCATAGTTTCTCCTACACAGTTCTCCCTGGTTAGATTACTCTTTTGATTTCTGAAATGCTCAGAATGGGTTTTTAACCTTGTACAGCCTTTTCTATTTCATTGTAGAAGAGTTTTTACAAGATGGTCCAGGGTGATACCTGACTACAGGGGCGATCCATAAGGTTAAATTTCAGGCAAGTGGCCAATATGGGGTTAGCATGGAGGTCCTGCTGGAAACAGAAGGCCTGGAAGTAACTTTAACCTAACTGGCCTACTGGACCAGGCAGTGTCAGTTTTACACGCCATCTCCTATTTCAATGGGAAGTAATTTCAGATGGGATGAAAACCAGCATGAGATCCACTGTGTATCTGACAAAATTGACTAATTTGATCAAGTGAATTAATATCTTAAGGACAAGTGGGACAAAAGTTAAGTCTTCTGTAGACCATGACCAATCTGTCTCACCCAATTACAGAGATTTATTTAATCATCTTAGTCTGATCCTTAAACTTGTGATCACTGACCATTCGCAGACATTTCTTTCTCTGACAGTGTCTCCAAGTCCCGAAGTTTTTGATGCTCTCTGTCTGGTGGATATAAATATAAATTTTATCCCTGCATCTCTTAGTTACGCAAGCATGATCACTGAAATTTAGAACGTGTTGGAAAGAATTGAGGGTTTTACGTGATTGCATGACGTGCAGGGTTGCTGTTGGAGCTTAACAGGTATAATCTGTTCAGTCATTTAGCAAAGAGCCTGGATAAGCCAACATACTTGTCCAGCCAGACTTGTGCTCCCTATTAGAGTAACAGTTTGCAGTTAGCTTGATCTGGTGGGTCACACCTCAGTCCATAGTCAGAGACCTTACAATTATTAATGAGCTACACTAACCTCCCATTTTTGATAGTATCTGGGCGAATTGCATAGAGGATATATTGAGTACATTTTGCCCTTAAATACGATCAGCTGGAGCACTACAATGTATGTTCTAAGGTAATCCTTTTCCTTTCTGACATTATGTTTGTTTTGTGAGAATTACAATGGCCATTCCATGAATTCCAGAGTCTGCATTCCAAGTCAGTGCAGTGAAGAAATGTTAAAGCAAAGCGGGAATACCGAGGAGTAATCAACTCATAACCTCTTGTGAAAGTAATCAATAATGTATCAGAATTGCAGCTACCCAATTGCACAAAACTACCAAGGATCTTACACCCTGGTAAGTTAGATAGCCACTGGGTGGAAGGACAATCATGTATGTACAGTGTTCATCCATTACTATCCAAGTGCTCCAGGCTGAAACATGAAATTTGCTTTGATTTAACCTGACTTTGCATGTTTTATTCATTTCACTTGATAAATTCAAGCTGCCACGAAAAGTGCAAACTTCTTTATTTCTGATTAATTATTTTTCTTTCATTTCCCTCTCTCCTAGGAGTGCTGACATGCTGGGATAGAGCTTGAGTGCCCAGTGGTCCTGACAGTGTGTTGTGGTGGGTTTTTCACCATGTCTCAGGTGAAACGATCCAAATCCATAAAGATCAAATCCTTGTGTGTGTCCATAATCCTTACAGTACCTAGCCAGCATGTTTGATAGTATGCTTTTAATTCCTTTCATTTTACTGTTTTTTTTCTGGTCTGAACTTTACTAAATGGTAAATAAAATAATCTGTACCTTTGACCTGTCATGCATCTTTCCATAAAATACACTTTTGGAATATCTCACATCCATTTGCTACAAGTCACTGATAATAGCAATATCATTCAAAGAGGCTGACTGAATTATTATTCAGTGACCAGTGTAAAGTGTATACAGGGACAACTGAGTAGCAATCTTTCACCAATAACCCAAAATATGAAGGAAATGTTATATTTTCTGTTACTGACACCTTCAAAAGAAAATGAAAATAAGAGGAGCGAAAAACTTATTGAAAGACCAGTGGTGTGCTCTTCACTTTGTGGAGTGACAGATGTCTTTCAGGTCATTTCTGTTTACCTGAGTTCAGCAGCTTCTATTAGCCCCTTACCCTCCTCCCCAATAAAAAGCCCTGTAGGAAGATTAGCTTAATCCTCTTATTCCCAAGCAATTACACAGTTAATGCTGATACTGGTGAGGAGCACGCACAAACTTCCGAAAGCGGCAATAATAGGCTTAATGCCGCTTACACTCTGCACACAGTGATGGGATGCAGCACGGCGCTGTGCTGTGCTCACAGCCGAGATGCTGATGCAGAGCTGCTGGTCAGGATTATGGAGAGGAATTTATTCCTTAATCTGAAATAAACTAGGAGTTGTGCCACTTCAAATTGCTCTCCGTCTGAGCAAGATGCACCGGCCTTAATATTGCTCTCTCGTAACTAGTAATGCAGTAATTAATGTAGGTATTCCTGATTAATTCAGATTCTCGGGGGGTCTATCCAATATTAGGTGAGATATCTGATCAACCAGTTTCTAGACCTCTTCCAATAGTCTGTTTAAAGTCAGTTTTGCAATTTCATGCATCAAACATGTCTCAAAGGATTGTGGACATCTGAACCTTCCAGTTCCCTGCGGATGCTGACTCACTTGAAATGTTCAAGATAAGGTGCAATAGATCCGTGTTAGTTAAGGATATTAAGGAATGTGAAGCAATGGTGAGTAAGTGAAGTTGAGATGGAGATCATTAGTACCTGGCAGATATTAAAATAAGCTTGAGGGGATAAACTTTCTCCTCCACTTTGTGCTGAGTTAGTTAATTTCAGTTTGTTAAGTGGGTAGGGGCACAGTGCGATAACTAGCTTCAATACTTCTGGTTAAGGGACGGAGAGAATGGACTCCTGATTACTCTCCACTGATCCCACCTGATCAGCTTTGGCAAAGACATCAGATGAAGTCAGTACTGGTTTTGTTGATGTAAACACTTTAGAACAGTGGTTCCCAAACTTTTTTGAGTTACTACCCCATTAGCTCCCAGACCACATCCCCAGCACCCCCCCCCCACCTATTACATAAAAATTATAAAGAATTTTGATTTACGATGCAGAGCAAAAGAAAATAGGAACTACAAATTCAAAGCATTGACAAGTAATTGCAAAAGTGTTTCAAATTTATTTAAGCTACAAATAAAATTATTTCTTTAATTTCAATAAAACTATGTTCATCAACAACTTTAGAGCATACATTAGTAGTCCAACTATTCACTACTTCATTGTACATTCACTTTTCAATGAGATGCATGGGCTTGGTGCAGTGATACTAGCTTCTCAACATCAGGCTGAATGTCACTCAGAAGGAGCCTCAGATCCCCACGCTCAGTAATTTGCAGTCTGTTTCATTGCTTTGAAAGAAGTTGGGTGACTGCACTGAAACCGCACTCCTCTAACTACGATGTCGGAACGGCAATAAAGAACATCTCACCTTTTTCCACAGTATAGCATAGCATTCAGAGATTTCTTTCTGCAATGGAAAGTCTTGCTATAATTTTTTGAACCTCAGCTTCAGCTCAGTCATTTTGTAGCGAGATCAGTTCTTCCTCCATCCTTCCTAGATTTATTACTCAATCTGGAATTTGGATCGATAGAAGATCCTGAAATCTCTCTGATATATCTTTATGCAGCTCACCCACATGGGCACAGTATACTTGAAGATCATCAGCTGGTATTCCTTCTTTCTCTTCCAACTCTAGAGAGGCTCGGAAATTGGAAAAGGTCATGATGGTCAGTGTTGCACTTAAATATGGTTAACTTGGACAAAAATGAAGAGATGACTCATTTGACTTTGATAAGATTCACATCATTTCCTTGCAATTGAAGACTGATTTCATTAAACTTTGCGAATCATTCTGACAAATAAACAATGTCATGCCCAATATTCTTGAGTTGATTACTGAATTACATTCTAGTCTTCAAAGAATTTTATCGCAGTTTCCAAAAGCACATAAAAGCATCTCAGTTTCCTTTTGAGAACCATTTGACTTCTGTGTGCAACAGCAAGCATTTAAACTGTTCATTCACAATACAAAACTCAAAATAGTCAAGAACGGAGAGCATGGGACTTGATTTTATTTACCACTGTGATAACAGTATTTAACGATAAGCCAATCACTTAGGTTTTTTGTGAGAAGATGTTGTCTGTGAATTACACAGTGAATGGTAAATATGTTAGGTACTGCACTGAGTCAATGCTGCATTAATATAGGCCCCAGCTTTTTCAGTCAATGCAACAAATCCTTTAATGCTGGTCAAAAATGGAGGCTAGTGACTCACCTATGTCATTGACTGCCATTCTCCCTTCCTCCAGTACTAACACAATAGACTTAATTGGTCATTCAGCCATTTGATTTGACTTGGATGTTATTGGTGCAAAATGATTGCCCCATATGTAACCTTACAGTTCTGAGTGACTCACTGGAGGTAACTTTCACTTAGTACCAACTCAGTGTGAAATTGATAGGATGGGAATTGGTTCCTGTTTTACACTTGAATGAAGAAGTGATGTTTTACGGCTTGGGAGAAGTAAAGTTTATAGGATTATTGTCCAGCCAAGACATTAAAGAAGAATCCATGGAAAAGTCAGAAGTAGCTGTTGAATGATTTTAGAGACAACTCTGCAAGGAGGATACAGCATTCACCTCCTATTTCAAAGATAATTGAAATGAACTGACTTCATTTTTTATTACTTGTTATTTATACTGCTTACTTGAAATTAATGGAACATTCAATTTTCAGTGCATTTTCCTGATACATATAAATGTACATGGTGAATAATCCTTGATCCTGAAGCAGGCTATACTCGACATTTAAAAAAAAACAAAAACCAAAAACAAAGCTACTAATGCTGGAAATCTGATGTGAAAAATAAACTGTTGTAAATTGCTGGTCAAGGGGCGATATCGCCCACTTTGAGAATCACTGCTTTAGAAGCTTTATTCAAGTATTAGCAAAGCTGCCAAACTTAATCTTAGCAGGAAGAGTTTCCACAAGTGATCTTGGGGAGATCCGCAAAATATTTTCTTTTGTCAATAATTCGGTGTAAGGATTGAAGAAAAATTATAGTTGTCATCAAAATGAACCCTGCTGCAGTGCAGTATTTTAGCTTGGCTTCAAATTCTAGACAAGAGGCAAAAAGATAATGAGCCCCAAACTAAGGATTGAACTTCAAAAATACTTTGACATCCCAGTGCTGTACAGTAAAACTCCCCTTGCTGGGATTATTGGGTTTTCTGGACTATTGGATGTTCCCCAATGTTGATACTTCTTTTTATACGTTACCCAGTGGTATATTAAACTTTCTGTCGAACCCAGTGAGTTTAAAGTAAGTGGGAAACAGCAACCAGTGAGATTTATCTTGTCAAAATGAGCTGAAACATACAAGCACCATAGACCTTGGCTCCAGTAGCATTATTGTGTTTCTTATTTGATTGTGTTTTTTTTTTGCGCTGCATCGGATCTGGAGTAATAATTATTTTGTTCCCCTTACACTTGTGTACTGGAAAAGACGTTAAACAATCTGAATTAAGATTTCTGAACTTCATTTTCCTCAGCTCTGACACAGTGTCTTCAACAGGAAATATTAACTCTTTTTAGTCATAGTCATAGTCATACTTTATTGATCCCGGGGGGAAATTGCTTTTCGTTCAATGAAGTATGACTATGACTATGTCTTTTATGTCTCTTATGTCTCTCTTCCCACCTATTCTGCCTGCCCTGATGATCGTTTGCAGCGTTGTTCTATGTACGCTCCTCCAGATTGTTCAGCAGTGGGTGACGAGCATCCGTTTCCTCAGTTAGACTCCACCAATGGTGTTTCTGGTAACTGGGGATTTTCTGGTCTCTATCCTATCACAAATTTCCTTTCAGTTTCTCCACTCCATTCCCACATGTTTTGTCATTTTCTTTCAGTTCTGACTGAAGGTCATTAACCTATTGAATTAACTCTTGTTTTTCACCACAGATGCTGCCTGACCCAATGAGTATCTCAAGCATTTTATATTTTTATATCAGTTTTCAGCATCTATGGCATTTTGTATTGTTCCCATTTGAGATTCAATGGGCCAAAACACCTGTAAAGAAGAAGAAATGGACTAAGTGGCAGAACATGTTCCACTGAGAAATCTGAAATCACCGATTTGTGCCTTTAGGAAGTATTAGAATTTCAGAGGGTTGGATGATGAAAGATGATATAGCAAAGCAAATTTGAGAAGATGAAGTATTGTTTTGGAAGATTGGAATGATAGATTGTTAATCCAGATTGACATTCTATTAGACTGCTGCAGGAGTGCTATAGTGTAAGATATTCACTCCCTGTAAAACTAAACTTCATCTGTGTTCTCAGATTAGATATGAAAGATCCTATGCCACAGTTCGGTCTACATTCAGTCTTGGAGTAATCATTTATCTTTCATCTAGCATGCAAAATCGACATACTGGATATTTATTTCATCGCTTTTTTTGTGGGACAAGTTTGTTCACAAATTAGCTCATATTTCTTACATTAGAACACGGCTTCACTTCAGAGAAGTTCTCTGTTGCCCTGAGGTTCTGAAAGGCAATATATAATGCGAGGCTTTCTTTGCTCTGATTGAGCAGACAAGTCTTAAGCTGGCTGAAGAAAGAGCATGCTGGCTGGGGTTCTGGGGTTGTCATGATTGGTTGCTTTCACTAATAACTCAGGGGAGATTAATTGGTATGATTGTAGGACAAATAAATTGACATTGGCTTATGATCCTTGTCATAAAGGGTTAAATTATTAGGACAAGTTGCATAAACTTTAAATATGGAAGCTTTCAAAGTAAGTGATTGGCTGAGCTCTTCACAATAACTGGACTTGATTGAAGTGGAACAAAGAAACTATTTTCTCAGGTGTAGAGCAATTAAGGACAAATGATCTTCAATTTACAACAAGGTTAGAGAAATTGGGAAGTACTTTTCCATAAGAGCAGTGGAAATTTGTAACTCCCCCTCTCAGAAGCCCGTGGACTCAGAGTCAAATGTTGTCTTTGTTGCTTTTTTAAAAAAAGATATAAACTAAGGCCAGCAAATGGAGTTAGAGCCAAGGTAAGCAATGATCTAATTGAGTTGGTTGTGGGCAGAGGAATTGGGGACAGTGATGCAAGAAAGTTCAAAGTAAATTTCATTATCAAAGTACATTTTTGTCACCATATACAGTATAACCCTGAGATTCATTTTCCTATGGGCATACTCTGCAAATCTATAGAATAGTAACTATAATAGGATCAATGAAAGGTCAACTAGAGTGCAGAGGACAGCAAACTGTGCAAATGCAAATATAAATAAATAGCAATAAATAATGAGAACATGAAATAACAAGGTAGAGAGTCCTTGAAGTGAGATCATTGGTTGTGGGAACATCTCAATAGATGAGTGTAGTTATCCCTTTTTGTTCAAGAGCCTGATGATTGTGGGGTAGTAACTGTTCTTGAACCTGGTGGGCCTGAGGCTCTTGTACCTTCTACCTGATGGCAGCAGTGAAAAAAGAGCATGGCCTAGGTGGTGGGGATCTCTGACAGATGCTGCTTTCCTCTGACAACATTCAAGGAGTCCTATTCCTCCTTCCATGAGTGGAATGGAATAAATGACTGGTGGCTTCCCCTAGCACAGGGGTCCCCAACCTTTTTTGCACCACGGACCGGTTTAATATTGACAATATTCTTGCGGACTGGCCGACCGGGGAGGGGTGGGGGTGTTCAAGTAGGGTTAAACTCACCACAACGTGTTTTTTACAGTTCGGGTTGCCAACTTCCTCATTCCCAAATAAGGGACAAAAGTAGCAGTCAAATCCTGGGACACTTTACCCCAGGAAAGACTACCATGACCATGAAGCCTTGCACGGACACCTGTGTGCGCATGTGTGACGTGCGCATGCGCGTACGTGCCAGTTTTTCTTCCCACAAATCGCTCTTGCCTTCATCTTCCTGACTCTACTGTACATACATTATTTCTACTTTATATGGGCTGTGTATTTATCATATCCTTCCTGCTTTTACTATATGTTAGTGTTATTTATTTTCGGTTTTATGTGTTATTTGGTATGATTTGTTAGGTTATTTTTTGGGTCTAGGAACGCTCAAAAATTTTCCCATATAAATTTATGGTAATTGCTTCTTTGCTTCCCTCCATTTCAGCATGAAAGGTTTCATAGGAACGCTCTACCTTAGCGGGGCAAATACGGGACAAGGGCGGACCTGTATGGGACAAACCAATTTAGCCCAATATACGGGATGTCCCGGCAAATACGGGACAGTTGGCAACTCTATGTCCAAGTTCAACAGTGCGTGATAGGGAATGAGGAAAGGTACAGCTGACTCGTATTGTTTCCTCACAGCCCGGTAGCACATGCTTTGTGGCCCGGTGGTTGGGGACCACTGCCCTAGCAGACTGATTCAACGTACACCTGCCATACTCAGTACATCTGGACCTAAGTAGGAAAAAATGCATCACATAGAATCATTACACTGTTTTCTAAAACATCTTGTATCATGTAATTTTGAGTCATGTGATAAGGCTGTGTTTATCACTGGTGTATGGGAGAGGGACTATTGCACAAATAAGAGGGGGACTGTTGCGGTCCAGATGAATTAATTTGTTGTGATCTGATGTTGCTAGGCTATATTGTGCTGTGATAGAGGGACTGAAAAACTGGCTGAAAGATATCAACAATGACTTCACAGCCGTCAAGCTGGTGAGCCCTTTGACTTTATAAGATTCTAAGCCTCTGGGTACTGACGGTAGCTTGGTGACATTTGTTGACTTAAAATGAAGAATAAACTCTTCTACAGACCACAGTGTAAATTTGGCCATGGTAACAAATTCATTCACACAAGTCTGAGGCAAATCATGCTTTGAAACTGAAGATTGGACTGACTTTTTCAATGCTTCACCCCTCTTCAGGAAACCTTTAAGTGGGTCGTGCTGTCCCCAGCACTTCTTCAGTGTTGTTACAGTATATTCCCCAAGCTAGCTCCAATTGTTGTGCAGCTTGTAGACTTTGCTTGCAGTGAACTCTTTAAACTCACTGTTTTGAATAGCACTAGTTTGTGTTGGCTCCTGGAATATAGATTTCCCTTGAAATATGGGTGCTTAAAGTGACCATTGCTGATACTAAGATCTACAACCACAAATGGAGTGTCTGCTTTGATAGTTTTGCCCAGAGAGATTAAGGTCATGGTTGTGCTCAGCCTTGCAGCCTGGGATCATTCCAGGCTGCTGCTGCTGCTGCTGATGATGATCTCGGCCACAGATTCCCTCCCTCCCCCCCTCCCTCCCTCCCTCCCCCCCTCCCTCCCTCCCTCCCCCCCTCCCCCGACTCCATACTCATGGAAGGTGGACTTCATCTACATTTCCTTCAGCACTCAGGAGCAACAATGGCAAGGAGTGACACCGTGTAATACCAAAAAGCTGGAAGAACCATGTTGTTGGATGCATAGTCAACCACAGTCATTGAATGCATGGGCAGAGTAAAGACATTGGATGGGGAGTGACAGGATAAAAGAGAAAGATATAAGGAGGGGGATAAGAGGACTGCGGGACTGCAGGAAATATAAAGAGATGTGTGTGGAATGAGCAGGATGAGAGAGAGATGGATGGAGAAACTGAAGAGTTCAAATTGAGGAAGAACAGCGAGCGGGGAAAAAAAGATTTGGGAAGAGAAATGGAAATGAGGAGAGCTCTGAAAAGTATCATTTGTGGTTACTGCGGATGGATTGACTGTGTAATTAGAGAGGAACTGCTGCTTGTAAGGAAAACAAGCTGTATATCACAACAGAAAGCAAGCTCTCAACAACCTATTTATAGTGAATCACAAGGAGATGGAACAAAAAACAATCAGGGCAAAGGGCACTGTAGAGAGATAGGACTGAAAGTTTGGGATGAGTTCTGACATTAGATGTGAGCTGAAAAAGATTTGAAGCTGTCCCTGAAAAAGCAATTGAAAACTACAAGCTGCTGCCTCTCCCTTCAGTTAAAGCATGTTTTGAATTCTGATCCACACTGATGAAACCTGCAGGATTTCATCTATTCCAAATTATTCAATTATGTTTGAATGTCTCTCCTAAGTGGTAATCAGTCTTGCAAGTCTCCTTGCTTTTGAGTGGATAATTGGCATATCTCCAAGATGTAGTAATAGCTGTCCCATCTGAAAATAGTCAACTGATCTATTCCCATACCTCTATTAACTAATTAATTTTGAAATCAAATACAGTGGATTCCGGTTAATTGGGACACATCAGGACCAATACAGTTTGGCCCAACTAAGCGGCTGCCCCAATTAACCAAAGTTTCATGGTACAGTTAAAATGGTATTTTTTAAAAAAAAGAACAAACTACTATTTAGCTGAGTAACAAATTATGTATTTAAATGAAATACAGAAGACATTGGAGTGGGAGTACTGGCATCAGTCCACTCGCACATGCTGTGTTTCTGCACTGCTATGTGCAGACTTGGAGGTCAGGAACTTGTTGGATTGCACAGCACCGTTAGCCTCCAGTTCTGTGTGAAGTGCATGAAAAATGAGAACATGAAGAACAGGAGAGATTACACAGAGGGAGGCTTGAAGTGGCTTGTTTCTGTGCTGTATCTTCTCTGCATGTGGGTTTCTTCAGTAATTCCTATAAAAATAACTCTATGTGACAGTCAGGCCGGAGCAGGATTAAACTACAAATGAATGGTCATTTGTTGTCCATTGAAGTGGCCATTCAGGTGAGGTAATAAAGGGCTGTCTCAAACCTGACATGTACTGATGAATTCAGGGGGAGGGGAGGGAAACAACTAGAAACCAATATTCAGATAAATGGAAACTCTCCTTCATCACGTCTTTCCTCAAGCACAGGCCCTAACAGTTGTATTTCACTCCCCAACTTGATCCCACCTTACCAGCTCTACCTCTTACTTGGGCTTTGAAGGAGAGTAATGCCACAGTAGAGATGCCTGAATGAATTCAGCATTCTCATTAGAAAATAGATATGAAGACAGTGGGTAGTATGTGCTGAGAGAGGCAGAAATCTAGGTGTATTCTGCCATTGACTACAACTGCAGTCTTGTTCTCAATTTATTGGTATATATTCATCCTTGATTTCTTGTGCCAAGCATGCAATACAATAGCAGCTGCATATTCTCTTCTGAAGCTTGTTTTCATTAACTTCAGTATTCATTACATACAGAATTATGTGTTTACTGTAAGTGACCTATGATAAATTACTGTTCTCAATTACTTTTGAGGCCTATTGCCCCCAGATTATCTTTTAGCCAAGCATTTTCCATACGCCTTGGATAAGAAACAAAAACATTAAATTTGGAGGTCACTAATTTTTTGTTATTTTAGCTTGCCTTGTTGTATTTGGGGATTATTCATAACTTTAAGTAATGGTATTAAATAGGCAATTTCAAATCATAACACACGAAACGATGGAGGAACTCGGCAGAAACAAGCAAAAATCTGCAGATGCTGGAAACCTGAGCACCACACACCAAATGCTGGAGGAACTCAGCAGGCCAGGCAGCATTGATGGAAAAGAGTACAGCCGACGTTTCGGGCCAAGACCCTTCATCAAGACAGATGTCTTCTTTACATCTGGTTTGTAGGGACATCAGTGGTAATAAGAATTAGGAATGTAAACTTCGGGTATGGGAATCACAGAAATTGCTATCTTTACTGGATAGGTCTACTTTTTGCTGCACTTGAAATTCCTAGTTCCTGTGACTGATGCATCTGACTGAAGGCAAGTACTTGTTCTAATAAATGAAGGGCAGCTAAGCAGATTGTTGATAACAGTGTATAATGTATACACTTGTAGGTTTGGCTTCAAGTATCTATCACCCTTTAAGATTTCAAGCTAAGTGGTTCTTATCTTAAGCTTTCTATGTACTGAAGACAATAGCTGGGGGGGTGGGGAATGTGCCTGCAACACAAATACACAAGTTCTCCACTACAGGCAATAAAGCAATACATACTCATACTTTGGGAGGTACTACTCTAACCCGGGATTAATCTAATGAGTCCAGGATTCATGTGATGCTGTGCTTGTTAAGGATTTCAAGCACAGCTGTACATGACTTGCCAAGAATAACCTGACGTGATAAAAATGGACTCCTGTTCTGGCCTTACCACTTAACAAACCGCAGCAAGAGTAGCCAAGTCAGCCCCTTACACGTGTTCTGCCATTTAGTAAGATCATGGCTGATCTTTTTACATCAGCACCACTTTCCTGCACGAACCTTGAATCTCTATTTCTCTTATTGTTGTCTTGGATTTACTCATCAATGCAGCCTTCATAGCCCTCTTAGGTAGTGAACTCACTTGATTCATTAACTTCCCGGCAAAATAATTTCTTCCTATCACTGTCTTTATTTTGAGATTGTGACTCCAGCCATCATCAGCATCTTCAATGCACTACTGTGCCAGGCACCACAAGAATTTTGTACATTTTAATGAGATGAGATCTCCTGTCATCCTTGTGAACTCAACAGCAGACACCTAATCTATTTAATCTCTTATCATATGACAAAACATCCGTCCCAGGAATAAATCTGGAGAATGCTTGCTGCACATCCTTTATTGCAAGCACATTTTTCCTTAAATCAGGAAGTCAGACCTGTATGCAATATTCCGGATGCAGTCTCACCAGGACCCTGTTACAACTGAAGTGAGGCATGTCTGCTCTTTTATTTAAATCCTTTAGCAATAAAGGCAATCTTTGCTCACTGTCCCTGCATATTTCCTTTCAATAATTTGTGTGCAAGGATACTCTGGCCCCTCTGAATTCAACAGCTTTCAATCTCTCATTTTAATAAAAATCTTCTCAATAAAAACTCTATATTTTCATGCAAAAGTGGATGATCTCACGTTTATCCACATTCTGTCCTGACTGCCATATTCTTGCCCCTTCACCTAGTGTCTCTGTACCATCCTAAAACCTTTCTGCATTCTCCTCAAGTCCATATTGTCACCTTTGTTTTTAATCACCAGCAAACTTGGATATATTACACATTATTCCTACATTCAAATCAGTGACTTGGATTGTAAACAGCTGGGACCCCTACATTGAATCCTGTAGACCCACTAGTTAGATTCAGATTCAAATTTATTTATTGTATGTACATCAAAACATACAGTGAAATGTGTTACTTGCATTTACAACCAACGCACTGAAGGATGTGCTGGGGGTATTGCTGCCCATTAAGGCATCAGCATAGCATACTGACCATATACTCAGCAGAACAACACAGAACAAACAAAACAGGACACAACAAGCAGCTAAGCAACAAAAAGAAGATAAGCCCCACTCTGCATCCCTATCACCCACCTACCCATGCACATAAACAGTCCCCTAACTCCTGGACAGACTGTCTTGAGTTTCCAGTCTCCTGTGGACTGATGAATTCACTGATAGTGAGCCCTGACTTCCCCTGTGGACTCACAGGGATTCACAATCTCAGGGTCTGGCCATTGGGCCTCGACTGGACCTCCGCTTAGCTTTCAGGCTTCAATCCAGACCTCAGACTGGCCTTTGGGCTTCGATCTGGACCTCTGATCGACCTTTGGGCTTTGGTCGTTGGAACTGACCCAGGAATCACAGATGACAAATGAGGACCCTTGATGAGGGCCTGAATTCCAGGCCTTGAACGCCAGACTTGCCAATGAGGGGACCCTGAAGAAGTAGACCTCAAACTGCCGTCAGCCCATGGTGCTGGCCTAAGAATGTGAAGTGAAGGCTAACTTAGCCTTAGACCTCCAATTCTCCCACATTCCTGTCACTAAACTCTAATCTGACCCCTAACTCTGCTCTCTGTCTCCCAAGCCATCCCTATGAACCTAAAAAAGCCCTAAAAACTAACTAAATCTGAGCCATGAAATCTACGGAGAGCGCAGTTCAGCATCATCTTGAACTCCAGCCTCCCAACCTGATAGTAACCCACTTACATCTAGTCAGTTGCCAATTCTGAATCCTCCACAATATTTCACTCCCCAACAATATTTGGTGTAACTTTGTTGAATAATCTCTCATGTATCATTTATTTTTCTTTTAATAGCTACAATCTCAAAAAACCAATGGATTTGTCAAACATAATTTCCCTTTCATAAATCCATAATGACTCTGCCCAGTCTATTATTAAATTTCAGAAAATGTCCTGTAACCGCATTTAATTTAAGGATTCCAACACAATCTCTACAATGTCTGTCTAACCAGTATGCAGCCTCCTAATTTCTCATTCCTTTCTTAAATAGTGGGAGTGACATTTGACACTTTCTAATCTGTGGAAACCATTCTATCATGTTTGGAATTTTGGAAGGTGGCAGCCAACACATTCATTATCTCGAATGTCATCTCCATCAGAGTCTCAGGATGCAGGTCATCAACCTGGGGACTTATTGCCTTTCATTAGAACATAAGAAAACAAGAGCAGGAGTCAGCCATTGAGTAAGATCATGGCTGATCTGGCCGTGGATTCAGCTCCAACCTACCTGTTTTCTCCCCATAATCCTTAATTCTCTTGCAGTGCAAAAATCTATCTCACTGTTCTTAAATATATTTATTGAGGAACCTTGCACTGCTTCCCTGGGCAGAGAATTCCACAGACATGGGAATTCAGTAAGTGCTCAGATGACCCTGTTACACTCACTGAAGAATAACAACCTCATTAATTGCAGTCTGCCATTGTTTTCATGGGGTTTCTAGTATCTCCTTTTGTGAAGTCTAATATAAAATGTTTATTTAAGTAACCTGCCATTACCTTATTGCAAAAGATATTTTTTTTCACTCTCAACCTATAAGAAGCTCATACTTTGCTAATCTTTTTCTTTTATATAATGTATTGAAACTCTTACAGCCTGTTTTAATGCTTATCACTAGCTTACTCTAAGAATCTACTTTTCTTTTGCTTATCAGCACCTTGGTCGTTTGCTGAGTTCTGAAATTTTTCCATTCATCAGACTTACTGCTTTTTGGCTCGGTTAGAAGCATTTTCCTTTGATTTAATGCTAAGCTTAACTTAAAGAAAAGCAGAAAATTCTACAGACACTCAGCAGATCTGGCAGCATTCATCAAAAGAGAAACATAATTAACATTTCAGGTCAATAATCTTTCAAAAGTCATCCAGCTGAAACATTAATTCTGCTTCTCTCTCCACAGACACTGCAGGACCTGTTGAGTATCTCCAACATCTACTAGTTTTATTTTACAGTATCTGCACCTGTAATTTCCATTTTGCATTTTGATTAGCTTTAATTTCCCTCACATAAACAGGTCCATTTTTTTCTGTTTGAGTATTTTTTGCCTTAAAGGCATATAATTTACTTGTAAATTATGCATAAATTATTTAATTTTTAGCTGTTCTTATTTTATTGCCATACATTTAAATTTAACTTCAAAATGTACCATTGCCAATTCATACCTTGTGCCTTCATATTAAGCTTAATACACAATTACATTTATTTACTGAATCAACTTTCAATTTTATATAAAATCCTATCACATTATGATCATTGTTCCCTAAAGGCCCCTTTGCTAATAGATCCCAATTAACTCTTTCTCATTAGACAATACTAGATGTAAAATAACCTGT
Source organism: Mobula birostris (assembly GCF_030028105.1). Classification (NCBI taxonomy): domain Eukaryota; kingdom Metazoa; phylum Chordata; class Chondrichthyes; order Myliobatiformes; family Myliobatidae; genus Mobula; species Mobula birostris. Next base: position 25,942,224 of record NC_092389.1, read on the forward strand.
TGCTAGAAAACAATTGCTTATACACTCCATAAATCTATCATTTATGGTTTGTCCAATCTCGATGAAAGCATCGTGATTGCAATGCCCGTTACATAAGCCTTAATTTTCTGACTTACAGTTCCTACATTGCCGCCACTGCTTAGTAGCCCTAAAGACAATTTTTGCCTTCCAAACTCTCAATGGCACCTGCTTCTCTCCAGCACTCTCTCAGCTCTCTGGTGCCTGTTCCTAGCTGTGAGAACAATTGAAACAATTAAAATAAGCCTTTAGCTATTCTGGAATGTGCCAGGTCTAAATATCTTGTATGTAGGTCATAGTTCCTCTTTGATAGAAAGTTAGATTCCTTGCAGTAGAATCTGTATGATACCTAGAGTGTCCCTTCATGCATGGACTGCAATATATGGCTAATTATTTTTCAGAGAAATTAAATCAATTATGTTTTTGGTAGAAGATGGAAAAATTCAAAACATATTTCATTGTAGTCATATCTCTCCATTGTCTCAATTGTCTCTGAAGGAAGTTTCCTGAATTTGTAGTGAAATTGTAAGCATATCATTAATTCATTTATTTAACTGCAAACAAAAAGAGCTTTGTATTCCTTATTTTACCTTGAGTTGAATTCAATTTAACCATTCCCTGCTATTTCAATTATCTCCTAAACTATCAGTGACCCCTTTGTTAGAATTAAAAGTGTACAGGAAATAGTGCAGCAGATAATTTCCCTTGATGGTTTTCCTATGTAAGACATAGTTGCTGGGTTATTTATTGAACAAGAAAGAATGAAGACACCAGAAGCAGAGAGTGTCACGCAGAATATGTGGCCTTGTTCTGAGATTTGTGGCTCAGGATCTATGGTTTGTGTCTCGCTGAAAATCCCTCAGGCAGTCTGAGGTGTTCTGTCCAGTTAGCCCTGGTCTCACAGTCTCGATTCTCATTATTGATAATGCCTTTGATGTTCAGTGACCAGGGAGTACAAGGAGTGAGTGAGTCTGCAGTGTTGGGTGGAAGGGAATGGACAGATGCAGGGCCCCACATGAAGCGTGTGCCTTTTGTTTGGAAGCATTGTGCATTGCCTCAAACTCTGTTTATTGTCTTCTGCTGGAATGCTACTGTATGTTTGAGCCTTTATTGATGCGGGTCCAGTTAATTAAAAGTTCTTTTCCCTGGGGATGGGGGAGGTGTGGGGTGTTATAGTAGGACAGGGGGAGGGGGGAGTTTAGAGGTGGTGATAGTTAAGAGTTTATCTTCTATCACATACTGTGAAGCATGCCAACTCCCAGGAGGCATAGGGGCCATCTGCCACGATGTCCCTTCTAATGAAGCCCTGTTGCTGGGACAAAGGCACATATTGTTCTGAACATAATATTCACACATGACCTTTCTTTCAAACTACCTCACGCCAGCCTGCCTTGGGGTCTCAATGTAGTATCAGTGCTACTCTATCTTGGCTCCTTGATTTGCTTTTAAACTACGGCAGTCCCAGTGCCTGCAGTCGGAACCTCCAGATGTGATAATACATCAAACCAACAATACGTCGCCTCTACAATAGTCAGTCCTTGCGTCCTCCAGCTCTGCTGAGCCCTAAATGATTTTAAATTGTGCTGATTGGATAATTTGGTTAGGGGACCAAAGCGGTTGCTAGGACTTTGTAGTTGTCAGCAAGAACAGGACGCAGGGGAGTCTTCAGGGGTCAGGGGTCACAATCATAATCTCCCAATAACCAGAGGGTATTGTGGGTAATTGTATGTACCTAATCGGGAGTTAGCCTAATATATTTTTGATTAGTGATCTCTCAATGGAAAATCTGGAGACCATATGGTCGACATATTGTACGTGACAAGCATAGAAGACATGACCTTCAACCTAGTGCTCTGACTGTAAGATTTGATTAAGGTAATTTTTATTGGAAGTGCTCAAAGCAGGATTGATGGCATCAAGCATCCCAGCCCCAACAATGTACCAAAAGCAGAGTCAATGGGTTTGTGACAAACAAAAGGCAGCTACAAATCCTTGGCTTCATCATCTCTTCACCTTTATCCAGCAGCCCAGTTATCCTCATGCCAAAGTGTAACACTGGCAGGTTGTTAAGGAGGTCACTTCCCCAAGCAATTTATAGATATGAAAAATAGATCTTTTTATAAAGACATTTCAGCCTGGTAATTTATTGCCCTCTTTGTTTTCTCATTATAGTTTATAGCCAGTAATTATTGAATGACATTGTCAGGGTAGCTGATTTGCAGAATTATTGAACATCGCTGTGCAATGGATCAGTAGAAAAATTATCAGCTGAATCTCACTGACTCATGTGAGTGGTTCCTTTCAGCTTCTAGACATCTGCCAGTCTATTCCATTGCTGGAATCTACACCGCTGAGAAGGCTTTCACCCGATCTGCATCAGGTTTCTCCAGTGTGGAGGGGACCACATTGTGAACACTGAATTGGAAGAGGTGGAAATTAATCACTGCTTCACCTAGAAAGTTAGTTTGGGTCTCAGGGTGGTAGGAAGGAGCAATATGTAAAGGCAAGTGTTGCTTTGCTTGTAGTTACGAGGGAAAGTGCCTTAAGAAAGGGCATGGCTGGTAGGGATGAAAAAGTGGACCAGGGAGTCATGAAGAGAACAGACGCTGTGACAGGTGGAAAAGGGAAGAGTCTGACTTGAAACGTTAAGAACTTAACTGACCTGTGAAATGTTTCCAGCTTTTTCTGCTTTTGCTTTAGATTTCCAGCATCTGCAGATGTTTTTAATTCTTAACAAGGCAAACGGTACGAACCACGTTAACAGTGGAGTGGGTCAGGGATCATCTCCTTGAGGCTTGTAGTCTCTGCACCGTTCACAGCACGTACATCAGCTCAGGTGAGCGAGGCCCCAGACACACCCATGAAGCACAGAATGGTGCAGCAGAAAAAGTTAGTTTGCATTTTAAACAGTGGTGTTCAGTGGGGCTGACCCACAAGACTTCACTCAGTCTGAATCATGGCTGGTCAGCAGTGGGACTTGAGCCCATGTCCCACTGATTCAGTGCCAAGAACCTAGTCACAGAATCGTGTATTTGTTTTATTTAAGGGCATCACTATCACGGCCAACATTTATTGCCTGTCCCTAATTGCCCTTGTGAAAGTACCTTTTGAATTGTTGCTGTCCTTTTGGTAATGGTAGGTATTCTTAGGTGTGTGTATGTATATATGTGTGTATATAATATATATAATAATATGTGATGATAAACCTGATTCTGATATGGGTCTCCATTGTGGACTGAGAGTGGGAAGGGGAAGGGAGAGGGGAGGGAGCAGGAAGCACCAGAGAGACATTCTGTAATGATCAATAATTCAATTGTTTGGAATCAAATGACCTTGCCTGGTGTCTGCCCTCATGCCACCCTCTGCCCCTGCCATTTTTTCTCTGCCACGTGTTCCACACACCTCCTGTGGCGCTCCACCCTCTCCATTCCCAACATCCTTTGCTCTCGCCAGGTTTACAAACTCGCTCTCCGCTCCATTTTGACAAATACGGTACTGTGCAAAAGTCTTAGGCACATACATATGGCTAGGGTGCCTAAGACATTTGCACAGTATTGCACAACTTGGAGGGATACTTGTAGGTGTACTGCTCCCGTCTCCATGCGACCCTCATCTGCCTTAGTGGTATGCATCAGAAGCATGGGCAAAGTAGTTTTGTTGAATGGTGTACTGGTGCTGAAATCAGTGGATGACTTAAGCAGTGGCTTTTCGAGATGATGTCAGCATGCAGCAAGACACAAACACCACCAGACACGGGCAGTTAAGTGGCAAATAGGACTTGCCACAGGAGGAGCAGAATTAGAATCAGAATCAGGTTTATTTATCACTGACATAGGTCATACAATCTGCTGTTTTGCAGCAGTACAGTATAATATATAATTACTATAAATTACAATAAGAATATATAACAAATAACCAATGTATAGAGAGAGCAAAATAGTGAGATGGTATTCATGGATCATTCAGAAATCCGATGGCGGTGGGAAGAAGCTTTTCCTAAAACATCGAGTGTGTGTCTTCAGGCTCCTGTACCTCATACCTGATGGTAGTAATGAGAAGAAGGCATAACCTGCATGGCCAGTGTCCTCAATGATAAATTCTGCCTTTTCAAGATGTCCTCAATGACGTGGAGGCTAGTGCCCTTGATAGAGCTGGCTGAGTTTACAACTTTTAGCAGCTTTCTCCAGTCCTGTGCAGTGGCACCTCCATACCAGACAGTGATGCAATCAGTTAGAATGTTCTCCATGGTATATCTGTAGAAATTTGCTAAAATCTTTGATGACATACCAAATTCCCTCAAACTCCTAATGAAATATAGCCGCTGACATGCGTTCTTCATAATTGTATCAATATGTTGGGCCCAAGATAGATCCTCAGAGGTGTTGTCAACCAAGAACTTGAAGCTGCTCACCCTTTCCACTGCTGATCACTGGATGGGGACTGCTAAGCGTTCTCCCAATTTCCCCTTCCTGAAGTTCACAATCAATTGACATTGAGTGCAAGTTGATTGTTGTGACACCATTCAACCTGCCGACGTATCTTACTCCTGTACACCTCCTCGTCTCCATCTGAGATTCTGCCAACTGTTGTGTCATCAGCAAATTTATAGCATTTGGGTTGTGCCTTGCCACACAGCCGTGAGTCGGCACTGTCTGTGGTCTCCCTTTGAGGAAGTCAAGGATCCAGTTGCAGAGGGAGCAACTGCGGAGTAAACAAGCAGTGATCATTCATTGCAAGAGTAAGTCGAACTACTTACCCCTGACATTCAATGTCACTACCATGCCAAGAGCCCCCACCATCAATATCCTGAGATTACCGTTGACCAAAACTCAACTGGATAGCCACCTAAGTATCGTAGCTGCAATAGTCAATCAGAGACTGTGTATCCTTATCCTGGTTGACCATCTTCACCAGGAGGACTGACTGCAGCAGTTGCAAGAAGGGAGCTCATCATTTGCTACTAAGGGGCACTTAGGAATGGACAATAAACATTGGCCTCACCAGTGAGGCCCAGATCCTAATTAAACTGAAAAAATAAATACTCATTTCTCCAGTGATACTAATCAGTTTCCTAGAATTCCTTTGTCTAACGCCCATTTTGTAGAACATTTTCCTCAGGCGGAGGAGGCCCATCAGCATTATTTCAGAGCAAATAGGAATGGTTCCAAGTGTACTCCTTAATAGTTATGGCCACAGTCCTGATTTAAGTCCCCTTGCACAGTCAGGCAAATGCACTTTAGCACTGAGCATAAAAGTAAAATGAACCGAATGGCACTGATTTTATGCTGACCTGAAGTTAATCATTTTTAGGTGTCTTTATATATCCATCATTTCTTATTTATGGGCTTGTGATGTCCATAGTCCACTCAGGTTGCTGTGTTACTTTCCTGCATCACTTTATTGAAAAGAGCATCAGATGGCAATGAAGCATTGTCTGAGACTGTGCAGTTATAGGGAAAATAAGGCTCTTTGCTTACCACACCTGTTCTTGTTGGTGGTCATAGGTACCCAGTTCTGATTATTAATGAAGGACAAGGGATTGTTGAGCTTGTTCTCAACTATGGAGCTGTCAATGTGATATGCTGTGACGTTGACTAGTACTCGAACTGAGAGGTGGTTTATGTATGATCTGTTCGTCCATCTTTTGTGGACCCACTAACCTACATTGGCTTCCCATCCAGCAGTTTAAAATTCCATCCTTGAATCATAAAGCATGGGAAGAGAGTCTTTGGTCTATCGGATCTGTGATGGCCACCATTTACACAAATCCTGAACTGACACTATTTTTACTCTCCCCACATTCTAAAGAAGTTCCCCCCTCCACCATATTCTATAATTTACCTAAGCACGAACGGAATTCAGAGTGCCCAATTTAACTTGCGAACAAGCCTACAGGTCTGTGAGATGTGAGAAGAAACTGGTTCATCCTGGGAAAGCACATGTTGTCATTGTGAGAACAGGCAGAATACACACAACAGGATCTGGGATTAAGATTGAGCCCAGCCCTAGGAGCTCCAAGGTAGCAGCTCTACCAGTTTGCCACTGTGCCTCTAATTTGTCTTCAAGTTCCTCTCATGCTATGTCACTCCTTACCTCTATAATTTCCTCCTTCCTGTAGTATTCTCACATCTCTACAAACCTCCACTTCAGCTTTTTGTGAGTATGATTTCCTTATCCTACCACTGATGACCATGTCTTAATCTACCAGGCCCCTAAGGTCTCCCTAAACTTACCTGCCTTTTTAATGGCTCAGTTTTGCTTTTTAGTAGCTATTTGGATCATTTCAAAAGGTTAAAGACATTAACTACCGACGAGTTGTTGACAGAATGGCCAGCACCTTAAAAATGTTGTTGGACTTTACAACTGAGCTAGAAGCACCATTGGATGTTGGCATTAGAGTTAAGATCTCACTATAATCAAAATGATTTGTTATGGATGGAACGATGTCAACCAGGACCTTCTCATTCTAGTTGAATGCATAATGAGAACTGTTCGAATGGAGGCAAGGATAGAATCAAAGTTGGAATGCAGGTCAAATTACATCGAACTATTGAATAAAAATGTTCACTTGAGGCCAAAATGCCCCACCAGGAGGTTAGAATTCAATTTAATGATTGAATAAGCCTGAAAATGGAGAGCCAAGATGACGTCAGCTTCTGTTTCAATTGTCATACCATGGCATTCTATTAAGCCTCGTGAGCATCATGAAATACTGAAGCATCAAGCAGGGCCCACCAAGATCATATCTCTCCATGTGACCCCTGGGCAGGTTCTAGCAAATTAAAAGGAAATAAATTCCATCTGCTATTTGGATATTGGAGGCAGAAGAGACGATGGAAGATTATAAGTTTTTTTGGGTTCAACCAATGTGTTGTGGGAATCACCAAAAGAGCACTTTTTAATTTGAGTGTGTCACCATCACTCCTGACTCTGAGTCACAAAAGTATAACCATGAAAGTACCGGCAATAATCTGGATTGTAATGAGACGCTTATTTGTCAGCGAAGCCATGGAATTAACATACTCTGATCCAGCTGTGTGAGACGGCACACTTCCTTTCTTGCAGATGGTGGTTTATTTTTTAACCTACCACCTGTTAGCCATTACCATTGTGAAAACAGAGGATTATCCGCTCACAATACCACGAGCAGCTATTAGCGTTAAGTGTGTAGAAACAAATATGAACATTCCTGGTTCAGTCTTCCCTACCCAGTTTAAGTGTTTCTTATTTAATTTTGCACTTGTCAAGTTTACTGCTATGGACGCTATTGTCACAGAGGTTCAAGCAGCAAGCAAAGTGCATTTCCGTTGTCATAATGTTTCGTGAGCTGCGGTTAGCTGAGCTGCTGCCTTGCAGCTCCGGAGTCCCAGGTTCAAGGGCACTGCATGTGTGGAGATGTTGCGTGCTGCCTCCAGGCGCTCTGGTGCCTTCCTTCATCCCGAAGGTGTGTGAGCTGGAATGTAAATTGCCGCAGGTGTCTAGGTGAGGGGCAGAATCACCTCGGGGATTTGGTGGGAATGTAGGGTAAGGAGTTTGTGCGCTCGTCCCGTGACCGTGTGCGTTTTGTCCGGGTGCTCCGGTTTCCTCCCGCAGTCCGAAGACAGACTGCTTGGTAGGTTGATTGGTCATTTTAAATTGTCTCATGATTAGGCTAGGATTAAATTGGTATGCTGCTGTGCAGCATAGCTGGAAGGGCCGACTCCACACTGTATCTCAATAAAAATAAATGGGACGTTGATCGCTATTATGGACTTGGTGGGCTAAAGAGCCTCTGTGCCTCATTGCTTAAAGTCTCTGAGTTCAGTTCCCTGTTCAATAATGCACACAAGTGAGATATAGATATTTCTTGGTTTATAGTTATTTGACTTACAAATTTTTGCTATCAAGCCATTCAGTATTTGGAATAGATTTTTTTTATTTGCAAATCCATTTTTCACCGTAATGAATTTCATGCAATCCTCCACCTTTAGGAAAATGCAGTACCGTAATACCAAAAAAAAATTCACCCGGCCTTTTGATTTAACAAGAGTTTTTTTTCCCCCCAGAAACACAACCCTGTCATAAATTGAGAAACAGCACAAGCATAGGGTGGTTTTCTTTCGGCCCTGTGCGCATCCCAGCAGCTGTGAGCCATCTTTAATGGGACTGTATCAGCCATGGCCTTAGGCAGCATTCTGTTGGCTCAGCTTCCACATTAGGAAATCTGAGCGGAGACTCCAGTGCAGTAATGAGGGAGTGCTGTCCTGTCACTTTGCTTTGTTGAGGGCTTAGATGTTGTATTTACTACAGTGACAGTGGGTGGCAGACACCAACAGAGTCAACAAACTCATTCGTAAGGCCAGTGATTTTGTGGGGATGGAACTAGACTCTCTCACGGTGGTGTCTGAAAAGAGGATGCTGTCTAAGTTGCATGCCATCTTGGTCAATGTTTCCCATCCACTACATAACGTACTGGGTGGGCACAGGAGTACATTCAGCCAGAGGCTCATTCCACCGAGATGCAGCACAGAGCGTCATAGAAAGTCATTCCTGTCTGTGGCCATCAAACTTTACAACTCCTCCCTTGGAGGGTCAGACACCCTGTGCCGATAGGCTGGTCCTGGACTTATTTCATAATTTACTGGCATAATTTACATATTACTATTTAACTATTTATGGTTCTATTACTATTTATTATTTATGGTGCAACTGTAACGAAAACCAATTTCCCCCTGGGATCAATAAAGTATGACTATGACTATAGTGAAACAACGATGAGACTTTTGTTTTCAAAGTGTACTTAAGACCATAGGAGCAGAATTAGGCCATTCAGCCCATTGAGTCTGCTCTGCCATTCGATCATGGCTGATTTGATTTCCCTCGCAATCCCATTCTCCTGCCTTCTCCCCGTAACCTTTGACACCTTACTAATTAAGAACCTATCAATCTTCACTTTAAATATACCAATGGCTTGGCCTCCGCAGCTACTTGTGGCATTGAATTCCACAGATTCAGTATCCTTTGGTGAAAGAAATCCCTCCTCATCTCTGTTCTAAAGGGACGTCTTTCTATTCTGAGGCTGTGCCCTCTCGCCCCAGACTCTCTCTCTCACTACTGGAAATACCCTCTACACATCCACTTTATCTCAGCCTTTCATTATTCAGTAGGTTTCAATGAGATCCCTCCTCATTCTTCTAAACTCCAGCGAGTGCAAGTCCAGAGCCATCAAAGGCTCCTCATAAGTTAACCCTTTCTTTCCCGGGATCATTCTCATGAACCTCCTCTGGAAGCTCTCCAATGCCCGCACATCCTTTCTTAGATAAGGAGTTCAAAACTGCTCACAATACTTCAAGTGCGATCTGACCAACAACCTATAAAGTCTCAATGTTACATCCTTGCTTTTATATTCTAGTCCCCTTGAAATGAATGCCAATATTGCATTCAGGAGGAAAGGCAGGGGGCCCATTTTTTGGTGCCCACTTGTCATTTTCAACCATTTTTCATACTTCTGGTCTGCAGTCCATTCATGATAGTAATTCTCACACCTTGGATTAGCCAGTGTTGACAGCTCTAAGTATTACTCCTATATAAATCGTAATAGTCAGGAGTCTTTTCTAGTAGAATTTGCCTGTAGGCTATATGTGTTCGTCTCAGACTGATCGTCACCTATGGGTTATGTTCCATCTGGGAAGCCTTATTAATTTGATGAGATCACATCAGGATCAGACATCATTAATCCAATTTGGGTTTCATCCGAATCAACCATCCCAGGAAACAGCAAACAAAACGGAACGGCTGCATCGTTAATCACCTGCGGCTCCACATTTATGCTGTCTGCCTCTTCAGGAAAGAAACTTTTGCTAATTATTCATTCAGTGTTCATTGTATAACACTGACAGGAAGCAACATTACAGTGACATTAGGCCATTAAAAATTAAAATCATATTTGCCTGTCAAGTTGGGTAAACCCTGTCAGATGCCTCTCTCGTTCAGATTAATCAGACAGGAGTGAATGTTTCCTCGACACCACACTCAGGCTACTATCTGTAATTCTTTGTAATGAACAATTAATTGCTGCTTGCAGTTATTTAACTGTTGACAGCTCCCGTTTTCATTACACACAGAGTGACTGTTCACAATAGGATCACCAGTCTGTGCAAAGATATTTAATGTGTATTGTTCCACAGCAGAAGCAGAACTATCAAAATACTTCCAGCATCTTTATCTCATTCTTTCAGACTCCAGCCAAGGCGAAATGCTTCTCAGGTCAAAACCAACCAAGTTCCTTCCTCCTGCCTGTACTGTTGCAGCTACCTCAGAATCAGGTTTAATATCATCAACATACGTCGTGAAATTTGTTAACTTTGCTGCAGCAGTAGAATAAAGTACATAATAATTGAGAGAAAAAACTGAATTACAGTAAGTACATAGATATTAAATAGTTAAGTAAGTAGTGCAAAAAATGGAAATAAAAAAATGTAGTGAGGTAGTTTTCAAAGGTTCAATATTCATTTTGGAATCGGATAGTAGAGAGTAAGAAGCAGTTCCTGAATCACTGAGTGTGTGCCTTCAGGCTCCTCTACCTCCTTCCTGATGGTAGCAATGAGAAGAGGGCATGTCCTGGGTGATGGGGGTCCTTAGTGATGGACGCCGCCTTTCTGAGGCACCGCTCCTTGAAGATATTCTGGATACTATGGAGGCTAGTGCCAAAGATGGAGATGGCCTAAGTTTACAACTCTCTGCAGCTTACTTTGATCCTGTGCAGTAGCCCCCTCCCCCCCCCCCCCATACCGGATGGTGATGCAGTCAGCGAGAATGCTTTCCACATACATCTGCAGAAGTTTGTGAGTGTTGTAGGTGACATACCAAATCTCCTGATCCTGATCACCTAAATGAATATTAGTTCTTCTCTGACTGATTTAGAGCATTGTACATAGAACATAGTACAGCACAGAACAGGTCTTTCGGCCCATGATGTTGTACCAATCTTTTAACCCACTCCATGATCAATCTAAACCTAAATAGCCCTCATTTTTCTTTCATTGATGTGCCTATGTACGACAGAATTGTGCCTAGTTTTTGTTGCTGAGCCTCACACTAAGAGTGGCCACCTTGTTTACTGAATCATGGCTAAGTGTGATTGGCCTCCAGTCTTTTTCCCAGGCCCCTCAGCTTTCTGTCCTCAGCGCTGGCAGCTGGTGACAGTGGAAGAAGCCCCAGCTGAGCCCAACACCCCTTCACCTAACCTGTGCACGTGGGCATGGTTCAGCAGCGGCTATGAGACTGCAATAGGAACAGATTTTTCTCCCTTTCTTCTGGCCTGGGGTCACTCTCAGCAATTCTAGTAATGCTAGCAGCCAGATGAAATTGAAACACAGCAAAAAACTGAGATCTTCCTGCTGTGTCAGTCTTAGTTCAATGGCAAAGTTCCCATTACTGAATTAGAACAGCGAGCCAAGACAGTAGACCCATTTGAGAATGATTTTATACATAAAATGCACACAAAAATCATTTTTTTGCACATTTTATTGTGATTATGCCCATTTCTGATTGAAGACCCTCCTTTCTGAAATTTGGCCACGCATCTCTGGAAGGGATTTACTTTAGCCCATTCCATTTACATAGACCAAGAGTTCCCAACCTGGGGTCCACGGATACCTTGCTTAATGATATTGGTCCATGGCATAAAAAAGAGGATGCTGCTTTCCACATTAATAGCAGAAATTGGTGAAAAAATCTGTAACAGCTTATGTTTTGCCCATACTGTCTAATACTGAGACAATCACAGACCAAGTCACCAATCATTATGTGAATTAAGGTGTCTCCATTGTGATATGACTGCAGTGTGCTCCCACTATGCATTGCAGATGAAGACTGATCTTCTTCAGTGGCTGTCTGAGTTGGCTGTTAGCTTTAGAGATTGGTCCTTCAGCCCATAATCCAATGTGTCTGACATTGCTCAAGATGTGGCACATCTGAGGGTGGGGAGAGTGGCAGGGTTCTTGCCGTGAATACTGTAGGTGTATGTTCTTCCCCAACTTTCATCTCCATGGCAGTCTATCGCCTTGTCACTATGATACCATTGGGAGTGTGCCTTAAAGCATTCACTCAGCTGCAGGAATGACATGCTTGCCACAATCTGTACATGTTGTTGCACACAGACGGTATTCTGATGGAGGAGGATCAGGCCACCCTAATAGAGTCAGAGTCATAAAGCACTACTGTACAGAAACAGGCCCTTTGGCCCATCAGTTCCATGCTGAAATATTGATCTGCCCCGTCCCATCGACCTGCACCCAGGCCATAGCCCTCCATACCCCTCCCATCCATCCAAATTTCTCTTAAATGTTGAAATGGAAGCTGAATCCGCCACTTCCACTGGTAGCTCATTTCACACTCGCACCACCCTCTGAGTGAAAGGATTCAAAGTACACTTGCTATCAAAGAACGTATAAATTATGCAACCTTGACATTTGTTTGCTTACTACATGCAGCTACAAGGCAAGAAACCCGAAATAACCCAATTTAAAAAAAAGTAAGCCCAACACCCAATGCGCAGATATAGAGGAAAAAACATAAACCATGTAAACTGTAGAAGTAAGTACCAGCATTTTGAACCAAAATGAGTCCATAGACCCAAATCCCCTGAGCAGCCAGATTTATATTTAAGTTCCCCCTAAATATTTCACCTTTCACCTTTAACACATGACCTTTAGTTTAGTGGAGAAAGTCTGCTTGCATTTACCCTGTCTATACCACTCACAATTTTATATACCTTGATCAAATCTCCCCTCATTCTCCTACACTCCAGAGGATAAAGTCCTAATCTATTCAACCTTTCCCAATAACTCAGGTCCTCAAGTCCTAGCAAAATCATTATAAATTTTCTCTGAACTTTTTCAATCTTACTGATATCTTTTCCTGTAGGTAGGTGACCAAAACTGCCGTTCACAAAACTTCAAATTAGGCCTCACCAACGTCTTATACAACTAACTCTTTAAAAGAGTTACTATTTCTTTAAAAGTTAAATTTCAGCAGTTTACAATTCTCATAAGGAATAAAAGCAACACCCATTTTAAGTAAAGGAGCAAAATTCAATTGAGTTCACATTCCTTTCTGGAAATTTAAGATTAGGCTGAAGGTGTTGTTGGGGATTTGGGACTACAGCCTTACACTCCTGAGTAGATGCTGCATTGCTGTTTTTGGGAAAGGGCATTAAACCAAAGCAACTTCTGTCAAAAGGAGGTAAAATAATCTAAATTAGTTTTAAAAGGAGCGCTGTCCTGGCTAGCACTTATTTCTCAACCAGCATTGAACTTAAAATATCTGATAGCACGTCTCATATTTTGATTAGTTTATCGTTACAGACACCAGGGTGAGGATGCAATGAAGTTCGTTGCTCACGGATTCAACAGTATACACATGATAATAGACACACAATAAATACAGTGATGAGTATAAAGCAACAGAACAGTGCTTCATATAAATGCAAAATTATTAATGATTTCATCAAATTAATAGCAGGAGAGCTCTTTCCTCCAGTGATACCACTGATGCCTACCCACTCTTTGGTTATCGCCAGTCCCACTGCTGACAGACTCAGTTTAAGTCAGTAACATGCGTGGTGCCACTCATCATGAAACAGAACTGTAGCTGGGTGGCACACTGCCACAGCTAGTGGAGATGTTGTCTCTGATCCAGTGATTCAGGTTCAATTTACACCTCCAGTGCTGTTTGTGTAGAGTTTGCACATTCTCTCTACAAATGCATGGGATTTCTCCGATTCCCTCCCACTTCCTAAAAAATGTGCAGACTTGTACGTTAATGGCCTCTGTAAATTTAATGGGAGAAGTTTGGATTAAAGGAAATGTGAGGAAAAGAAAATGGGTTCGGGTAGCACGGTAAAAATGGGTACTTAATAACTGGTGCAGACTCAGTTGATCAAAGGTCCTATTTCCTTGCTATAGCTCTCGGTGACTCTGTGAGACCCATAAACATCATCGACTGTGAAAAGAACCCACTTTTGATCCAGGAATATTTCCTAAAGTCCCCTTATGACCAGTTCGTCTCGTCAATGGTCACATTTCTGGCCAGAACCAAGGGATGCAGACTGGGTGGTGACCATTAACAGATGGAGTTTGTTTATAGTCTGCAAACCCTACATGTTTACTGCAATCAGCTTCTTGTTTACTCTCTGCATTGAAGTATGTCCAGATTTTCTCTCCCCCCCCCCCCCCAGTCAGAGCAGCAACAGATGTTACAGTTGCTGCAAATTCCGACCTTAACTTCTGTTGCCTGACTTTGGTATCAACTCTTAGTGACGCTCCAACCTCCACCCTCCTACACCAGGCGTCCCAATGCCATCCCTAGTCTCCTTGGGTACAGCTGGATCTATGCTTCTAATTTTGTGCAATTTCCAAATGACATTTAAAGAGCAATACTGTTAGGGATCTGATACAGGGACAGGGTGGGATGTGCAGTCATGCAAAGCTGTAACAGCTACACTGTGAAAGCAGTGTTAAAGATTTAATCTCCACTAAGTCACACTGTTTTAATAAAAGTTACATTCAGCCACTTGAGGACTAGGGACATGATGATTCCATTTGAAGAAAATTTAAAACACATTCCTATTCTGGTACTTTTGTGCCCCAGTGTCTGTAAGCATCCATACTCTCAGAGTGGTATTTTATCTCATTTGAGACAGCTTACTGAATTGATAACAGCAACAACTTGCTTTTCTATAGCAATTTTGACAGGCATTGCATTATGGCAGTGGGATTCACATCGTAATGTAGATGGCACCCAAGAGCAGCAAGTAAAATTTGTATTTTTTTTATCTTCTCTTCAAATCAAAAGACAAATTAACGGACATGTTCACGAAACTAGTAGATGACCTACCCAAGCTTTAGCCTGAGATCCCTACTATCATAGAAATCAGGCTCTAGCCAATTTGACTCACTGCACTGTTAGAGTGAGTTTTGGGGTAGATGATTCATTTACACTTAAATGACTCTGGCCACCAGCCTTCTGTTTGACAAAGTACTGTGGATTGAGTTCACAACAATGCATTTCCTAAAAGCTGTGAATATCAGAATACTAGCCAGACGCTGCGGATGGATGTGTGAAGTTTACAGGTAGTTTCAAAGACAGCCTTATCCATACTTTATAAAAATTAATTGTCCTCAATGTTAGCACGTAAAATACCAAATAAATGTATTGTGGATTTGACTTGCACTCCTAAAGGCTGTGAGTATCAACTCAGACATATGGGCATCAGGAGGAAAGGATGAAGTCAGAAGGTGTGATGTTTTGTACGTAGCTTCAAAAGGAAGCATGGTCTATAACTTTGTAAGTAGCGATTGCCTTTTGTGTTTAGCATATAAGTATCGAGCCCACATTGGGCTAGCAGACCTTTCCACCGAAAGCGTCTCCGTCCATATGATGCCTGCTGTAACTTGTTGTATCAAATAAAGAAGCTGCTTTGTATCTACCAGTGACTCTGTCTCTCCGGTGATTTAATCCACACTACAACATCTGCTGTCAGGAGTGGGATACCTTCGTGACCCGTCATGTAGCCAGCGTTCCTAGCAGTCTAAGTTGGTGAGTATTTTTCTAAAATAACGCTCACACTTGGATCTGTTCGGCCGCTGGTACACGGGAACGTGAGGTATCACGAACGCGGAGAGCTGAACTGGTAGATATAAGCGTAGTGTGTGCGTGTGTGTTTATTTAAGTGAGGAATGTTTATATGTTAACTTGGTTAACTTGGACCACCAGTTGCGAAAGGTGGTAACCAACGGTACGGTTCGAGATGCCAGAGTAGGGGAGTGTATACTCGTTCGGGGAGCTGCATTTTAGTGTATGTGTTTGCAAGTGTGATGCAAAGGAATACAGCAGACATCATGAGTTCAGGTACCTAAAAGTGGCAGATCGTGGAATACATACTCTGCGGTTTTATATTTTGCGTAGTGTGGGAATTAATATAGAGATATCTCAGAGAGGTTTTACCCAGATAGATCTACCAGAATGGCATCTATTGAGGTCAGGCAACGTCAGGTTAAGAACCCTGATGATCCGAGCCAACCCTTGACCTTGATTACGACTATTCATAAGCCCTTCAGCCCCAGGGAGAAACAGAGCATCTTGTCTGAGTTGCCCTCACTTAAAGTTGCCTGTGGGAATTCAGAATTCTGGCATAAGCTCAAGGAAGTAGTTGAAATTCACCAGATGCACCCTAAAGATATACACGTGTTGGTGAAAGCGAAGTGCCCAAGGAATATGTGGGACAGTATGGCCCAGAGGGTGCAGGATGGTACCTGGGCAACTACCGAGAGTGCCAGTAATGAAGAAAGATATCGCTGTTTTAAAGGAGATAAAGGCAGCGGCTGGGGGGAAGGGAGAGTAGCTGGGGAACGATAATGGCAGTGACCTAGAGGGCTGACGAGACAGCCATGGATTATGCAGAATGTAGATACCGAGTGTACAAGGAGTATTCCAGGTTGGATAATCCAGGGAGGGATGACCCAGTCTTCCTAAAAATGCTGAAGGAAGGCCTGAGCTCAGCCCTCCAGGAAGTTTTAGATTTGGGTATAACGGTGGGGACCAACTACTCTGTCTCTCCGATGATTTCATCCACGCTACAACGTGCACAATGTCAAGAAATGGCTGAGAACACTAGATATCAAAAAGTCTATTAGACCAGACAACATCTCAGGTATAGTACTGAAGACTTGCACTCTAGAACTATTTGTGCCTTAAGCTAACCTGTTCAAGTATAGTTACACAAGGACACAAAAAAAAAAGGGGGGCAGGAGTAGGACCAGGCTCCTCAAGCCTGCCCCACCATTACATTTGATTCCTCTTCAATGCCATTACCTTATGTCCTTCAATTCCACAATCTTCCAAATATTTCTCAATCTCCAACTTTAATTTGTCTAACATTCTGGTCTTCACTGCCCTCAAGGGCAAAGAAATTCAGAGAGTCCAAGAGAAGACACTTCTCCACACCTCGGTTTTAAATGGCCAGCTGCATACTTTGTTGCATCGTCTTCTTCACAGCCCTTTCACCAGTGAAATCTTCTCAATATCTACCCTGTCAAAACCCCTCAGGATCTTACTGCATGTGTTTGAAATAGGTTACCTTGCAATCTTTTAAGCGTCAAAGAATACAGATCCAAAATATCTAGCCTCCTTTGGTAGGACAACTCACTCATCCCAGTCTGGTAAATCTCCCGGTGATTTACAAGCATTTGGGGAAGCATGGTCTGCTTAGTGATAGTCAGCATGGCTTTATGAGGTGTATGAGGTGCATGTCGTGCCTCACAAGCCTGATTGAATCCTTTGAGGAAGTGAAAAACACGTTAATGAGGATAGAGTGGTGGATGTGGTGTATATAGATTTTAGAAAGGCTTTTGTCAAGGTTACCCCTGGTAGGCTCATTCAGAAAGTCAGGAGGCATGGAATTCTGTTGTCTGTGTGGATTCAGAATTGACTTGCCAACAGAAGGCAGTAGATGGAGCATATTCTGTCTGGAATATGTAGACCATTGTTCTTCCACAGCGATCTGTTCTGGGACCCCTTCTCTTTGTGAATTTTATAAATGATTTGGATGAGGAAGTTTGCAAATGACATGAAAGTTGATGAAGTGGATGGTGTAGAAGTTTGTCATAGATTATAAAGGGACATTGATAGGATGCAGAGGTGGGCTGGGAAGTGGCAGATGGAGTTCAACCCAGAAGAGTGTGAAGTGATACACATGGAAGTCAAATTTGAAGGCTGAATACAGGGCTAATGGCAGGATTCTTAGTAGTCTAGAGGAACAGAGGTATTTTGGGCTCCATGTCCATTGATCTTTCAATGTTCCCACACAATTTGATAGGGAGGTTAAGAAGGCTTATAATGTGTAAACCTTCAATAGTTGGTGGATTGTGTTCAAGAGCTACAGGGTAATGTTGCAGCTGTATAAAACTCTGGTCAGTCCATAATCGGAGTATTGAATTCAGTTCTGGCACCTCATTACATGTGGGATATGTGGATGTGGAATCTTCAGAGAGGGTGCAGAGGAGATTTACCAAGATGCTTCCTGAATTAGAGAACATGTCTAACATGGATAGATTGAGCAAGCTGGGGCCTTTGTCTTTGGAGTGAAAGAGGATGAGCGGTGACTTGTTAGAGGTATACAAGGTAATAAGAGGCGTAGATCATCTGTACAGCCAAGGACTTTTTCACAGGGCAGAAATGGTTAATACAAGGCAGCATAATTTTAAGTTGATTCGAGAAATGTATAAGGGGGTGCCAGAGGCAAGTTTTTTTTTTAAACAGAGAGCAGTGGGTTCATGAAATGTGCTGCCAGTGATGGTAGGATATTAGGGACATTTAAGAAACTCTTAGATTGGCACATGGATGATAGAAAAATGGAGTGCTACGTGGGAGGGAAGGGTTAGATTGATCTTAGAGTAGGTTAAAAGGACGGCACAACATTGTGGGCTGAAGGGCTGCACTGGTTCAATGTTTAATATCCTGCTATGGAGAAAGAACTGGATTCTAGGCATAGTTGGTTATCTCTGTCAAATAGGGAGGTTAGTCACTGTGGACCGAAAAGCTCATTTATGTCAATCCTTCAGTAACTCCATAAATGTCAAACAAATTGATAAAAAAACGAATCTGCTATTGAAGGAAGAAAAAGGCTCCCTTCCCCCACATGGTGCAGCTGGGCACTACATAGCACTGTTGATTTATATGCCATTGTTTTTAATTGGCTGCCTCCTCTCTGTAAAAGGGGTTAATAGGTTCACAAACAACATGGCCCAAGTGAATTGTGCTTTGCTCCCACCTAACAGCACCTTGTTTCATTCAGTTAGACCGGGTGCACAAATAGGCATCACTGGGGGAGTTAGAGAGTGTGTGCACTCTCTAACCAACATCTCAGAGGATCCATTCCTTTGGAGTAATTTCCCTTGAAGGAAGAAAGGTGATGTAATTGTCTTTCACATCCCCTTCAAATAGCATGTGGTAATCAAGAAAACATGCGTTTCTTTTCCCTTTAAGATGATTTCTGTGACCCTGTTCTGTAGTTTACTGAAGTGATTTGCACTCATAACATTCAGTCGTTTGACAAGAACTTTTAGATGTCTGAGATGTACCATTACAGAAGTGTAGGGGAGTATAGAATTGAAAAGTTGAGACGTAATGAAATTGCAAATTGGTTTCACACCAAGGAAGTGCAAAACCAGAATGATGGCAAGATGTTCTCACCTAGAGCACGATCAGCAAATGGAAGAGCGTTTCCAGGTGAAAGGATGAAGAATTAAAAGTAGTAGGGTGCTGCTATTGAAGAAACTAAAAATCCCAGCAGATAAGTAGGTTTGGTGTTACTGAATAGTCTCTCTCATGCATGAATATATTATGATCTTGCTACAAAGATTTTTTTCTGGATCCGTGTATATAAATCATCTGGTGACCGTGTTTAAGTATTAATTCAGCAGCCCTGCTGAAGGGCCTCGGCCCAAAACGTCGACTGTACTCTTTTCCATAGATGCTGCCTGGCCTGCTGCGTTGTTCCAGCATTTTGTGCATGTGGCTTGGATTTCCAACATCTGCAGATTTCCTACATATCTCATATGTAGCTCTGCAATTATACTATTCTTTTTAAGTATCCCTTTTTAATCCTCAGTTAAGAAGAACTTCCTCTCTAAACTCCTCTGTCTCTTTTTGTCTGTTTCCCTCAAGTCACTTAAAATCTACTTTTGTCTTTTAATATTCCTCATATGGCTGAATGCAAGATTTCTCTTGGGGAAGTTCCCCATAATAATAAGAATCTCCCCAGGACCTAATAATGGTGTCATTTTTATTATGGTTCTGCATTTTAAAAATCAGAAACACAAGATATTTACAGGAGGAAGATAGTTTCAAACACAGTTCATTTGTTTTTAGTGATACACATTTAAATTTAGAATACATTATTAACACATTTAAAGCTCAGGATTTTTATCTTACAAAATATTTCCAAATTAAATGATTTTTAAAACACAAATGATTTCCAAAGCACAGGCACAATTCCTACAAGCTAAAAAGACATACCAACGAGTTGCAGACAAACAAGTTGTCCACTGTGGAAATCAAAGGCAGAGGAATGGATTCAGTTAAACCCCACCTTTGTGTCATTCTTCTTTTTGTTTTTGACCGTTCCTAACAAGCCTGACTATTCTCTAATAGTTATACTGTGTTACGCTACTTGGTGGCTTCACACGTGATATTTTGCATTTACATTCAGTCCATGTGAATGCATTGCTTAATTAAGCTGAAGCAGACCACATGGTTTTCTCTTGATTAAATAATGGACCAACAAGGACCCTATTGTTTATGAGAAGAGGCTGAACAAGGAATATAACCTGGAAGTTTAACGTACTCAGAAAACAACTCTTTGACCCTTGGAAGAGTCAGCTGCTGTGTGAGCCCTACAGGTGAATATCCATCACAAGGCTTCCCCAAAGTGTAGGTAGTCACAGATTGATTCATGTCCTACTGAGGCCTCCCTGGAACCTCTTCCCAGCAGCACCTGTCTGAGGCTCTGGAACGTTTCCATGATTCCCTTGAACAGACAGAACACCCTTCTGAATACAGTTCCCAGCCTGTCTGGGTAGCACTGAATGGGAGTATTCCCTCATAACCTTCACATTACGACAGCAGATATCTTTTGAGTAGCAGTACTCCTCTCTGGCAGAAAATGTGCTGCTTGCATGTGGTGGATGCTTTTAAGGTGTGACCGCTGGAAACTGCCTTTTCAGTGTGCTAGACACTGCTCGGCCAGGGTAGGACTCCTAAGCAAACTATGCTGTGCAGTAGATGTATATACTCAGTCACACAACACAGAAACAAGCCCTTCAGCCAATCTGCTCCATGCCAACCATCAAGTGTCTTCTATACCAATCCTATTTACCAGGCGTTGGTTTGTAGAATATTCTTGCATACAGAATATTTCAATTGGACTTGACCCCTGGGACAGAAGGCTGTCAAATAGACAGGTGGCTTTGAAGAACTGGCTGCAAAGATTGCACCTGTGGGGCTTCATTCAAGAACACATCAGTTGGAAACAGTGTAGAAATTGGCCATGTTAGTGTCAGTGTGGCAATATGCAGCAGAATCCATTCTCCAACCTTGCAACTGTAGGCATCTTCTACAAATAAGATAATTGGCTAAATTTTCTTCATGCTTAAGGCATATTCAGAATATTATGAGCAGTTTTATTTATTTAGAACAACAACGGGGTAAAAGGACCTTCTGGAGCAATGCGCTAGCACTGCCCATGTGACTAATTACCCTACTAACTTGAATGCCTTTGGAATGTTTGACGAAATTGGAGCACCCAAAGAAAACCCAAGTGGTTTCAGAGAGCATGTACAAAATCCCTCAAGACAGTGGCAGAATTAAGCTCAGGTCACTGGCGCTGTTACTGTGTTATATGATAAACTACACTAACATAGGTAGATAGATATACTTTATTAATCCCGAGGGAAATTTGGTTTCGTTACAGCCGCACCAACCGAGAATAGAGCGTAAATATAGCAATACAAAACCCCCCAACAATCAAACAACAAAATGTAAACTATGTCAGATGGAAAACAAGTCCAGGACCAGTCTATTGGCTCAGGGTGTCTGACCCTGATATGGGCCCCATATCTAAGAAAGGATGTGCTGGCATTGGAAAGGGTCCAGAGAAGTTTATAAGAATGAACCCAGATACAAAAGGGTTAGTGCATAACAAGGTTTAGATTGAAGTTTAGAAGAGTGTGGGGGTGTGCGTGGGGGGGACCTCAATGAAACACCAAGAACTGAAAGGCCTAGATAGAGTGGCCATGGAGAGTATATTTCCAATAGTGAGAGTCTATGACCAGAGGACAGAGCTTCAGAACAAAAGGATGTCCCTTTGGAGCAGAGACGTGAAGAAACTTCTTTTAGCCAGAGGGTGGTGAATCTGCAGTGTTCATTGCCACATATGGCTGTGGAGGCCAAGTCATTGGGTGTATTCAAAGTGAAGGTTGATAGGTTGTTGATTAGTAAGCAAGGAGAAGCACAAGAATGGGGTTGAGGGGGAAAATAAATCAGCCCTGATGGAATGGCAGAGTAGACTCAATGGCCTAATTCTGCTTCCATGTCTTACGGTCTAAAAGAATCGTAGAGCTATTTCTGAGTCATGTTGTTTTAACCAAGGCATTTTTTGTTCTCAACCAGGCTGAAATGTAATTGTACTGAGTGTTATCTGCACACAGACACAAAGAAAATGGCAAAGTATTTCATTCCATCAGCAGTTCCCTTCAAACCCAGTTTTGAAATGAAACAATCACTTGTTAATCTGCCATGCAAGCTTCTAAACTGCAGGATCTGCTTAAGGAAGTGTTGTGGTTATTAAAAATTGGCTGCATCCTTAATGCAGGAGTTTGTTGATGTTAACGTACAATAACCCACCTGGATCTGTTCGCCTGCAGCTCAGAATTTGACAGCAGGTCAAATTTGAGTAACAATCAGCAAGTTTCCCTAAGGAAGGAGCATCCGGGATCCAGTCAGAAATTCCAATTCTGGTGGAAACTTAAAAGAAAGAGGTTGTTGAAAATTAGTTAGTAAGTGCTGCTGTAGTTAAATAGTGAATGGTACCAATGTTCCAGTTAGTGAATGATAAAGGAGTTGATGCTGGAATTAAATAAGCATTGATATTACACTTAATTAGTGAGAGATGCTAAATTAATGTACAAGTAATGCTGAAGTTATTGGGAAACTTAATCACTCAGTGATGATGGGGTGATACTAGAGTGAATTACTGAGTGATGCCATATTTAAGTGAAAGTGAAGCTGGAATTGATGTTAAACTTAGTGAGTCAGATGGAATTAATTAAAAGTTCAAAGTAAAATTTATTATCAGAGTAAAGACATATCACCACATACAATGCTGAGATTCTTTTTCTGTGGATATACTTAACAAGTCTATGGAACAGTTAATGTAAACCAGATCTGTAAACATCAGGAACTGTAAACAAACTATGCAAATGCAGATAAATAGCAATAAATAACAAGCAAGAAATAACAAGAGTCCTTAAATGAGTTTAGTTATTCCCTTTTGTTAAAGACCCTGATGGTTGAGGGGTAGTAACTGTTCTTGAATCTGGAGGTGCGAGTCCTGAGGCTCTTGTACCTTGTACCTGATGGCAGCGGTGAGAAAAGAGCACGGCCTGAGTGGTGAGGATCTTTGATGATGGATGCTGCTTTTCTATGACAACATTTCATGTAGGTGTGCTCAATGGTTTGGAGGGTTTTACCCATGGATGTTCCAAAGTTAATTAGCAACTGATATAGTTAACTAGTTAGTGAGGTTGAGGTTGGTGTTAATTAGTGAATGATGATGGGGTTATTACTGGTGTTAATTAATGAGTAATGCTGGTGCTAATTAGTGAGTGATGATGGAGTTAATTAGTGGTTAATACTGGAGTTGATATTAGTGTTAATTAGCAAGTGATGCTGGAATTACTTAACAAGTGATAGTGATATTATCAGTGAGCAAGGGAAGGTGGAGCTAATTAGCAAATAATGCTGAAGAATAGTTAGTGTGTGATACTGGAGTGCGTGAGACAGAGTTATCTGCCAACTAACAAGTGATGTTCACTAAAGTGGGAAACTAGGGATCATTAGTGAATGATGATTAGCAAGATACGATGGAATTATTATCAATGTTAATTAGCAAGTAACGCTACAGTTCAGTAACAAGTGATGCTGGAATTAAGTAATAAGTGATTGAGAAGTTAACTGAAGAATGATGCTGGGGTCAATAACTGACTGATGCTGGGGTTGATACGAGAGATGATATTATTATAATTATCAAACGATACAACAGTTACATCACTAGTCTTTCTGCAACCACCCAGTTAAGTTCCATAGATCCCTTTCAACATCCTCTTGCTAATCCTGAGCATATGTAACTCATACTGTTTATGTATTCTAATTTTGCATGAACCTCAGAATTTTCAAGCTGATTGTTTCACTTCAGGTCAGCCTCTGACTTACAAGCATCAAGCACAAGCCCTATCAATCAGTTACCCAATTACATGTTTCCACAGTTCTGGAGAGTTAAGACTTTAATCCAAAATCCATGGTAAATTAATGATTGCCTTAGGTGTTGCTAGAAAGGGTAGAATAGTTGGCATTACCTCCAGAGCAAAGAGAATTTGACCAAATTTTTTCCATCTGATTGATGAACACACTTTCCTGTCAATAGCCACATACAGACAAGGCGTGGAGATAGAATTAAACTTGAGTGTGATAGCTCTGTGCTTGCACATTGTACATCTCACATGATAAGTGCCCAGCAGGTGGGTAGATAGTGAGGCTATGCATTTCAAAATGAGATACCATGATCAGGAAATTGGGAGGTAAATATCGAGCGGCTTGACATGATGCTAATCCTAACCCTAATGCAGGTAACATGTCAATGCACTAGGCTAAAAGATTTCCATAAGAAAGTGGTGATCTAAGGTTGTGTCTATTATGTAATCACTGGTACAATGTCACCAATAATAATACAATTTTAATCAAAGTAGTGGCAGAGGTTGCGTGAGATTAACCTCTGTATAATTAAAAATAATTATCCCCCACATCTGGCCTGATGATGCAAGGGACTTAATGAATGAAGTATCTAAAAACACTGGGACTTGAACACCTACTAATTATGACCTCTTTGGTGTTAATTAACCGCCAGCAACTGTAGTTATTGTCCTTTTTCTTCTCTGCCACACTTGTTCACACATAACCTACTATAATGTGTATTCAGATACAATAATAGACTCAAGGGAGAGATTGTAGATCAATAATCTAATTGAGGGGTTCAGTGGTCATTTATTACTGTCAGCAGAACCCCAGAACGACATTAGAGACCTGAAATTAACTCAGGACATTGACTCCCATTTGATAATTATATTGTGTACTCTGTTTGATAAGAGCTTCCTTAAATAGTTCTCAAATGTCAATGAAAGTTTGCTGGCAGCTTACAATACAGGCACATTGAGAGACCAAAAATTCCAATAGAATTTATGCAGTACATATTCATTAAGAAATAACTTGCGGTAAAACAATCTACAGTGCACTGTTGTCTAATGGGAAATGTTGCATTTAATAGACAGAAGAGGTTATTGACTGCATAAGTGGATAACTGACTAGGGATGAGTTTGGCATGAAGTGTGGTGATTTATAGCTGTGAGACATGGATGCTGAGGATGAAGGTTGTCAAGCTTCTAAGTATCCTTGAAATGTAGTTGAAAAGATATTTGTAAATGTCGAGATAGAGGGGAAGAGGATCAAGCAATTGATGTAATCTACAGAGACTGCAGAAAAGTCTGACGGTGTCCCAAATGCCAAGAGCCCATTGGTAATTTGGTTCCAAGTCTGTCTTGATGATAGAAGGCAGAGCGTAGTGGTCAAGGGTTGCTTTTGAGATTAGAAGCCTGTGAACTATAAACTGTGAACTGATTAGTGCTAGGACCCTTGCTTTTTATTTTATATACAGGAGAGATCTACATGTAGATATACATCCTATGATCGGTAAGTTCACAGATGTCACCTAAATTGGTGGGATTGTTGACAGTGAGAACATTGATGAGCTGCTTGGGTGTTCAGAGAAATGGTATATGGAATTTATTCCTGAAGAATGTGAGGTGATGAATTCTGGGTGTCAGATAAGGCTAGGATATAAACAGTTTAGGTTTTGCCACTTTATAAAATTCTGGTTAGGCCACATCTGGAGTATTGCACTCAGTTCTGGTTGCCCCCTGTGAAGGCTTTTCAGAGGATGCATAAGAGATTTACCAGGATACTGCCTAGATTAGAGGGCATGTGCTATAAAGGGAGGATATAAAGAGAGATTGAAGTTTATAAGATTAAGAGGGGCATAGATAGACAGTCTTTTCTCCTCGTGTTGAAATGCTTCATACCAGAGGCCATGCATTTAAGGTGAGAGGGTTATGTTCAAATGATATATGCAGGACAAATGTTTTACAAAGAGACTGGTGGGTGCCTGGAATATAGATGCCGGGGTAGTAGTGGAGGCAAGTATAATGGAGATGTTTAAGCAGTCCTTTGATAGGCACAGGAATATACAGAGGATGCAGGGCACTGGATATTGTTTGGACAGAAGGTTTAGTTTGGCTTTTAATTGCTAATTTAATTAGTTCATAAGACCATGAGACATAGGAGCAGAATTAGGCCATGCAGCCCATCAAATCTGCCCTGATCACAGTTGATTTATTTTCCCTTTCAATCCATTCTCCTGCCTTCTCTTCGAAACCTTCAAAACTATTATTAGTCAAGAGCCTAACACGAGGAAATCTGCAGATGCTGGAATTTTAAGCAACACACATAAAAGTTGCTGGTGAACGCAGCAGGCCAGGCAGCATCTATAGGAAGAGCTCTTCTTTCAGTTAGTCCTGACGAAGGGTCTCGGCACGAAACGTCGACTGTACCTCTTCCTGGAGATGCTGCCTAGCCTGCTGCGTTCACCAGCAACTTTGATGTGTGTTAGTCAAGAGCCTATCAACTTTCACTTTAAGTATACCTAGTGACTCGGCCTCCACAGCCATTTGAGACAATAAGTTTCACAGATTCACCACCCTCTGGGATAAAGAAATTCCTTTTCATCTCAGTTCTAAATGGCCATTCCTCTATTCTGAGGCTGTGCCCTTTGGTCCTGAACACTCTCACTATTGGAAACATGTTCTCCATGTCCATTCTTTTCAACATTCGGTAGGGTTCAATCAATTTGGCACAACATCATGGGCTGAAGCCTCTTCCTGTGCTGTACTCTTTTCTGTGCTTTATATATGTAAAGTGACAATCAAAATCTGTAGATGCTGGAAATCTGAAGTAAAAACTGAAAATCTTCAACCTGAAAGATTAGCCCTGTTTTGCTTTCCATGGATTTTGCTTGACCTGAATCTTTCCAGCATTTTCAGTTTTTGTGTAGGATGTACAAAATTATGGTAAGACCCGAGTTATTTTTCGGGAAGGATTGTTGTACATATCCAACAATCCCTGGAGGCAACAGGTTAGGTGATTAAGAAGACATATGGAACATTAGCCTTCCTTTGCTGGGGTGTTGAATATAAGGCTATGGTACAACTTGGTTATGCAACAGCTGGAGTATTGTGTGCATTTCTGGTTAACAGACTATAGGAAGAAGGTGACTGCACTGGAAAGGGTGCAGAAGAGACTCACCAGGTTGCTGCCTGAAATGGGGAGTTTCAGTTATAGGAAACTGGATAGGTTGTGCTTATTTTCTTAGGAGCAGAGAAGGCTGAGGGAAGGCCTGATTGAATTATACATAATCACGAGTTGCACAGATAGGGCAGAGAATGTAAAACACCCTTTGCAGAAGCGTCTATAATTATAGGGCATAGATTTAAGGGAAGGGCTTGGAGACTTAGAGAGATCTGAGGAAGAATTTTTTTTCACCCAAAAATCTGGACTGTATTGCCTGTGTGGTAATGCTGCCGGGTGTGCTCTGTATGAACTATTTATGTGAACACTTGAAACACCATGGCATAAAAGACTATGGCTTGAGTGCTAGAAAATGAAATTATACAGGCAATTACAAGGGCTCTCCACAATACGGATGGCCTGAATATAAAAATTTGACTACACAAATTTTCCCATACATTTTTAAAGTGATTTTAAGATAATAATAATAATAAAATGTTTCATGACATTAACTACTGAATGGTGCATTATTTATTCCATTTATTTAATAATGAGTTCATTCAATGAAATGAAAAATTAATTATAGCAAGTGTATGCAGAGCAATAGAAAATGAGTATCTGTAGAAGTGGCATTACTTCCAGAGAAATCGACTGCGGACAAATCTCAGGAACCCTCATACAACCTGGGGACTGCCTGCCTGGGGACACAGTGGTCAATAGGCCTGCTTCTCTGCTGTATGATTCTAAATTGAACTGTCATAATTCCAATCTTGCTTTCAATATTCTTGGTGAGGGATGCCCCACACCCACAGTGACACTCTCAGACTCTATCTTAGTGTGTTGGTCAACTACATATGGGTACGTGTGTGTCTCCATGTGTTTCCAAGTGCATGCATGTACCTGTGCCCACGTATGTTTGTATGTGTATGCCACGTAACAACAGATTTCACGACATATGCCAGTGATATTCAATCTGATTCTGACACACATGTGTTTGTATATATTGTGTGTTTTTACGCACCTGCATCTGTGTATGTGTGGAGCGGGTGTGTGTTTGGTGGCATGCTTCTTCACCTCCTCCTGTCACTGCTGCCTCTGGTTATGCTACTTGGAAGAAAGCAGTTTACAAACTGTTCAGGCAAACTGTTGGTGGTGACTACTTTCTGGCATAAAACATCAGCAGAGTGGAGAGCTTCCTGGATGATTCAGCAATTGCAACATTGGCTATGTACCCTTCATCCTACAAGGCCACAAAATAATTGATAATACTACTGTCCCCAAAGCATTTCCAGAGCTCTCAAGGGAGCTACTGACAATACGTCTTGTGAATCTAATTAATTACTATATTTCGAGGCTGCTGTAATATATGCTGGTTGGGAGCCATGAGTCCACTTTAGCTTTCTGAATGTTTTTTTGACTGACTGCAGGGTTAGATGTTACTTTGGGTAATGGGCATGTCTCCGATCTATCTGCCTGCGAATATTCATTAATTCAGATCAGTGGAAACCAAATTGAATTACTAAAGGAGGGAAAAATGAGCTGGTATAATTTGGTACAGTTTCAGACAGGAACTAATGCATACATAGATCAAGGGTGATGTGGGCCATTACAAGCATTAATGGAACTGCTTGGGACTGAATAAATACAGGATTTACTTAGTAGATGCTGATTAGGCTCTTTTTAGTCAGATCATGTTGATAGAATGTAATCATTACTTTTTATATATTGTGGCAGTTCTATAGAATTGTGCAGGTTACTGTGCAGAAAGTGCCTCCAGGAAAACGATTGTGGTGAAGTTCAGGGGACATGATTGTAGTTTGGTTTGTGTATTCCATTGGTTTTGTGTGACACATGAAAGGCAAGAATCTTGCACAAAAAAATCAGACAAGGATATTGGATATACTTATGCATGCATTCTAGCTTCTGTCCATTAGCTTCTGGAGGACATCAATTCTGATTTGAACATTCAACCATCTTTCTCTGCCTTCCTCTTCCCCGATGTTGTGCCAATCACGTGCTCAATTAAACTAATCCCTTCTGCCTACATATTGTCCATATCCTTCTATTTCCTGTACATTCATGTGCCTATCTAAGGGCCTCTTGAACACATTTATTGTATTTGCCTCCACCAAAGTTCAAAGTAAATTTATTATCAAAGTACATGTATGTCACCATATACAACCGTGAGATTGGTTTTCTTGCAGGTATACACAGTTAATCCAAGAAACACAATAGAATTATTGAAAGACTGCACCAACAGAATGGACGAACAACCAATGTGCAAATACAAAAGAAAAAGAAGTAATAATAATAAATAAGCAATAAGTATCGAGAACATGGGATGAGGAGTCCTTGAAAGTGAGGCCATAGGCTGAGGGAGCAGTTCAGTGATTTGAGTGAAATTATCTCCACTGGTTCAAGAGCTTGATGGTTGAGGGGTGATAACTGCTCCTGAACCTGGTGATGTAGGTCCTGAGGCTCCTGTTCCTTCTTTCTGATGGCAGCAGCAAAGGAGAGCATGGCCTGGATGGTGGGAGTCATTGATGACGGATGCTGCTTTCCTGCGACAGCGCTCCGTGTAGATGTGCTCAGGGGTGGGGAAGCTTTTTACCTGTAATGGACTGGGCTTTATCCACTACTTTTTACATTCAAGGGCATTGGTGTTTCTATATCAGGCCGTGATGCAACCAGTCAATATACTCTCCACTACACATCTATAGACGTTTGTCAGAGTCTTGGGTATCATGCCAAGCTTCGCAAACTCCCAAGGAAGTAGAAGTGCTGCCATGCTTTCTTCGTAATTGCATGCTGGGCCCAGGACAGATCCTCTGAAATGATAACACCGAGGAATTTAAAGTTGCTGACCCCTCCACCTCTGATCCCCCGATGAGGACTGGCTCACGGACCTCTGGTTTTCTCCTCCTAAAGCCAATCATCAGCTCCTTGGTCCTGTTGACTAAGTGAGAGGTTGTTGTTTTGGCACCACTCGGCCAGATTTTCAGTCTCTCTTCTATATGCTGATTTGTCACCACCTTTTTAGTTGGCCAATGACAGTGATATCATCAGCAAACTTAAATATGGCATTGGATCTGTGCTTAGCCTCACAGTCATAAGTGTGAAGCGAGTAGCGCAGTGCCACTCTGATCTAAGTCACTAGAGTGACACTGAAGTTGGTGATATATGGTCGAATGTCCCAAAATCAAAGTACATCACATTTTCTAACTTTAAGGTCAAACATGAAAGCAATACAATTTTCAATAGTTACAATGACATCACTTGCTTAAATATTTTGAGTCTTGACAGTGCTTCCTTTGAACTATGTATATGTCTACAATGGGAGACGCCTCTGGATGTTCAAGCAACGTACACACAAAAAATGCTGGTGAACGCAGCAGGCCAGGCAGCATTTATACTGTACCTCTTCCTATAGATGCTGCCTGGCCTGCTGAGTGCACCAGCATTTCTTTGTGTGTGTTGCTTGAATTTCCAGCATCTGCAGATTTTCTCGTGTCTGAATGTTCAAACATCTCTGCTATGACAAAGTAATTCACAAGGACGGTCTAAAGGTTTCTGGGGACAAAGATCCCAGGCACTCAAAATTAAAGACTCTGAGCACACAAGTATCCCAACTATTGATAGAACAATATGCCTTGACCATGTTTGATAAGTGACAATATGTGTCTGGCCTGTAGTCAGTACTCTTTGTTTGCAAAGCTGTCCTTTTAGCTTCAAACTGATTACTGCTTGCAATTTACATTAAGAACTAAAGACTGCTTTTCATTTGAATCAATATCTGCTATATTCATATAAATTCATGATTCCTGACTCCCTGACCCATAGTTTTCCAAATGTTCATAAATCCTTTCCCTAATAATCCTTTCCAGTAACTTTCATACTGCTGACGTGAGACTCACCAGTTTGTGGTTTCCAGGATTATCCCTTCTTGAATAATGGAATATTTGCTACTCTCACCAATTTCCCAGTATCTTGCCTGTGACAATAGAGGGCACAAAGATATTGATCAAGGCCCAAGCAATCTCATCTCTTGCCTTTCTCAAAAACCTGGCGTAAATCCCATCAGGCCCTGTGGACTTAATGTTCTTTAAGAGTCCTATCATTACCTTTTTTTTTAAAATCTGGAATTGCCTTAGCATATTAGCACTGATCTCCCCGTCCTCCACGTCCTCCTTGCTAAATACAAAGTACTCATTTAGGACCTCATCCACAGCGTCTGCCTCCAAGCAAGTGTTCCCCTCTTTATCCTTGAGGGGTCCTACTCTCCCTACTTATCCTTTTGCTTTTCATGTATGGAGAAAGCCTATGGATTCTCTTTTATCCTACTTGCCTACTTTTCCAGGCTCTCCTGATACCCCTCTTGAGTTCACTTCTGGTTTCTTTATAATCCTCAGCATATTACCACAACTTTATTACTCTGATTCTGTCTGAATGCCCTTATATTAAATTGTAATTGTGCTGATGGGAAGCTGTCAAAATTACTTATTTGCCAAAGTTATTCATGAGCATAGTGTAAGTTACCATATGAGGGGTGATTGATAAGTTTGTGGCTTAAGGTAGAAGGAGTCAATTTTAGAAAATCTAGCACATTTATTTTTCCAATATAATCCCCTCCTACATTTACATATTTAGTCCAGCGGTCGTGGAGCATATGGATCCCTTCTTTGTGGAAGTCGGTGTCTTGGACCTTCAGAAGATGGTCCACAGCAGGGGTGATTGATAAGTTCGTGGCCTAAGGTAGAAGGAGATGAGTTATACAGCTCTCGTTACATGTACGTGCAGTTCAACTCTTTGAGTGATTATGCAGAAAGTTTGAAGCTAATAACTCGGGCCACAAAATTATCAATCACCCCTCGTATATGCGTGTCCAGGTGGCAGCAGTCAGCAGTTCTTGGGCAGACCACGTGGTGTGACCTTTTGTGTTTCTTTTCAAGATCACAGGAGCATAAGAAGGGGGAGCAAAAGTAGAGTAGTACATGTGGTCCTGAGTTTATTCCACGATTGAATAGGATGATGTTGGCCTGATCTTTGTCCTCAACATGGCCCATTTCTTATAATCCTTGATTCCCACACAGTAAAGAAATCTATCTTACTGAATATTCTCAATGACAACACATCCATCTGAGTCAAAAAATTTCAAAACTCCCCAATCCTCCAAGAAGTGAAGAAATTTCTCCTTGTTTCCATTTCTCCACTGAAACTGTTGTCCTTTGGCTGAAGGCAGTTTTCTCCCTTGTCCCTCCCTAGTCCTACGTGACGATTTCCGCCAAGCGCCCAGTGATGTTGTGGTGGCGGCAGGGGAACCCGCTGTGATGGAGTGCCTCCCACCAAGAGGGCATCCAGAGCCAACCATCTCCTGGAAGAAAAACAATGTGCGCATCAACGACAAGGAGGAGCGGATCACAGTGAGTAGTGGCATCGCAGAACATTTGGGATGGGAGGGAACGGATAAGTGGTGCTGGATTTCGGCATAGTGAATTCCACTTTTAAACTTTAGGCATACGAACTGTTATTCTCCTGGGATTAAACTTGGTCAGTATATTTCGAAGATGCCATTAAAGGATTTGTCTTTCACCTGATCCCATCCCATTCTCTTTGTTCCATTCCTATACTGCAGATTAACAAAGGCCATACTTTGGATCCCTTCGTGAGGGACATGTTGCAGTAACCCATATGTAGTCTTACTAAACCATTCTGCAGCATATTCTTCACATCTGAGGGTAGATTGCAATATACTTTACCTTCTCAATGTACCACTTCCTTATATATCCCACCCTGCGACGAAATGACAGCACTGGATTTATCATCGAATAAGAAACACATCTTCTTTGCTCATATATTCTTGGGGTATTTTGTGTTTCTTATGGGCGTAGTCAGCATTGGAATATATTGGCACTGCCTTCTTTTCTAGATCCGAGGGGGAAAGCTGATGATTTCAAACACGAGGAAGTCCGATGCTGGCATGTACGTCTGTGTGGCCACCAACATGGTGGGTGAAAGGGACAGTGAGCCGGCAGACCTGGTTGTTTTTGGTAAGTGACACTTTCGTGAATTGTGTTGCTTTATCTTCTCAACACAGGATAGAGAGATAGTAAGGGATTACTCCCCAAACTCGGTCAGTGTTGCTTTGTCTCCCACTGCACCAGCTGAATGTGCAGTCCCAAAGATAAAGACTGCAAAAATGAGTTGTTTCAGGTCTTCGGTGGCGGTCATCTATTCAACTAAGTGGAGAACGGCTGCTGTGAGCAGCAACTCTTGCTCTCCATAATCCAGACATTTGGCATTTGAAGCCAATCGCCGAGCATGTTTATTTGTAAGTCTCAAGGCCTCACTAACACTGTGCATTTGAGAGGAAGCCCGATGTAAGCAAAGTTAATGACTTGCTCTGCTCACTCACCAGGTTTATCAAAACCATTAAGTTTTACTTTAAATTTTTGTTTCTCTATAGTTATTGTCTTCTGTCTTTCCTTTCTTGGGTAAATGTTGTGACTCATGACTAAAAAGTGGACATTGTTCAAGACCTTACCCCCTTTCCAATGACTGCTCTAAGTTTATTTGGCTATGCAGAAGGGGGATATAACAATTTTCTATTTTACCCAGTACCCTTTCTCCCTATGTTATATACTGTCCTTTGTCCATCTGCAAAGGAAGGTTATTTGCCCTCACTGTTCCCTAGGCAGAACTTGAAGCCCCAGGGACCCTAATGTAGATCTGTGTTTAACCAGCTGGGTGCTGTGCGAGGATGGTGCACTTCCTCATGTGGGCATGGTACGGTGAAGAGGACCCTGGGCAGCATTCCCATCCCCCAGGACTCTGAAGTCAAGTGAACCATTCCATTTTCCATCCCTAACTTGATAAACTGTACATCCTGTAACTAGCTAGACCTGTCAGATATTGGATAGAAAGGTTTCACATTCAAAGTGATGGCTTCCCTTTTCTCTTCCTATCAAGCAATGATAATATTTCACCTGGGAAGATTAGGAGTGGGTGTGATAGTTCATGTAGTTAATAGTGTCCTGGTGCTCATCATCTGCACAGCAACATAAATATAGGATTTTAGTGCTGAGTGGTACTAGCATATGGAACTAGATGACATCAAAGGTTGAACATTTTCACTATGGGAGGATATGAGATGTGAGGGGAAACAATGCTGTGGAGAGAAAAAACGTCCAGTATAGTTTTAAGGAAAAGCTCATGGGTTCCCAGTGTGTCAGGATGGAAAATTCCTTACCTCGTGTGGTAATAAGACTAGCTGAACTGAGACCATGTGGTAAGCATCTCAGCTGAGATAGTGGTGGGCCACTGGAGACAGACAAAAGAGGCTGCAGTGCAGGAATCTGGAACTGAAACAGAACAGTGGAAGAACTCGAGAAGCACCTGACGAGGCAAAAGGTGTAAGTCGATGTTTTGGGTCAAGATACTATTATCAGGGCTGCTGGAGTTGGGCTCAGTAACTTGATGTAAAAGATATAGGTTCCCCCCCCACCCCCATTTTCATAATTATGTGACTCAGAATCATACAAAACTCAAAGTACATTTATTATCAATGTATGTATACTATACACAACGTTGAGATTCATCTCCTTATAGGCAGCCACAAAACAAAGAAACACAATAGAACACATTCTTAAAAAAGCGAGCACCCAATGTGCAGAAAAAGAAACAATTGTGCAAACAATAAAAGTAAGCAAATGGCAATCTGAACTGAAGTTCAGAAAAGTGAGTCCGCAGCCACGGAGCCAGTCATCACTGCAGCAGATTCAGGAGCCTATTAGTTGCAGGCCACAGCCTCTGTTGAGCACAGAGACCTCGCGAAGCAGCAAGCTGAACACTGGCCCGTCCCTCTCCTCCAGCCTCGACACCCTGACCTTTACAGCCTGACCTGGCACTTAAATCAACCAAACCTCGGCTCGTTCTTCGCTCTCAGACTCTGACCCTGGTGCCTTAATTTAATCTGTACCCAACATTTTCAATCTGACCCAGCATTGAAATCAGCCAAACAGCAGATCATTCCTTGCTCATGGGCTCGGGGCCCCACCGCCTCGGCTCACCTTGCCTCGTTTCTGCTACTTCAAGTCACCTCCAAGTCTGCTCCAACAATGGCCAAACATTGGAAAGTGGCCAGAGTACCACCCTTTATCCTCCAGTCTCCACCCACAAGGAGTGCCGGTGCACTGACGTGAATGTCAGTTTAATGGTGGCCATGTTGGTGCTCATTGTTTCAGTGTTCCTGCTCATTGTTTCAGTGTTCCTGGGGTGTCACCAGGAATCACCTGTCACTAGTGGACATGAACCCTGTTCCTCTAACACCAGCTTTCCCTGGGCAGGGATGAGCTACTTTCAGAGACCAGAGCAAACGTGCACAGAGGATAGAGATTTCATTTATTAGGACGAAGCATGGAGAGGTGTTAATGGGGTCTGGTTTACTCAGTCAGAAAGGATAATATTGCCAGAAAAGCTCAGGACATCCAATACATGTCCAGTTTAGAACCTGATGCGCTATAAGTTGCAAGAGTTGTCGCCAAGGGCTATGAATTGGGATCAGGTCAGACAGCTGCTATGAAACGGGGCTGAATGGCCCCTTTCTGTGCCATGGATTTTTATAATTCTGTGATTCTATGAATGTAAAGAGCAGAGTGATAGTCAGAAATTGGCAGTATGAGGGAGCATCTACCAGCTTACTCTACCCTGCAAAAGCCTCACAAAAGAGTTGCCAAAAATGCATGAGCAAACTTCCTCCAAATGGCAGTGCATTGCCTGGGAAGTGACTTATCTGGTTGTT
Source organism: Mobula birostris (assembly GCF_030028105.1). NCBI lineage: Eukaryota > Metazoa > Chordata > Chondrichthyes > Myliobatiformes > Myliobatidae > Mobula > Mobula birostris. The sequence continues at coordinate 25,978,249 of NC_092389.1, forward strand.
ATTTTCATTGCGGTCTCGTCACCTTGCCCCGTCATAATCCTGCAGAACGGCCAACCTTCATCAAGCGTCCTGTAAACCAGGTGGTTCTGGCAGATGACACTGTGGACTTTCATTGCGAGGTGCATGGCGACCCCGTGCCGACCACCCGCTGGCGCAAGGAGGAGGGCGAGCTGCCACGGGAAAGGTATGTAGTTAAAGTATTAGAGTCTTCAATGTATTTTTCTGTTCAGCTAAGAAGATGCCAGTGAAGATCCAACTAACCAGCTTGCCCCATTGCAGTTTAGTGCCATGTCCTTCATTGGAATGAAATACGTTAAGAACTATCTCAGAATTTAATGCACTCATCAGAAGAGGTCTTAAGGTACACTGGTTCTTGGGAAGTGAACCAAAAAACATTGTTTTATGATCTTAGTATATTTATCCATAGGGTGGTCCCCTCCCGTTTGGGTTGATCTTTCTCAGTAAACGAAGTGGCATTAGTTCCTCAGCACCCCAGAGAGATGGAAGTAAAAGCAGGACCAATTATCTTATTCCAGCCACCCAATGGGACGTTTGGTTCAGGAGCTGCTTTTATGTGTTCCTTCTTTCAGGCATAACGGTTGATATCCAATGTATGAGATGGATACCTGGACCTGATGGGTGGGACTGAGAATCTTTACCCTGACTGAGGGAACATTTGAAGTGGGCGTAATTACAACAGTTAAAACACAGTTGGACAGGTACATGGATAGGAAAGGATTAGAACAGAGGTTTCCAACCTGGGGTTCATGGACCCCTCGGTTAATGATAGGGGTCCATAGCACAATAAGATGATGAGAGGCATTGATTGTGTGGATAGTCAGAGGCTTTTCCCCAGGGCTGAAATGGCTAGCATGAGAGGGCATAGTTTTAAGGTACTTGGAAGTAGGTACAGAGGAGATGTCAGGGATAAGTTTTTTTACTCAGAGAGTGGTGAGTGCGTGGAATGGGTTGCCGGCGATGGTGGTGGAGGTGGATACGATCAGGTATTTTAAGAGACTCCTGGACAGGTGGTGGTCAGAAAAATAGAGGGCTATGGGTAACCCTAGGTAATTTCTCAGTTGAGGACATGTTGGGGAAAGCTTTGTGGGCCGAAGGGCCTGTATTGTGCCGTAGGTTTTCTATGTTTCTATCCCTGGATTAGAGGGATATAGGACATATGCAGGCAGATGAGACTAGCTCTGGTAGGCAATTGGTCAGCATGGATGGGTTGGGCTGAAGGGTCTGTGTGCTGTTTACATTTATGACTCTATGAATGAGCACATTCAAAACAGAAGAGGGAGAAAACAAAGAAATAAGCGTATGAGTCACTTGGGCTTTGTGTGATGATGCAAAATGAGTAACAGTAGACCAGTAGTCTATTTTATATCTGCATTAGCTCAATAGTAATAAAATTCAGGAGAGATGTAATATCGGTTGCTGATTCACGAATGGCCTCTTTACAATATCACACAAGGCAAGGTCACTTGAAGTGAGTACTTCAATTCAGTGAACAGTGTGAGTAACTCTTATTTTGCACCAGGGTATACAATGAACTAAAAAAGTTTTTCTGTCTCTTTCAGATTTGAGATTCAACCTGACAACAGCTTGCGGCTGGTACGGGTTAGCAGCGAGGATGAGGGGACATACACCTGTATTGCAGAAAACACTGTGGGTAACGTTGAATTCTCGGGCACTCTGACTGTGCATGGTAAGGATCTCTGGATGATTTTTCTGAACTGAAAATAATGTATATATTTAGTGAAATACTTCTGTTGCACGGAGGGGTGATTCCATCATTCAACCTTTGTGGCAGCATCTTATCACTGATGCAAGGCAAGGAAACCTGTAGATTAGACTTGAATGTGTTGATTAATGACTGATGGATTTTTGACTATTGATTTGTGAGTCTTTACAGTGAGTGACAGTTGCCAGTTTAATCCCTGATAGGGCATCACAATGAAATCTAACTCTATCCTTGCAAAATTAGGGTTGGGATTAGGACTGACTACTCCTACAAACACTCATTGCAGGAGCAATCAGGCTGCATTCCAGGGTCATGAAGCAGCATGCGTTATGGAGAGAACTTGCTCTTCTTTGTATGCCAGAATTGGAGAGTGGAGAATTGTAGAAGCTATAAGGCAGGGTGGCTCTGGTGCGAAACAAATTTTTCTGCAGATTCAGTGAGTTCCAAGCAAAGAAAATATGAAAAAAAAACTCCCAAGTGGGCAGCCCAGTGTACAGCCTATAGATCTTCTGCCTCATAGCTCCAGTGATCCAGGTTCAGTCCTGACCTCTGATTCTCTTTATATGGATCAAGTGGGTTTCCAATGGGTACTCCAACTTATGTCAAGTTTAATTGGCCATGATAAATTGTCCCGTGTGTGTAGGTGAGTGGGAGAATTTGGGGGAATAAAGAAAAATGGGATTAATGTAGATTTCGTGTGTATGAGTGGCTGATGGTCAGCACAGACTTAGAAGACCAAATGGCCCATTTCTGTACTATAAAATTCTATGACCATGAATTGGGCAAGATACCAAGGACGACTGATGGAATCACCTTTCATGGGAGTCAGAAGTTTTGATTATGACCATATAGTGGTGAGGAGTAAGCCAATGACACAATTTTCCAACTTGCTTAGTGTTGATTTTCATTGAAATTAGCTTTAAAACCATCATTCTTTTCTAATTCTTTTGTTTGTTTGTAATTTAAATGGTGAACATTTACCAATAATTATCATGATTACGTACCACTCACTGTGTCCCATAATGTTGAATTTTTTCACTGTTCTAGAAAGGATGTGGAAATTACTTTCTGGTGAGTAACACAAGGGTGATTGTAACTGTAAATGGAAAAGTTTTACTGGTGCCTGGCAGGAGGTTGAATGCCTAAATGAATCGGTTGCAATTACTTGTTGAATCCATTCCATCTGAAATGTCCCACTTGTGCCATGGACAATGCCTGTAAGTTTATCTCTTTCATTTTATCTTCAATGGAGAGTGAAATGCAATACCCACTCAAATAAGAACTCAAAATTACCAGTGAACCTTTTGCTGCTAAAATGTGCAACCATTTCAGATAAAGGGATGCTTCAGTGATTTCTCATATCTGGATGATTAGCACTCTCTTGCTGAGAACCGACTACTTTAATGTTGCTGGAAAGAAAAGTAAAGACTAAAAATAGATATTCTAAATAATGAAGGTAGATGTTCAAATTTATTATTTAGTGTAGTTCACAATTTGAAAAGGGTTATTTATTTAATTAATTTGGGAGATTTGGGTGTCACTGGCAAGGCTAGCATTTATTGTCGATTTCCAGCTGCTTTAAGATGATGGTGAGCCACTGCGCACTTTTGCCGTAATCCGAATTACTAGGGAAGGTTTCCAGGATTTTGACCCAATAACTAGGAAAGAACAATGCCGATTTCCAATTTAGTAGGGCTCAGAAGTGATAATATATCCTTTAACCAGTTGCCCTTGTAGAAGGATAGGTTTCGGAAATTCTGTTTCCTGTTTGAGTAATGGTGAAGGTGGAGGTTGATTTCTGTTTAACCAAGAGCTGTGTTCACTGCTGCCAAATTAATTGTTGTTACTGAGGGTGTGGTAGTGAGTAGTTAATTAGAAAACCAACTCGGGGATCTTGAGTTCAAATCCTAGTGTGATAACAAATCAGCCATGATGGTATGGCATATTTCTGCTTCTATGCCTTATGGTCACATGGCCACAATAAATGTTAAATTGAATTGAGTAAATTTGCAATTTTATATAGGAAATAAATGATTGCAAAATCGTTTAAGACTGAAACCCACTGGTTTGAAAATCCACATTGATTCTGTGTCACCTAATAGCCTGACAAGGTTCACCAACTAGCAACCAAACACAGAGAAGTATCAAGTAAGCCTGTCTATGGACATATTGTTCAGTGTATAATTGGATCATACAGAGCAGGTTCAATCCATGATCTTTCCTGAGCTCAGTAGGGTGTTGCAATTGGTGTGATATCATCTAGGCCAAAACAATTTAAAGCAATCAGGATTTCAGTATCTGACTACTGCTATTTGGGTGTTCCTCTTGTAGTACAAGAGTGTGGAATGAGGTTGCATCATAGCGTCCAAATAAAAAGAGAGAAAATGTAGCAAGCCAAACCATTGAAAATAAACATATTATTATCAATGTTAAACCTGCACTGTGATGTCACTATCATTGAATCTTGATAAATGCAGAAACAATCTGGCAGGAAATATTCCATGGGCCTGGGTTGCTATCAACTGCAGCTAAAAACGGCCAAGTCATAAATCACAGTAGCACGGCCCACGAACCAGTGATTAAATGTGAAGATAATAACTGAAAATATATTGTACATCACATGTGTGGAGCAAAATGCAGTGCAATTTAATAGTGATTTGGCTCCAATTTTTGTGATGTGGGGGTAACAATAAATTTTCTTTATGTAGTGTCTTTAACACCTCAGTACTCTAAAGAGGAGCATTACTAGACAAAAATTGACAGAGTCGAAAAAGGGGTCATTAGGGCTAGTGACCAAAGGGCAGAGTTTTGATGCCGGAGGTCGATCGGCTTTCATTATCTTTGCTTTTGTTAAAATTCAGCGACATTGATGAATCTTGCAAGTGCCCCTTTATTCACCAACTCTAGACCTATAAGGCAAGTGTTTGTGTAATTGAATGGTTTGCTGGACCATTTCATAGGGTATTAAGAGTCAAAAATGTACCACAGGAAATGTCAGACATGTTGACAGGTTTGAGGAGGATTGTGAAATATTTAGTTTTAAAACATAACTGGGGTCTTAAGAAAATTGTCAGCTCTCAGGATTATTTATTACTTCTATTGAACTTGGTTTCAGTTCTTATCATTTGTGAGATTGAAGCTCTTAATTTCTGGACCTACAGGCCTGAACTGTTTGACCTTACATTCTTCATTGCTCATAGTGCCTTAGAAATATTTATCAGAAGTCAGATGTCTTAAAAGAAGCTTATAATAGGTGCCTTATCTCCTGTGGAAAGCTTGTTAGCAAAAAGCCCAGGTGTTTAGCAGTTCAGGCATAAGCAGTTGGTGAAGGGACCCTTCAGTGGCCTTTGGGTTAGAGACAGGGTCAGTGCAAGTTATTGTGGCCCCATATCATTGAACTATGAACTCCAGTGCAAAATTAAAAGTATTAGACTTAAAAATAGTAGCTAAAGCAACAAAATGCCCCTTACATACAGCATATTTGTCCAGACAAATACTAATTAGGAAAATTGTGAAATAAATAACTACCAAGATCAATTCATAGAAGGAGCACACCTCATTATGATCCGTAAGTATGCAAAAAAATTGCTCAATATTAGTTTGAAAATTGGGTTGAAACATTCACTAGCCTTGCATACTCTGCACGTGAGGTGATCCATGGTCATCTTCAGTACAAAAAGGTTTTCTAACAAGAAATGCTGGAAATAGTCAACAGGTCAGGCAGTGTCTGCGAAACAGCTAACCTTCCTGTTCTGACAAAAGGTCCTGGACTTGAAGCATTAACTGTTTAATTTTTAACAGATGATGACTGGCCTGCTGAATGTTTCCATCATCTTCTGGTTTTTGTTCAAACTCTGGCAGCCTAAACACAGCTTCTCCTCACAGGAGTGTTGTTAAGGGAAGACCGTAGCAATTTCAGAGTAGCTCATGCTGTGTTCAACTCTAGCCTGAAGAAAAATTTCGATAATGTTAGTAGTTGGTATAGTACACTCCCACCAATCTCAACTCTGAGCCCCCGTGTTTCATTTGGTCGTATATAATTAAATATTAAGCCTTCCAAGGTTGAATAGACCTCTGCATTCTCTGTCCAAGCACACAGCTAAAAGCCAGTGTTTGACCAGGCACCAGTGGAACCATAGCCATACAAAAGTCAATGTCCTCAAATAACAATAGCTGAAGAAATATTGGAGAAGAACAGGTCACAGTTTAATGGGCAAGGGAAGAGTTGAGTGGTATCAGCTACCTGTTACACACCACACCTACAGATCTGAAAATGGTGAATATTGTTCTACATGTTAAGATTATAAAAGCATGTATTTGTTAGATTATTATTTTATGCAGTGCTATGAATATATTGTGTCATAGCCAGCAGTAAAGATACAATAAATATCCACAAAATAATGGGGCAACTCAGTTACTTATGAGCACAGAAGACATGAGGAAATTAAACTCAGTTTGATGTGAGAAGATACTCATTATATTCTATGTGCAACCCCCTGACATATCCTTTATATATTTGTAAAAGAAAATGATGACATGTCTTTATACAAGAGGAATGTGGTTGTGAGTCACTGCAAAGAGATAGCAATTAAATTGTAATGATGACTTTGCATTTCTCTCCATGCTCTAACAGGGTCCAGTGATTTGATGCAGCATTTGGCACTTATCACACTTAAACTACTGCCAAATTATCATGAGATGCATGAAATTTCTCAGACGCAGAGATTTGATTGGTTTGGTGGTCAGAGTCAATCTAACTGCTAATTACTGCAGCAAATCATTTGCCCCTTATCAATAGCTGAAGTTAACATTTCCTACTGTTTCTCACTTTTAAACTGACATTTATGCTGCCATTGTGTATGAGTTCATTCATGAATTTTCCTTAACATCTCATGATTTTTTTTCATTTTTTCTTTGTTTCAGTTGGTCCATTCAGTAAGTATTCATTTCATCTCATTTACTTACTGCTGCATGCTGGGTTAGGTGGAGATTGTGAAGGATTGATTTTCATTTGAAGCATGCCCTTAGCTTTCCACTGAAAGAAAGCTCCATGCAAAGTGTTTTGAATGCACAGAATAGTCAAGATTCAATTCCTTGGGAAAGAAGTGTCATTTTACCATAAATTCATCCACATTTACATGAGACCAGCCATTAACTCATCTGGAGAGGCTTTAAGTGTTTGGGTCGCTTGTTGATGATGTCACGGTGCTTGTTGCTATGTGGTGAAGTACATGGGTCACCAAAATCACCAAAACTAGTACCTTTTCAACAGACAAATTTTCATTACCAGCATGTAAAACAGTCTAGTATCACAAGCAATTTGAAAAAAAGATATATCATCAGACGCATATAACTGCAGAAGTTCCATGTACATCACTTAGCAGGAGTGGTGGTATTAGCACCTGTGACAGGTTGTATGCCCTGTGACAACACCTGCAAATACGAGATTGACAATATGAACGACGATATTGTGTCAATTCAGGTAACAATTTAACATCAAGAGATAGTGCGTGTAGTTTTGCTGTGTGAAAATAGATGACATTCAAATGTTCCTTTCCTTTTAGGAACTATATTTAAAGAGCAGGCACAATCATCAGCTCTGTAAATGGGCCTTGGTTGGAACTGATTGGCCTCCTTTGCCATGTGCGTTGCAGGCTTTAGCATCACCAACATGCGGTTCTGGTCAAACAGGACTGGACGTGTTATGATGGCATCATCCCATCACCAACCACTCTTTGTTGTCAAACAATATCTGTCAAAAGCGTTATCAGCTCAGGCACGGTCAGCAGCTGGGAGCAACAGTCACTGTCAACAGCGGAGACATAATTGAGAAGAGAAGCAGAGCAAAGAAAGGATATAAAATAAAACTGGAGAACATGGTGATTAGTGAAAACTTTTATTGACACTAGACAGGATATGCTGTCTAACCAAACTGTGTCAAAAGAGCATGCTCAAAACATTAATGAGTGAGTCTCTGTTGGAAACAGGCTGGGATGGATCCAAAAATAAACTAGTATGTTATCAGTCTAGCATCTAAAATCAGGCCGGAAATGTACTCAACTGGGGGAAGCTGGATTAAATACTTAAAGGGGCCATGCCATTTGAAAAATCACATCAGGCATTTCTGTTAACAAAGCACGCTTGCACTAACAAGCGGTCTGCTTCATAAAAGGAAATCTGATAGTGAATAGATCAAGGGAGTGGAACACATAAACATTTGCAAGTACTCATGGTCTGAAATAAAATGAGAATAAGCAATAAATATTCAGCAGAGTTGTCAATGTATATAAAAATAAGACAGCTTTAATGTTTTGTGTATAATTCTTTCTCAAAACTGTTATTCCTCTTCACAGACCTGCTGCTGTGTTTTGTAGCATCTTTTGTTTCATGTCCTCTACTGTTTTTGTAAAAAGATATATCTGCTTCCGATAATCAGCATTGTAAATTTGATCATGACCAATGGCAAATTTAGACCTGTTAGAGAACCTCATAATGTGTCTAATTAATAACTCTGACTTTAATAAGGTTTGAGGTGGGGTGTATGGGATGAGGTGAGCTTCTCCTGGAAAGAGGGAAACCTCTTGACTAGATGAAGGATTGTCCGCTGTATTGTGGAAGTGGTTTTTCAGATGGAATGGCTGGAGAACCAAGGCAATGTTTTCTTTGGAGAATTATTCCTCTCTTACCCCGCTCTTCCCCCCCAGCCTGCTTCATTCTTCCAGACAAAAGGACCAGAGTGGAGGGTGAAGGAAGGGGAGAATTGGAATTCGAATGAACCTTTTCATTGGTCCTTGTGCTCACTTTAAAAATTACTGTCAAGCAACAATACTGCAGAAGAAAAGAGCCAACTATGAATTGATTTAAAGTCATTCAGTTATATTTCAGTCTGACTTTGTTCTAATTAGCAGTGCTGAATAGGAACATCCAAAACATCTTGAAGTTCTTTTATCCTGATTAATGAGCTTCAAAGCACATCTATACATTTCCGTGAGTGTGAAACATTACCACAGATTTTCATATTGTTGGTGCATTAAAGGTGGCAGATGAACTCCAGATGCAGGTCTTGCTTGGCAAGCATGGTAGGTTCATGTGGAAAATTGCACCATTACAGTCAAATTATCAGGGCATGGAACAGTGGTTTTCAAACTCCTTGCACTGGCAACCCCACCCTCCACCCTACAGAGCGAGTCCCCCACCAAGCAACAATACACATCCCAAGCAACAAGGCTGCACATGGGACTTAAATGCTCTTCTTTTGGATATTTACAGCTGTGCTGTGGCAGAAGAGCATCGGCCAACACCATCCTCGCACCAAAGTCGACCTCAGCATCTTATCCAATGGTACAACGGCTGAACATTTCACCCCTGTACTTGCACACAGCGTGAAATATCAGAATGACCTCCCAGCATTGGGTCTACTGGCCACAAGCAGGCACCCCTTCTGTAACCAAGAACTGGTCAGGAGGCAGTCTCGCGAACTCTGCCCCACACCTGCTTTGCCAGCCTCATGATCAGACCACTTCCATGTGCAAAACACCTTCAATACAGATTGCAATAGCCAATACGAAACCATCCTCACAAGTAGTGTCCAGGAGCAATGCGGTATCATACGTTTAGTTTATGTAACAACTACATATTATGATGCAAAAGTAATATTTTAAGATAGATGGACTAGATGTGTGATTGCAGCATTAGGAGCCTCCAAAATCCTTCAGCTGCAGATGATGCCAGATTTGTCTAGAATGCTGGCTGAGCTTCATCTATAAGTGTTTAGGTCCATGTACCTATACAGCAGGAAGGAAGTAAAAGACTTGGAAATGGTTGAGGGAAAGTTTACCAGAACGGTAACTAGCATATGTGGACTTCCAGTTGCATGAAATGAGAAAGGGACTGAGGTTGTTCTTTTTGAAATTGAGAAGGTTAAGGTTTAATTGTTCCATTCACAATTTTGAGAAGTGAGTGAAGTGTGAAGCCTGCACCGGCAGGGCTGGGTTATGATTTCAGTGGCTGCAGATTTAAAGCACCTGGAGTGATGAGGATAATTTTGGGCAATGAGCTGTTATAAAGTAGTATGCATTCCTTATTAAAAGCAGCATTTCATATTCAGTCTCTATCAACAGCTAGCTTCGATACGCTGGGCCTGGCAGAACTCCTTCAATATAATTTCAGCATCCAAAGATCGTGGATGCAAAACAAGCAGCGACTTTCAACATAGAAGCAGTGTCCAGTTGGAGAAGGAACTTAAGCAGGGCAAAGCAGTGGAGTGAGTCAAATTTTCAAAGGGCTGCACAAGCAAAGGGGGCAAATGGCCTCCATCTAAGCTATAAGAATCAATGATTTCTCGGAATAAGAACTGTGGGCCACAGAATGTATCTATTTACTGCTCTTGTGTGGGAGCTATGAAAGCTGATTTGTTTCCAAACTGGTATCTGGTTTAGCATGTAATTACAATGGGATTCTCACTGACTGCCATATCGGGAATCATTTTTAGGGGTTGTAGCACCTATTAGGAGTGAACGGAGAAGGTGAATTATGAAGTCAATCACTCAAAGTAGATTTGAGATCAGTGTTATACCTGGCATAGTATATTGCACAATGTATTACAGTCAGAGGTGCCAGGTGTTGAAGGAGTTTATCTTGAGCAAATGACATGACAGGTTGCTCAAAACCATGAGTGCTTTTGCAGTTGTCTCCCTGTTATGACAGGAGGAGCAGAAGAAGACATACTGACTGAAGAAAAGATGAGGAGAAGGATCCTCAGCAAATATCTCCATCTTGAGCAATCCCGCTTGACCCATGAAGAACAATACGTAAAGATCTTGTGCTTCAGTGAGGATGTCCTCAGGAAAATACACCGCCTGCTCCAACCACTAATCTAACTACATGGCAGAGCAAGGATCTTTTATCACTGGCTCTGAAGGAGCAAATGGCAATGAGTTTGAGGCACTGGGCTCCTTCCAAGCTGAAGCTAGAGAAATCAGCACTTTGCCTCCGCTGTTCCAGAGGGAAAGCTACAGATGCTCTCTATTCTAAGAGAGCAGGGATCTTGATAGAGAGCTGCAGAGTTGCTTAGAGCAGCTGTGATGATGAGAGGCATTGATCATGTGGATAGTCAGAGGCTTTTTCCCAGGGCTGAAATGGTTGCCACAAGAGGACACAGGTTTAAGGTGCTGGGGAGTAGGTACAGAGGAGATGTCAGGGGTAAGTTTTTTACTCAGAGAGTGGTGAGTGTGTGGAATGGGCTGCCAGCAACAGTGGTGGAGGCGAATACGATAGGGTCTTTTAAGAGACTTTTGGATAGGTATGTGGAGCTTAGAAAAATAGAGGGCTGTGGGTAAGCCTAGTAATTTCTAAGGTAGGGACATGTTCAGCACAACTTTGAGGGCCAAAGGGCCTGTATTGTGCTGTAGGTTTTCTATGTTTCAGAGGGACCAAGCACATGTTGCCAGGTTTACGGATCTCCCCATTGTGTCAGGTATTGCTTGCACATTGCACTGAGATACCTCAAGATCAATTTAGAGCGTCACCTCAACGACAAGATTTAATTCTCCCTGTGTCCATCTGCTATGAGATCTCATACACAGCCTTATGCAGATAAGTGCCTTCCATGTTCATAATGCTTTCATTCAGCAGTGCTTCAATGGTTCATTTGTACTTGACCATTCATGACAAGTAAATGAGGAATACTTGGCAAAATCTTCTCATGCCTTTGCCTGACTGACACAGAAATTGGGTCAGATACTTTAGGGTGCCTTTGGCTGGAAGTATCTGGTCAAATTTCAGGAGTAGTGTGATTCTACATGAAAATGAATCCTAAGTAACTCTGAAATGGAAACATGCTAACTGAATGAATTCCTAAGCTCTTTCTGCCTCAGTCTTGCTTTCAGTAGCCCCCAGTGCTATTTGTGGCTTATTATTCAGCTGCCTCTATTTTCCTAGTGTTTCCCTGTTAAAGCCCACACATCTCAAGATGCCGTTAGCTGCAATGGGAGAGGGATAATTAGTAGGCCAGCAAAAAATATCCGTCTCAGTCCCACATATGCACTCACTCAGGTTTATTGTTAACATTTGGAGATTAACATCTGGATTATCTTTCCAGGAAGCAGCTGGCAGCCTTCTGGAAGAATTCTCAGCAAGGCCTTTTGTGTGTGAATCAGTTCAAAAGAGTACACAGGAAAAGCTTATTCAAAGTCTGATAGAAGAATAGTGTGTCCTTCCTACTGGAATCTTGCTCGTACTAATCTCTGAGAGGAATTTTCATTCCCACATTTCTGTTTCTATGAACATTTCCACTTCAGAACTTTGACCTTGGTTGCCTTTCTTTCTGTCTTCATTATCTCAAGAGTTCCATTTATTCTGTGGATATAACCAATGTTCACCAGGCCATAGCCTGGTCCATTCCCTCATTAATGAGGGAAAGGGCAAGCATGTTTATGTTGCACCTCACGTCATCTCAGGATGTTCCCAAATGCTTCTCTGTCTTTAATAAGCATTGGAAATGTGTGCCTGTGGTTTAAGAACAATATGTGCTCAGCAAGATCTGCACTAAGGTCAATAGTAAAGATGGCCACCAAATGATAACTGCTGGGTAATGTCCTTGTTTTCCTGAGATCTTGTATATCTGAGAGGGGTGGAAGAATTATATGTACTATCTTATGTGAAAGATTAAATCCCTGAGAGGGCAGTATTCCAGCAAGGTATAGTGTTAAGTCGTATCTAAAATGAGGCTCGGCCTAATACATGGGGACTCAGAACTAAATATCATTACTACTGGGCCAAGGGAGATGCCCTAAGGTTGGATGGCACAGTGGTTAGTACTGCTGCATTGTGGTTCCAATGACCAGGGTTCAATCCTAGAGTAGTTTGCACTTTCTCTCTCTGGAAGTATGGGTGCACTGTACTGCTGCCGCAAAACAACGGATTTCATTTTGTATCAGTGATAATAAACCAGATTCTGATTCTGATTCCAAGCGCTGCTGTTTTCTCTCCTATCCCAGGCAGGTGCTGGTCAGTTAATTGGATATTGTAAAACTATGCCTTATTGTAGGAAGAAAGAGAATAAGTTTCAGGGTCTTGGAGTGGGGCTTAGAAAACAGTGAATGGAACTGATTGTTGAGTGTTGGCCTTGACCCTATGGGCCAAATAGCCGCCTTCTGTGTCAGAGTAACTCAAAGTAGTGGTGGAAGAACCTTCTAATATTCATGTCCTGTAGACAAAACAGCATACTTTGCCCCTTCAGAGGGCACCAATAATTAACACTAAAGAGTTGTCCTGGAACCAAGAGATGTTCAGGAAGCACCCTTGAAGTTCTCTTGAAGGTATGCAGCATGTTGCTCCTTACTGAGGGGTGAAGAATCAGGAATTGCACAATCAGAATAAAGGGTCAACTCTAGAACTGAGATGAGAGATTTCTTTTCTAAAAGTGGACTATCTTTGAAACTCTCAATACTGGAAGGCTGTGGAGTCTCAGGTGGCATTCATGAAAAACCAAGATTTCTGAATATTAAGGGAATTAAAATTCTGGGCGTCGTGCAGGAAAATTGTGTTGCGATTGAAAATCTTGATGCAAAGCTGACCTGCTCCTACTCCTATATCAGTGTACTAGAAATTAACTAAAAAGAAAGAGAAACCAAAGAGAAAATAAACTGCTGACCTGCACTGAACTGTTCATTCAGGATTGGTGACATTGTGAGAGGTTCGTGCTGCAAGCTTTGGCCATTGCAATGTCAACATGATGGACTGCATGTAAGACACTGAGCCCAGCAGGGGAGAAAGAAGGTCATGATCTCTGGCATATTTCTCCAAAGTCCAGTAATTTTCTCCCCCTGCCCCCCACTACTCTTTTTTTCATTCCTCATTCTGGTTACCCTCTCACCCCTTTTCTTCTCCATACCTGCCCATCACTTCCCTCTGGTTCCCCTCCTCCTCCACTTTCTCATATGGTTCAGTATCCTCTTCTATCAGATTCTTTCTTCCTTCACACCTTTACCTCTTCCACCTATCACCTCCCAATTTCTTACTTCATCCCCACCTCCCTCACCTATCCATCTTTCCCCTCACCTTGTATCACCCATCACCTGCCAGCTTGCACTCCCACTTCCCCCACCCTACTTATTCAGGCTTCTGCCCTTTTCCTTTCCAGTCCTGATGAAGCATCTCAGACCAAAGCATCGGCTGGTTATTCCCCTTTACAGATGCTGCCTGACCTGCTGAGATCCTCCAGCATTTTGTGTGTGTTGCTCAAGATTTCCTGCATCCGCAGAATCTCTTGTGTTTATGATCTCCAGCTTATCTCTGTGTTGAAAAACAGTTGAGCTGGAGGAATAGAGACTAGCTGGCCCCTTAGGTAGGGTGTCATTTGGCAAACATTGAGGCCCACTTCTTTCAATCAGGATAAAATTCTGGTTTTTACACAGGGCAGAGTCAGCATACTCAGACATGAGCTAGGACAAAACAAGTGTGACTTAGGACACCAGGCAGAGAGAGGGAGTGCTTCAAGAATTTAGTAGGTGCTTGGAAGCTGGTCCCAAGGGTCTTCCCTCCAGCTGAAGTGGAGTGCATAATTATGATAGGGACAGGAGGGAAAAAATGTAAGTGGGAGTGGGGGCTGCAGTGAATAATGCAACTAAACTGTAGTACTTGTAAGCAGCGAAATCCTGACCTTTCAAAGCTCAGTCGCCTGCTCAGTCTGCTGGAGTGTTTATCCTAAAAGATTCAATCTGATTTGACAGCCCTGTCTGAATTCAAAGGGTATTCCTCCATGTATCACCTTAATTTCCTGTAGCCCATATTCTAATCTTCCTTATCACACTGTATCCATCTTTGACCAGAAATTAGAGTTTCTTTTTGTCATTCTAGCTCTTTTTTCACTCCTTTGAAGTGGAGATGGCTGCATGACAGATATGACCATTGATTATCAGAGATTCTAATCTCCTAAATTGGCTTCTCATTAGCACCTTGCCAGAATGGGAGGTGTTCCTAACATCTCATAGGAGAGAGAGAAGAAGGAGGGGCACCAGGGGGTGGTGATTGGCAGATGAGGGGAAGAGATAAGAGGCCAGAGTGGGGAATAGAAGAAGAGGGAAGGGGGAGTGAAAAATATTACCAGAAGGAGAAATTGATGTTCATGTCATCAAGTTGGAGGCTACCTGGACGGAATTTGAGATGTTGTTCTGCCAATCTGAAAGTGGCCTCATCGTGGCAAAACAGGAGGCCATGGACCAACATGTCAGAACAGGAATGGGAATAGGATTAGAACGGTTGGCCACCAGGAATTCCTCTTTTGGCTGTGGAGGTGCTCAAAAAAATGGTCCCATAATTTACTTTGGGTGTCAGCGATGTGGAGAAGGTTGCTTCAGGAGCACCAGATACAATAGGCAGCCCCAAGAGATTCACAGGTGAAATGTTGCCTCACCTGAAGGGTCTTGGCCTGAAACCTTGACTGTTGATTCACTACTGTAGATGCTGCCTGACCTAATGAGTTCCTCCAGTATTTTGGGTGTGTTGCTCGGGATTTCCAGCATCTGCAGATTTTCTCTTGTGCGTTGTGCTTGTTAAGAGTAACATTTTATATATTGGGAATGTCTCTTTCAGTTACAGAATGGGGCTATGTGACTTTCCCAAGCAGCTTGCAAGATTTGTTGATAGCCTTGACAAATTAGCCAAACCTAAGTCGATCTACAACAAAGATCAAGCAGTTACACTTGTGCTGGTGGAGTCAGTTTGTCCCTGGGGCAGGGTGAAACTCACCCTTCTAAATAGCTTCAGCATCTGATTAAATTGTATTTGGTTGAGTGCAGAGGTGACATTTCCTATAATAGATCTGACTGCAGATTCAGAAGTAAAACCAAAAAAGTGGTGGAGACAAACAGCAGATGAGCGAGATGAGTCAAACTAGGGCTTTTCTCTTTGTAGGAAGCCGGTAGAGGCAGATACATTAGAGACATTTAAGAGAGTTTCCGAGAAGCACATAGATGAAAAAAAAAATGGAGGGCTATGCAGGAGGGAAGTGTTAGATTGATGTTGGAGCAGGATAAAAGGTCTGCACAACATTGTGGGCCAAAGAGCTTGTACAGTGCTGCAGTGTTCTATGTTCTAGAGGTGGTGCAGCATCTATGGAAAGAGAGAAACAGGATTTCTGATGAACATTAACTTGATTCACTAATAGTTTTGACTCCACAGATGTTTTCCAACCTCCTAGATATTTCTAGTATTCCTTTTTATGCCCTTGGGTGATGGGAGTCCTTAAGGATGGAATGGTGGATGCCCTCTTTTTGAAGCATTGCATTTTGAAGAAGGCCTCGATGCCAGGGAGACTAGTGCCCATGTTGGAGCTGGCTGAGTTTACAACCCTCTGCAGCTTTTTCCAGTCCTGTGTAGTGGCCCCTCCATACCAGACGATGATGCAACCAGTTAGAATGGTCTCCATGGTACATCTGCAGAAACTTGAGCTCAAGTCTTTGGTGACATACCAAATCTCCTCAAGCTCCTAATGAAATACAGCCACTGATCTGCCTTCTTCAGAATTGCATCAATATTTTGAGCCCAGGATAGATCTTTAGAGATGTTGACACCCAGGAACTTGAAACTGCTCACCCTTTCTACTGCTGATCCCTCAATGAGGAGTGGAATGTTTTTCCTTGACTTCCCCTTCCTGAAGCCTACAAGCAATTCCTTGGTCTTACTGACATTGACTGCAAGGTGGTTGTTGTGATACCACTCCACCAGCTGATCTATCTCACTCCTGCATGCCTCCTTTTCACCATTTGAAATTCTGCTAATAACAGTTGTGTCATTTATAGCTGGCGATTGAGCTGTGCTTAGCCACACAGTCACAGATGTAGACAGAATAGAGCAGTGGGCTTAACACACATCCTTGAAGATCGCTGGTGTTGATTGTCAGTGAGGAAAAGATGTTTCCCCGCCACACTGGCTGTGGTCGTTCAAAGAGGAAGTCAGACATCCTGTTGCAGAGGGAGGTGCAGAGGCCCAGGTTTTGAAGCTTGTTGATTAGTACTGAGGGGATGGTGATGTTGAATGCTGATCTGTAATCAATAAACAGCAGCCTGGTGTGGGTATTGCTGTTGTCCAGTTGTGCAAAGCTGAGTGGAGAGCCAGTGAGTTTGCATCCACAGTACACCTGTTGTGGCGATATGCAAATTGCAGGGGGTTCAGGTCCTTGATCAGGCAGAAGTTGATTCTGGCCTTGACCAACCCCTCAAAGCACTTCATCACGGTAAGATGTGAGTGCAACTGGGCGATAGTGATTAAAACAACACATCCTGCTCTTCTAGGGCACTAGTACGATTGATGTCCTTTTGAAATAGGTGGGAATCTCCGACTGCAGCAGTGAGAGATTGAAGATGTCCTTGAACACTCCCACTAGTTGGTTGGCACAGGTTTTCAGTGCCCTACCAGGTACAACATTAGGGCAAGTTGCCTTGAGAGGGTTCACCCTCTTGAAAGATGTTCTGACATCAGCCTCTGAGACACAGATCACAAGAGCTCCAAATGCTGCAGAGATTCACACAGGGTGTAGTTTTATTCTCCCTTTCAAAGTGTGCATAAAAGGCATTGAGCTCATCTGGGAGTGAAGCTTCACAGCCATTTATGATGTTAGGTTTTCCCTTGTAGGAAATAATGGCCTGCAAACCCTGCCAGAGCTGATGTACATCTGATATTGTCTCTGACTTTATTTGGAACCTATTTTAGTTTGGTTGAAGGTGTTTGGTGTAACATCTTTGATAGTTCCATACCTTTGTATGCAAGATTAGATTAGATTTTAGATTAGATTCAACTTTACTGTCATTGTGCCGAGTACAGATACAAAGCTAATGAAATGCAGTTAACATCTAACCAGAAGTGCAAAGAATAGTGTTATTTACGAAATAACTGCGAA
Source organism: Mobula birostris (assembly GCF_030028105.1). NCBI lineage: Eukaryota > Metazoa > Chordata > Chondrichthyes > Myliobatiformes > Myliobatidae > Mobula > Mobula birostris. Next base: position 25,995,891 of record NC_092389.1, read on the forward strand.
TAAGAAGTAAGTGCTACAGCACACAAATATAAAAGTATTGAGACAGTACAATACTGCTTAGCGCTGTGATGTGAGGTTCAGCAGGGTCACAGCCTCAGGGAAGAAGCTCTTCCTGTGCCTGCTGGTGTGGGAGCGGAGGCTCCTGTAGCGCCTACTGAATGGGAGGAGAGTAAAAAGTCCATGGTTAGGGTGAGATGCATCCTTGATAATGCTTTTCGCCCTGCCCAGGCAGTGTTTATGGTAGATGTTCCCAATGGTGAGCAATTGGGTGCCGATAATCCGCTGGGCAGTTTTCACCACACGCTGGAGTGTTTTGCGGTCTGATACAGGACAATTGCCATACCACACTGAGATGCAGTTGGTGAGTATGCTCTCAATGGTACAGCGGTAAAAGTCCGTCAGTATCCTGGGACAGAGGTGAGCTTTCTTGATGCTCCGCAGGAAATAAAGGCACTGTTGCACCTTTTTGATCAGGATGGAGGACCCCTTTGCAAAAATTGATAAGGTAAAGTGTGTGCAATTTTTTTCTTGAGCCTTTGAGCATGTGAAATTGAGGACAAAGGAAGACCAAAATGTGCCTGCAATATCATTCATTCAAGTCACTCAAAGAAAGGTCCAAGCTCATCTCCCTTTCTGTTCTGGTATAAATGCTTAGAGCGAGTGAGGCCAACAAAATATATTTTATACGAAGGAAGTTTACTATGTAGTTACACAATGCACTGTAAAAATATGTGTCCTAAGAATCAATGCAGCAGGCTACCATTCCAAAGACTAACCCCAGTTGAGCTACATATTAAGCAATATGAGATGGTTGCAATTTAAAAACTGCCTCATATAGATTTCAATCAGTCAGGATACAGAATGCCATCATTTCTCAACTACCTCAGTAGGGGATATAACTTTAAGGCATTTTTGAAATTGATACAATGAGAATAGAAAAGCAAAATGCAGGTGCTGGAAATATGAAATAAAAGTAAAAATATTAAGTGGGTCAGAAATTTCAGTGGAGAAAAAAAGTCAACACTTCGATCAGAAGCAGAACAAGTCAAGATATCAAACATGTTTTAGGTTGCAGAGAAAGTGGTGGTGTGGAGAGAACAAAGGGAATGCCTGCAATAGGCTGGTAACAAATAGAAATATCTTGGTCACTATTGATATTCTTGTCCAAGGCCAGGTGTTTGAGGCTGATGTTTCCCTGCTTGTCTCAGTACAGAATTAAATCTGAGGCCTTGTCACTGAGAGTCACTGCATATCGTGCACTAGATCTCCTCACCGTCATCTGGAGGGGTCGCAAGCCATTTTTCGAGTTAACTGATGTAATCATATTGGACTCCCATCTGCTTGCCACCATCTTTGATATAATTAATCTGCCTAGAAAACTATCAGCAATGTCCTCAGGTACTAATTTAGGCTTCAGGCACCAGGTAAGGCAGGGATGTTAATTGTACTTTGTAACCACACACAGCAATTTGATACCATCTTTCACAGAGAGGGATTTGTTTTGTATTGTGGGAGCAGCATTTTTTGAATGCCCAGAGGATTCTGACTCAAGGAGGGACTATCTTCAAATCTATAGCTTCATTAACCCAAGGCCTCGGCTGATCAGCTTCACAATCTAACACCTGACACCGCTATATATCTTCCCTACTCTCATTCCTTCTCAACTCTAAGACAGAGGTGCTTATTGTTAGCCCTGCTCCTTAAACAGATCAAACAATCTGCTCCCTTTCTGTATCAACCAGCGATATTTTTGGATAAACAATCAAAGAGGCAAATAGATTGTGGACTTTCTTGTGGAACAGGCATCAGCTGAGGAAAGGTTGACAGGATCTCAAAGTCATCCACTTTGAATTTCCAAAATGGATGGAAGCTGTTTCAGTAAATCTTTTTGTTGACACGAATATCTTTAGTTTAAACAGGAAGGCAAATGAAATGCGGAATTATTGAATGAAGACTGATTTCAAAGTTTATTTACTGTAGAGCAATATGCACACAATTCTGGAGGAACTCAGCAAGTCAGGCAGCATCTATGGAGGGAAGTAAACAGTCAAAATTTTGGGCCAAGACCTTTCATTAGGAGTCCTGATGAAGAGTCTCGATCCGAAACATTGACTGTTTAGTTCCCTTTATAGATGCTGCCTGACTTGCTGAGTTCCTCCAGCATTTTGTACATGTTGTTTAAGATTGCCAGCATCTGCGGAATCTATCATGTCTACGCACACTACAGAATTTCTCCTAGAGTATAATTGCTGCTGTTCAAAGGAATAAGTGTGTTGCTGCAGTCATTGTGGTAGTGCGATTTCCCCAATTACCACACCCACTTTTCCTTGTGGTTACTCAAGTGAGTTTGCAGTTGCCTCTTCTTGGGCAGTGTCTCAGAACTGATCATGACTTGCTTCCACTCCAGTTTTCTGGATATTGAGGTGACAGTGTAGGAACTACATACTCTTTCACACATGGGGCAGGAAGGTAGTCTGTGAAAGGGCAGCGAGTAGTCTGTGGGTCATTGCTGTCTGCACCACTTATTCAGGACAGTGAGTGCTCCTGATGATGGTCTAGATGTTCTAAGTATCATCCTCACTGTTTCTTTTCCACTTTGAGAGGTTAAGGGCCAGAGATTTTCAGCAGTTCATGAGAATGTTGTTATTTTTTTCAAGGCTTTGAGTGCATTCTTCCATCTTTTCCCTTGGCCTCCTGGTGATCTCCTCCCTTGCTAGCTCTCAGAGTAGTGTTAATTTTGTGACTGATGTCAGGCAGGCGAATGGTATGTCCTGCCCAATGGAACTCGCTGATTGTAACTAAGAGCCCAGTGCCAGAGCTGTTAGCCTAGAGAGGTTTGCATATCTTTCCCGTACTCTTGGAGGATTTTGTGAAAACAGTGTTGATAGTATTTTTCCAAAGCCATTAGCCATAAATGCAGATAGGAGTGGGCAATTAAGTTAATTAACCTATTTATTTGCCTATCTATTTTTTGTTTATCTATCATTTATTTATCTATTTATTGCAGGGGTTCCTAATCTTTTTTTTTATCTCATGGACCCCTACCATTAACCTAGGGGTCCGTGGACTCCAAGTTGGGAACCCCTGATTTATTGTTCAGAGATACAACATGGTAACAGACCTTTGGCTCAATGATCCCATACAAACCCATGCAACCAACTAACCTACTAACCCATATGTCTTTGGACTGTGGGAGGAAACTGGAACACCTGGAGGAAACCTATCCAGTGTGTTAAGCTGCTCTTCATAATTCACTGAGTAATATTTAAAGAAATGGGATGTGCTGTGTCATCTGACTAGCAACATTCAAAGAGGAATGATAACCCAGTCGGTCAAACAGAGACGGAGTTATTTGAGTAGTGGGCAGACAAGAGGTCAGATTCAGGCTGTTGATTGCTAAAAGTCAGCTGTGCGCACACATTTGAATACTTGGTGAAGAAGAGAAGAGGACCTCAGTCAAAGTGTCCCAAGTAGGGAAGCTCCACATGACCCAATAGGCTCCGTCTTTGACCTTCTGGCCTTCCTGATAGCTGGCAAATTGCTTTTCATCAGGCTGTGAAAGCTGCCATGAATTCCCCACTTCCCCCCACATTAAAATATAATCAGAACCTGACTGATGTGATTGATTAATCCCTCAGCTACATTAAGTATGCGTTTCAGTCTCACGTAGAACCCAGTAAGTGAAGGTCACAGCAAGCGGGTAGCCAAAAGGCTCACTTTTATTATCCATCTGGTTTCCACAGGGCAGGCCTTGTTACAATTAACTGTTCAATGTCTGAGAATGTCTGCCTGTACATCTGTCCATGCACATGTTGATGTGCCAGTTTTTATATCTATCTCTTAGTGCATCTTTCTCTTAGTATAGTATGTTCCGTTCCATGTTGATGAATGCCTCTCTGTATGTGTCTATGACTCTGTGTCTATCAGTGTGTGCACGCACATGTGTTTATGTGTGGTGCAGCTCAAAATCCTAAAGAGAAACTCCATAAACAGACTCAAATTGTTACCATCAGCTGCTAGTTTCTGTTAGTAAATGGATTCACATTTAATGCACTCTGGAGGCAACCCCTTAAAAAGCAGAAAAGTAAAGCATACCAGTAGAGAAGAATCCATATCTGTAACTAAGAAGGGGGCAGATGTGTATCCATTATTCTAAGCCTGGTCATCCCTTGACCCACTGCTATGATGAAGCACATTCACCTCCATATCTGAGGTAGTGGATTCAAATGCCACTTTAGATTCCGCAGCACAAATCCTGGGCCAATTCCCCTGTGAAATAGTGAGGGGGTGATACTGCCGGAAGTCATTTGAATAAGAAGTTAAACCAAGGCATTGTTTACTCTCTCAGGTGGACATGAAAGATCCCAGTAGAGTATTTGAAAAAGGTTGGGATGCCTTGGCTCATGTTTCTGTCTTAATCACCAGCATAAAACAAGTTAGCTGGTTGTTTACACAAGGCTGATTGTGGGAACTTTCTGCACATAAATATGCTTTTCTATTTCCTAAATAATAAAAGAAACTATATTTCAAAATAACTTTGTTGAACATAAAATGTGTTTGGCTGTTCTGAGATTGTGATAAATCCTATAAAAGAGAATGTTTGTTCATTATCTGCTTTCCCTTTCACAAGGTGAAGGTCGCAAGATCACTGACAGGGCTTGAACCAAATTGTGGTCAGAACCTGTTCCTGAGCCTCTGGCCTTCATTTTAAGATAGTTAACCTGGCGTAAGCGCCTTAATGTGATGTAGTTTTAAAGACCCTTTCTCAGTAAACTTCTGCTGTTGAGTTGACGGATTGAGCCTTCTTCCTTCAAGGACGTCTCTCAGGAGCAGGCTCCTGACCACTGGCTGCCTGTCCTGCTGTTTGCTTTCACCAGACATTTATAACCAGCTCCAAAGTTATATGCTCAGGGTATGCCAGATGTCAATATCTTTCAGCAACTTTTACTTATGGAAGCACAGCACACTCAAAGCTGCATTGTTCTCATGCTCTATTTACTGTGACAGGTTAATAAAGGGATTTCCCTCGTATCTTCTTCATTTATACCCTTCTCTCTTCTCATTCTGTTTTCCCCTCTTCATTAAATGTTGGAAGATCAGCACTCCAAGCTGTTAGTACTTTTAAAATAATTCCTCAATATGTAGAGAATTTTAAATTCATATCATTTGATGTTAATTTTCTTAATTTTTCTGTGTAACATCACTGCCAGCACTGCCCTAGTTGGCTCTTTCCTGGGAAATGGTGTGCTCTTGCTGATTGTTCATCACCCAAACGACCTTTCCTCAACGCGGAGATTGGATAGTGAATTCTATCAGGCCCTCAGCCTTTCCCCATCAGACATTCACAAAGCACAACTACATACACTCGTATTTTGATCTCACTAACACGTGTGCACACAAGCACACGCTAAATGCAAAACACATGTGCCAATGTACAGACACTTTCCACGTCCACACGCTCTATCCCCTGGCACCATTGCACAAACTGTTGTTTTTTTTTTGGTATGTTGTGATTTTGTGCAAAGGACAATACTCCCTATTTTTGCCTCAGAACTGTAGGTTTTCCTTTAGAAATTGTATGTTTATTCCCAGTGCTGCAAATCTGAAACATAAATTCTGCAATACTCAACAGGCAAGTCAGCATTTGAGAATAGGGGAAAAAACAGGTTCTTATAATGAAGTATGGTGGCGGGTTACGATCAATCTGGTGGGTTCTCAGGGCCAAACCAAGAGACTGAAAGGAAGATACGGAGGCAATTAGTAACTCAGCAAAAACTCTGGCTAATTTATTGGTCCCTATTGAGTTAATATGCTTATTGCATATTCTGAATTGCAAAGTGATGCATTTGTGGATAATCTAATAACATGAAAAACACAGACTGAAGTGAGCTTTATATCATTCAGCAATTTAATCATGACCACCTTGCTGCAGTTGCTACACCAAGTAATCATTTTATTTTGTTACATGTGTTTCTGATTTATGAACACATGGGCCAAATTCTCTGATAAGATGACTGAGTGTTTTCATTTGGGCAGATGGCATGGAGGGAACATATCATTAATAAAGGCCACACAGTTTTCTGTACATTGATTTAATTGGGTTGAATCTCTGGCAGTGTCTGGACAGACATGCACCCGTCTCCGTCTTTATGCTTGATGCCTTTCTATCCACACTTCTGCGATGGGTCTACACTTTTACCTTAATATGTTTTTAATACACACTCTAAATTTTGGCAGTTTAATACTTTTGTGGTAATACTGGGATTGAATTTGGTATACCAGAAATGACAAAATGACATCAAAATAAATGGCTACTCATTGTACACTCCCTCCCCCTTTCCCCCCTCTCTCCCTCTCCCCCTCCCCCCTCTCTCTCCCCCTCCCCCTTACATACACACACACACACTCTCTCTCTCTCTTCCTCTCCCTCCTCCTTCCCCCCTTCCTCCCCTCTCCTCCTCCTTCCCCTCTTCCTCCTCCCTCTCTCTCTCTTATTCTCTCCCTCTCTCTCATTCTCTTCTCTCCTCCTCCTGCCCTCTTCCTCCCTTCTCCACCCTCCCTCCCTATCCCTCTCTCTCTCTCACACACACACTCTCTCTATTACACTTTCGCACACACTATCAGACAAAAGCATAGTCATGCAAATACTTACACACCCACATACAAATGGGCACCACACACATATAGTCATGAGCACAAATGTGTGTGTGTATATATATATATATATATATATATATATATACACACACACACAGTGATATTCCAGGGGGGGTCTCCCCTGCACATTCATTGTAAATTCGTTGAGCCATTTTGTGATCAGTGATTTACCCCTACATTATCAGGTCATTCGCCCTTTACAGGTCAACTGTCATGAGCAGTGTCAGTCCCAAGTGGACTGACTGTCCGGTTGTGCCTGCGTCACATATGGTAAAGCTGTGCTGAAATCACCAAGAGAGGATCCACATTGAGCTCCCACATAGAAAAGTCAGCTTTGTAAGCTCATGTCACATTTTTATCATGAAATGTTTGAGTAAAATTATACCTCAAAGACGGGCGTTCATTTAAATCAGTCTTTGGTGTAAGTCTGCTGAAGAAGCACTGGGGCATTGATGCCCAGGTAAGCATATGTCAATGTTTAGCAACATTTGTTGACTGGGAAAGTTTCAAGGTCGGGGAGATTCTGTGGTAAATTAAAGTTCATTTCTGCATTTTTAATCCATGAAAAAGCGAAATAAAAAAAAAAGTGGAGGTTTACAGTATCCTGGGAGTGACCAGCTGAAGTCTGTACTTTGTTGCTGGAGTTCTGTATATTGTATGTGTATAGTGATGCTCTTTCCTTCTGTGCTCACTGCAGTGCCTCCGCAGATCACTGTGCGGCCTCGCGACCAGATTGTGGCTCAGGGCCGCTCCGTTACCTTCCTCTGTGAGACCAAGGGAAACCCTCCACCAGCTGTCTTTTGGCAAAAGGAGGGAAGCCAGGTAGGAATTAGAGCTAATATGAACCACGTTATATGTTGTTGCTTACCAGTACAAAGAATCTGAAATGCTTGTGGGAGGAGGGATACTTAATACTACAGGACAAGCATTTCAGGTGAGAGGGGGAAAGTTCAAACATGCAGGCCATGGTTTTTTTTACACAGAGTGGTAGGTACCTGGAACAGACTGCCAGGGGCGTTGGTGGAGGCAAATAAGATAGAGGCATTTAAGAGGCTCTTAAATAAGCTTCTGAATGAACAACAGGGAATGGAAGGATATAAGCCATATTCAGCAGAAAGGATTTGGTGACATTATCGTATTTATTTTGGCACAATGCCGTGGGCTGAAGGGCCTGTTACTGTACTGTATTGTTCAATGTTCTAGGTTCTGCGTAGGCCACTCGTCCCCTCATGTCTGTCCCATGACTCAATACAACCAGGGCTGATCTGCCCCAGGCCTTGTTTCCTTTCCTGTCCCAGTTCTCCATAGCCCTCAGTCTATCGCCTCTTTAAATTGAGTCCCCAAGATGTCTCCCCTTTGCCTCCCGCAGCCATTGGGCTAGTCCACACAGGTGGAGACTGAACAGGAGAATATTCGTTATGATCTAGATCTTTAGCTTGCCTGGAGCTCCAACTGGTGTAGTTTAAACCATAACAACAGGAATTCTGCAGATGCTGGAAATTCAAGCAACACACATCAAAGTTGCTGGTGAACGCAGCAGGCCAGGCAGCATCTGTAGGAAGAGGTACAGTCGACGTTTCAGGCCGAGACCCTTCGTCAGGACTAACTGAAGGAGGAGTTAGTAAGAGATTTGAAAGTTGAAGGGGGAGAGGGAGATCCAAAATGATAGGAGAAGACAGGAGGGGGAGGGATGGAGCCAAGAGCTGGACAGGTGATAGGCAAAAGGGATACGAGAGGATCATGGGACAGGAGGTCCGGGAAGAAAGACAAGGGGGGGGGGACCCAGAGGATGGGCAAGGGGTATATTCAGAGGGACAGAGGGAGAAAAAGGAGAGAGAGAAAAAATGTGTGTATAAAAATAAGTAACAGATGGGGTACGAGGGGAAGGTGGGGCCTGAGCGGAAGTTAGAGAAGTCGATGTTCATGTTCAGCCCTTACACTTCCTCCCTCACCACCATTCAGGGCCCCAGACAGTCCTTCCAGGTGAGGCGACACTTCACCTGTGAGTCGACTGGGGTGATATACTGCATCCGGTGCTCCCGATGTGGCCTTCTATATATTGGCGAGACCCGACGCAGACTGGGAGACCGCTTTGCTGAACACTTACGCTCTGTCCGCCAGAGAAAGCAGGATCTCCCAGTGGCCACACATTTTAATTCCACATCCCATTCCCATTCTGACATGTCTATCCACGGCCTCCTCTACTGTAAAGATGAAGCCACACTCAGGTTGGAGGAACAACACCTTATATTCCGTCTGGGTAGCCTCCAACCTGATGGCATGAGCATCGACTTCTCTAATTTCCGCTAGGCCCCACCTCCCCCTCGTACCCCATCTGTTATTTATTTTTATACACACATTCTTTCTCTCACTCTCCTTTTTCTCCCTCTGTCCCTCTGAATATACCCCTTGCCCATCCTCTGGGTTTCACCCCCCTCGTCTTTCTCCCTGGACCTCCTGTCCCATGATCCTCTCATGCCAATCACCTGTCCAGCTCTTGGCTCCATCCCTCCCCCTCCTGTCTTCTCCTATCATTTTGGATCTCCCCCTCCCCCTCCCACTTTCAAATCTCTTACTAACTCTTCCTTCAGTTAGTCCTGATGAAGGGTCTCGGCCTGAAACGTCGACTGTACCTCTTCCTAGATATGCTGCCTGGCCTGCTGTGTTCACCAGCAACTTTGATGTGTGTTGTTAGTTTAAACCATGATTGCTTCAGTCCACCTCTTACTGGGCTCTGGCTAGAATGTGAATCCTGTTGATGGCTCATCACTCAGTTGATGCATTCATAGAGTGATACAGCAGGGAAAGAGGCCCTTCAGCCCAACTGGTCCCTGCTAACCAAGATACCAATCCAAGTTACTTCCATTTGCCTGCATTTGGCCCATAACCAACTGTTTTTTAAATATTGTTACAATAATAGTAACTATTTGTATAGCACCTTTTGTACATTAAGATGCAGGCTCAAAATACTTTACATAGATTAAAAATAAGTCAATATAGTCATAAAATACAAGACAGAATTAAAAACAATAAGTTAAGACAAATATATAGAATAAAATGTAATTGAATTTACCAATTTATATAAAAGTAATCAACAGGCATTAATCAATCTTATAGATAGGTCAATTTTTTTTTTAAAAGGTCGATTTTTCTAAGTGTTTTGATATATTCCGCAGTACTAGCCTGGCGTTTCTCAATCAGTAGAGTATTCCAGATTTTTGGTGCATAAGAGCAAAAGGCCGCATCACTGGTCCTTATATGCTTGGCTATACCTGCTTATTATGCCTGCCTCAACCATTTCATCTGACAGGTCATTCCACATACCATCCACTGGGTAAAAAGATTGCCCCTCAAGTTCCTGTTTAATCTTTCCCTCAGACTCACTTGGACTGGTTTATTGGTCTGGGAAATAGAAAGTATCTGACAGTTGCTGGAGCAGCTGTTCTTTCCAGGCATCTGATCAGGTGGCTGTTGGTGGGGTGGAAAGGATGCTGGTGGAGGCAGAGAGCTGGTGGTGGAGCAGTTGCTCTCACCATCCTCCACCTCACATGGATGTAATTGATGCCGATCACGTCTGTCTGAGCTGAGAACATCCGTTCCCAGCACATAGATCTTTTGTTTTGACGAGCACAAAGGAAAAAGACAAATGACATACTTACATACAGGGCAACTCATCCTGAGAGATTTTCTTTCAGCTGGCAGGCTGTAGAGACCTTTCACAAGATGCTAAGCTTTAGCATGCAGAGGCAGCTTTCTTAAGCTTTCAAGTGCCTTTCAGGAGTTGCTGGACTTCCACATGAGTGATCCTGTTAAGAACTCAAAGCACAGAGAGTGCCTCTGCAAATATTGTTTCACCAAGTGGCTCCTGTAACTGCACGGGCCTTGGCTGCTGAGAGTTGGTCTCTGGGGTTAACTGTTACATCCAGGCGATGAAGATATTACGATGTAAAGCCAGCACAGCTGTTAGAAGTATCCTGTTGCTGTTAATAGGATCATTCCCAAAGGTTGAACAAAGTATTCTTAGAAGAATAAAATTCAAGGTCTTTCACTCACTTTCTCCCAGGAGCCATGGGTAACGGTGCTGCTTACCTACTGTTTCGTAACCAAGAAAATTTGCCCTGCTTGTAACTTACAAGACAGGCGTATGGTGGCTTCTAATCCACCTACATGAGATACCAATGCCACCATAAAGCTATGACAATACATTTGTTCTGGATCACAACTTTGTTTGAAGTACGGATGGAATCAATTGCAGTGTGCACTCCTCCAGTCAGAATCAGGGAGATCTAGCGCAGATCTGGTGGGGAAAAGATCAATGAAGAGATGGAGGAGGAGATATATATGAATCCTTGAGGATTGCAAGTGCTATGACAGCAAAAAAGGCCATTAAAACTTGCAAATTGATCTGGACCAACTGGGAAGAGGAACAGATGGATTTTAATACAGACAAGTGTGAGGTGTTGCACTTTGGCAGGGCAAACCAGGTTAAGACTTACACAGTGAATGGTAGGGCCCTGAGGTGTGTGATAGAACAAAGAGGCCTGGGAAAACCAATCCATAAAGAAAGCTTTTGGCACATTGGCCTTCATAAATCAAAGTACTGAGTACAGGAATTAGGATGTTGAAGTTGCGTAAGACCTTGGTGAGGCTTAATTTGGAGTATTGTGTGCAGTTCTGGTAACCTACCTGCAGGAAATATATCAGTAACTTTGAAAGAGTACAGAGAAAATTTGCAAGGGTGGTGCCAGGAGTTCAGGCCCCGAGTTATAGCGAAAAATTGAATAGGTTAGGTCTTTATTCCTTGGAACGTAGGAGGATGAGGGGAGATTTGATAGAGGTATATAAAATTATGAGAGGTATAGATAGGATAAATGCAAGCAGGCTTTTTCCACTGAGGTTGGGTGAGACAAGAACTAGAGGTCATAGGTTTAGGGTGAAAGAAGATGTATTTAAGGGAAATCTGAGGGGAAAATTCTTCACTTAGAGGGTAGTGCAAGTGTGGAACGAGCTGCCAGTGGAACTGGTAGGTGTAAGGTCAATTGTAACGTTTAAGAGAAGTTCAGATAGGTACATGAATGAGAGAGGTATGGAGGGCTATGGTCTGGTTGCTGGCAGGTGAGACTATGCAGAAGACCAGGCCAACACAGGCTAGATGGGCCCAAGGACTGTTTCTGTGCTAAAGTGCTATGTTAGTCTAGACTTTGTCACATTTGTACACTTGAGCATTGATTAAAAATCAAAAGCAGAGATGAAGAGTAAATCACTCATTATCAGTGGTGGGACAGCATAAGGCGTGGGGTGGTGAGATGGTAGCTTGTTGGCATTCAACTGTATAAAATCTACCTTGATGGTATATGAAAGGACATATTAGCTGATGATACAAAGCAAACTGAACAAAACACAACAAGGCCATAGGTCATAAATGGAGGGTAATGTGTAGAAGTTGGAGTCGTACAATGTGGAAGAAGCCTCTTCAACTTATGCCAACAATTAAGCACCCATTTACACTAATCCTACACACATCCCATTTTATTTTCCTCATATTCCAAATAAACCCACCTCTCCCAACCTCCACTGGATTTGACCACTCACCTTTACAGTGACTAGTAAATCCGCCAGGCTATGTTTGACTTTGGCCTGTAGGTGCAAACTAAAGCACCTTGGGGAATTCCACACAGTCACAGGGGGAACGTGTAAACTCCACACAGACAGCACCAGAGGTAGGGCTTGAACTCAAGTCATTAGAGCAGTGAGGCAGTGTCTCTACTAGTTGTGCCACTGTGCCATAAATGCTTCCCCTTAAGGAGGAAGATTGGACGTACCAAATATTTTTAAGTAGTGAGTGAGTAGTAATTATAGGTAACACACATCAAAGTTGCTGGTGAACGCAGCAGGCCAGGCAGCATCTCTAGGAAGAGGTACAGTCGACGTTTTGGGCCGAGACCCTTCGTCAATAACAGAGTTACCAGACTTCAAACATACATGAAGTCCACTTTCCTAACTGATTTCCATATCCCTTTGCATGCCATTTCTTATTTTATTGATATGTCAAAGCTCTCTTCGTTCAATGAAATATTTCTGGACTACAATTATTATCATAAGAAATACCACTGCCAATTTTTACACAAGACTCACTTAACCTCAGTGAGATCATTTGAATGCTGGCTTAATGATAACGTAGTCCAGAGACTTTCTCTGCTGTTGGAAGTTATGTTTTTGGATGGGCGAATAGTGAGGGATTGAGTTTGAAGGTTCATCTGGAAAAACAGAACCTCAACCAAAGCCACACTGGAGGGTCAGTCTAAGTTATAGAGCTATACAGTAATGTTGCACAGTGTAGATACAGGCCCTTTCAACCCAGTCTCTCTATGCCAACCAAGATGTCTATCAGAGCGGATCCCATTTGCCTGCATGTGGACTATATCCCTCTAAACGTTCTCTATCAATTTATCAGTCAAATGCCTTTTAAACAATGTAATTAAAATATTCCTCTGGCAGCACACTCCATATACCCATCACCCTTTGTGTGGAAAAAGTGTTAAGCTGCAGTTTAGAAAATAATTTGCTGACAGCGCTTTATCTAGCCAGGTGAGAAATAATTTTCCCTTGTCAGTAAGGCTATGTGAGACTACTGCTGCAAGTGATTGAGGTTTATTTTATGCACACACTTTATGCCTTAACTATTCTTAAGTCACAGCATTTTGCTGAAGAAGTTACCATTTCTAGAGAGAAATGCATGGTAATTTTTTTTCCTTGTGAGCTTTGAAATAGGCTGTTTATTGAGAAAGTTGACATTCTGCTGTACAATAAACTCTTTGCTGTGAGATATGCAGCTTACCCCCACCTCTGACGCATGGCTGACAGTCATACCAATGAGTAATCACTTAGGAAAATAGGTGCTGTTGAAAAACTTGAGATTTCTTTCTACTTTCAGTGTTAGTCAGACCTGCATCTAGAATGTGGACTTTAGCTAACTTCTCTTGGCCTACTCTCCTTAAACAAAGTCATCCAAAACTTTCACACACATTCATCCAATGTTTTGTGTTTCCTCACACATTCATCCAATGTTTTGTGTTTCATGATATACGTTGGCTCCCAGCTAATTCCTTGATTTAAAATTCTCATTCTTTTGTAAATTCATGTTTGTTTCCATGGGTTCATCTCTCTATATTGCTCATCTCCTCCGAGACTTTAATCCTCCCATGACATTCATTGAGTTGTACAGTGGAGAAATAGGCCCTTGGCCTAACTTATCTGTGCCAACAAAGTTGCCTATCAGAATTAGTCCCATTCACCTGCCTTTAGCCTCTGTCCTTCTAAACCTTTGGTATCAAATGTACCTGCTTGTACCATTTCCTCCGGCAGCTCATCTCACTTCCCCAGCTCATCCTGTAGTAATCTTAAATAACTTTCCTCATTGTGTATTTTGATATCATCCATAAACTTGCTCGCCAAGCTACTTACATCCCAATATAAAATCATCCAATTGATACAGGGTCCACTTTGTGATAAAGAAAGTGAACCCACAACCACTCCACTGGTCAGGGGCCTCCAGTCTGAGAAACAACTCTGTGATTGGCTAGCTCACCTTGGATGCCATCTGATCTTACCTTCCAAACCATCCTACCATGCAGGATCTTGCTGAAGGCCTTGTTAAATTCCATGTGGATAATGTCTGATCCCTGCCCTAATAAGTCCTCTTGATCCCTTCAAAAAAGTCAAATTTGGGGGAGACAATTTTCCATGAACAAAGCATGCTGACTATTGTGAATCTGTACCTGCCTTTCCAAATACAGGAAGGTACAGCCTCAAGTTCCCTCCAGTAACTCTACTACCAGTGATGTTACACTCACTGGCCTGTAGTTTCTTGGCTTGTCCTCACAGCCTTTCTTAAATTAAGATACAACATCAGCCACCCTCCAGTCTTTCAGTACATCACGATGATACAAACATCTTTGCCAGGGCCCCAGTGATTTCTTCCCTGGCTTCTCACTATATCCTAAGATACACTTGATTTTAAGGCCCAGGGGATTTATCCACTTTTATGCACACTAAGACCGCCAGCATCTTTTCTTTTGCAATGTTTTAAAACTCGTGTTAGAGTCTATGTAAATCCCTGCAGTTGGATCTTTCCCTTTGCACCTTTCTCCAGGCCAGATGTTCTAAACCTTAGGACCAAGTAGCCAGCACAGCTTTTGGGAACTCTTGTCTTTGCAGTATTTAAGTGTCTGTCCCTCCAATTATGCTATCGCCTATAACTCTTTTCTCACCCAACATGAATCGGTCTCTGTGCCAGGGTGCCCTGGACAGTTTAGACATCCTCCTTGCAGTAAACACTAGAGAGCAAGAATCTCATAACTGTTGGACAAGGACTGAGGCTCCTCTGGAATTATCCTCTGCATCCTTCTACCTGACTCTTCTGCAGTCACACTTTCATGGCTTTGTCTGCCTCCTGAAATACTGTGCCCAGGTAATTCTCCCCGTACCTGAGGTGTCTCAGTGTTTGGAGCTTGGACTCCAACTCATCAACCCTAAGCAGCCTACCCTTGCTGCATTTATGATCACTGTCCAATGTTGCAGCTGCAGTATATTGCTGACCCAGCCACCTGTTCGAATTAATTAGTTGTGTTTGTTAGTTTAATTACTTTATATTAGAGCTAAGCTCTTTAAACTTGCAGAACTTGCTCACACTAATATGCCCTGATTTGAAATACTTAGCCAATCAGAATAAACTGAGAGAATAACTTTAAAATACCTACACATCACCTACATATGACCTATAGGCGGAGTTATTTGGTGGTTGGAGTTGGACTGAGGTCGAGGTAATCTGATC
The DNA here is from genome assembly GCF_030028105.1 of Mobula birostris. NCBI lineage: Eukaryota > Metazoa > Chordata > Chondrichthyes > Myliobatiformes > Myliobatidae > Mobula > Mobula birostris. The sequence goes on from NC_092389.1 coordinate 26,011,381, forward strand.
CAGAATCTCAAGGATTATCAGTAAACATCTGCTGCAACATTGTTTGATTCAAACTCACCCTCAGAACTCACTTACTCATTACCCCTTGCACCAGAAACATGAATAAACTTCAGAGCTATCTCATTTATGACTTGTATCTGAAGTCATTTAGGAAGCTTACAGAAGAATTATAGAGCCTACATCTTTACCTCAACAACTTTTAAGTCTATTGACCAACCAACACGAGACAAGAAAGACCCTATTTTAATTTGATAAATGGTCCGGCGACAGCCACAGTGCTAGATATGTGACTGCTTTGTCCCTAATAGATGCATTTATTTTGCATACTGGCATCAAGAAACAATCTCTTGGTCTCTTTCTCCAGACAAACTCAACACACAGGGAATAAATTATATTATGGTATTGCTAATTTTCTTCTAATTTACAAAGAATGACAAGTTTCTCATGAAACGCTTTTGAATAACTTTTTTACAGTTATACTTTGTAAGTTAGAAGATTGAGCAATGCAGTTCTTTAAGTTATTCCCTGTGTGTTGAGTTTGTCTGGAGATAGGGACCAAGAGATTTTTTCTTGATACTGGTATGAAAAATAAGTGATAAAATTGTGCATCAAAATTTCTTGTTTCTGAAGTGAAAGAGTGTGTAGGTCTATTGAATAAGACATTACAATTGCAGTGTGGATTTCATTGCAATAAAATTTATTTGTTTCTTTGCTGCAGATCCTGCTTTTTCCCAGCCAGCCTCAGCCATTGGGGCGTTTTTCTGTCTCTCCAAAAGGTGAACTGACAATTACTGATGTCCAGTCAGGCGATTCTGGGTATTACATGTGTCAGGCAATCAGTGTGGCTGGCAGCATCCTGTCTAAAGCACTCCTGGAGGTGGAAGATGGTAAGTCCAAGAACAGTGTGCGTTTGATGTCAGCTACCCTGCTGTTTGTGAGTGCTGAAGTAAAAGAATTGATCTTTGGACAAGGTTTGTAGGAGAACATTGATAAACTAGTGAAATAATGGAAAGTATTGCAAGTATTTGAGGAGAATATCCAGTGAATATGAAGATAAAATTGAGACAAGTTTGTGCTTTTTCTATTCCACAATTCCACTTTGTTTGAAATTTGCAAAGAGGTTGAGCACTGAGGTGTCCAGTCTCAGCAATAACTCAAGATCAAATCTCCTGCAGTGCCTCCTGGCCATTTGGTCGTCTGATCTAGGAGAGATTAAACCCCACATCTTTGTAGTAGGTTAAGAGTTTAGATTAGCCTTTAAATTTAAGTTGAAAGCATTTGATTCCAAAAATGAGACTTCCCACCTCTTCGACATCTTCATGTAGGCCATCTCTCTAATTGGTGAAGTTGAGCTAATGAGTTGTAAGTGGCCTACAGAAGTTGTGAAAGGTGTTCAAATTTTATTTAAGGTATTGGGAAATGAACAGATGTATATTGTGTGCAGACTTCTTTGGAGCCACACAGACCCTGCATCCTCTATCTAATCCCTAGGTGGAACGGACTTTCGGCAGGACCCCCTCCTCCTGATTTAGGACAACACAGATTATCCAGATTCAGATTTATTTATCACATGTACATCAAAATACACAGTGAAATGTATAATTTCTGTTAATACCACCCAAGGATATGTTGGGGGCAGCCCACAAGTGTTGCTGTACCTTAGCTCCAGCTCCTTAGAGCCATAGAGTAATAGACCACTACAGTACAGAAACAGGCCCTTCTGCCAATCTAGTCTGTGCTGAACTATGAATCTGCCTAGTTCCATTGACCTGCACCCATTCATACCTCTCCCATACATGTACCTGTCCAAGTTTTGCTTAAATGTTGAAATCAAACTGTGCTGCAGCTCATTCCACACAGTCAGCACTCTCTGAGTGAAGAAATTCCCTCTTATGTTCCCCTTTTCACACTTAACCTATGACCTCTAGTTAGAGTCTCACCCAACCTCAGTGGGAAAACCCTGCTTGCATTTACCCTATCTATACTCCTCATAATTTTGTATAGCTCTATCAAATCTCCCTTCAATCTTCTACGTCCTGCCAATATCCTTGTAAATTTTCTCTGTATTTTTTCAACCTTATTTACATCTTTCCTGTAACTAGGTGACTAAAATTGCAGAGTACTCCACATTAGGCCTCACCAGCGTCTTAATCAATTTCAACATAACAATCCAATTCCAGTACTCAATAGTTTGACTTATGAAGGCAGTGTGCCAAAAGTTCTTTACGGCCAGATCTACCTGTGATGCTGCTTTCAAGTAATTGTGAATCTGTATTCCCAGATCCCCTTGTTCTACCACACTCCTCAGTGTCTTACCACTCACCATGTAAGATCTACCCTGGTTGGTCCTCCAAAGTGCAACATCTCGCACTTGTCTGCATTAAATTCAGTGGGATCTAGACCAGCTGCCATTTTTCCAGCTGGTCTAGATCCCACTGCAAACTTTGATAGTCTTCCTTGCTGTCCACTACACCCCCAATCTTGGTGTCGTCCACAAATTTGCCAATCCAGTTTACCAAATTATCATCCAGATTGTTGACATAGATGACAAACAACAACAGACCCAGCACTGATACCTGCGGCACAGTCTTCCAGTTGCAGGCCTCCAGTCAGACAGACAACCATCTACTACCACTCTCTGGCTTCTCCCACAAAGCCAATGTCCTATCCAATTTACTACCTCATCCTGAATGCCAAGGAAGTGAACCTTCTTGACCAATCTCCCATGTGGTACCTTGTCAAAGGCCAAAAGTCCATGAAAACTCTATAAGATTGGTTAGACACATCCTACCAGGCACAAAGCCATGACCATTCCTAATCAGACTTTGTCAATCCAAACATATACGTATATAGCTAGGATGTCTAAGACTTTTGCACAGTGCTGTAGTAATTTTATGTACTGTACTGGTGCTGCAAAAGAAAGCAAATTTCATGACATATGTGAGTAATAATAGACCTGATTCTGATATGGGTCTCTATTGTGGACTGAGAGGGGGAAGGGGGGCATGGGAAAAGGGTAAGGGAGAGGGGAGGGAGTGGGAAGCACCAGAGAGACATTCTGTAATGATCAATAAACCAATTGTTTGGAATTAAATTACCTTGCCTGGTGTCTAAGGGCTGAGTGTGTCTGCACCCTCACCACCACCTGTCCCAGCACACCTTCTCTGCCACCTGCCCAACACTCCTCCTGCAGTGCTTCACTCTCACCATTCCCAACATCCTTTACTCCTGCCAGATTTACAAACTCGCTCTCTACTCCACATTGACAAATTCAGTACTGTGCAAAAGTCTTAAGCACCCTATATATTTGTGCCTAAGATTTTTGCATAGTATATCCAGTCGCTTAGAATACCTTCCAATTACTTTCCCATGACTCATGTCAGGCTCACTGGCCTATAATTTCCTGGCTTATTCCTGGAGCCTTTTTTAAACAATGGAACAAAACTGGCTACCCTCCAATCCTCTAGCACCTCACCTGTCACTAAGGATGATTTAAATATTTTTGTTTGCGCCCCTGCAGTTTCTGCACTTGCCTCCCACAGGGTCTGAGGGAGCAACTTGTCAGGGCTTGGGGATTTATCCACCCTAATTTGTCTGAAGACAGCAAACACCTCCTCCTCTGTAATCTGTGTGGAGTCCATGACCTCACTGCTGCTTTGCCTCACTTCTAGAAACACTCTGGTCTGTCTCCTGAGTAAACAGAGATGCAGAAAATCCATTTAAGATTTCTCCCATTTCTTTCAGTTGCATGCATAGATTACCACTCTGATCTTCCAGAGGACCAATTTTGTCCCTTGCTATCCTTTTTCTCTTAATGTATCTGTAGAAACCTATAAGATTTTCCTTCACCTTGTCTGTTAGAGCAGCATCATGCCTTCTTTTAGCCTTTCTGATTTCCTTCAAAAGTGTTCTTTGCATTTCTTATACTCCTCAAGTACCTCAATTGTTCCTGCCTGCCTGTATCTGCTGTGCAGTTCCTTCTTTTTCATAACCAGGACCAAAATATCTCTCGAAAAACCAAGGTTCCCTAAACCTGTATCCTTGCCTTTTATTCTGACAGGAACATACAAACTCTGTACTCTCAAAATGTCACTCTTAGAGGCCTCCCAATTATAAAGTACACTTTTTCCAGAAAACAACCTGTCCCAGTCCACACTTGCTAGATCCTTTCTCATACTATCAAGATTGGCCTTGCTCTAATTTAGAACTTCAACCCAAGGACCAGACCTATCCTTCTCTATAGTTACTTTGAAATTAATGGCATTACGGTCATTAGGTGCAAAGTGTTCCCCTGCACAAACTTCTGTCACCTGCCCTGTGTCATTCCCTAGTAAGAGATCTCATATTGCACTCTCCCTAGTTGGGACTTATATGTTCTGACTAAAGAAGCTTTCCTGAACACATTCGACAAACTCTTTCCTATCCAGTCAATATGTGGAAAGTTAAAATCAACTACTATCACAATCTTACGCTTCTTGCAACAGTCTGCAATCCCTCTACAAATCTGCTCCTCTAAATCCCATGGACTGTTGGGTAGCCTGTCGTATAACCCAATTAATGTGGTTATACATTTCTTATCCCTCAGTTCCACCCATAAGGCCTCACGAGATGAAGCCGTCCAGTCTGTCCTGTTTGAGTACTGCCATGACATTTTCCTTGATTAGTAATATCATCAATCCCCTTTTAATACCCCCCACTCCATCACATCTAAAACAATGGAATCCCAGAACATTGAGACACCCCTCCTGCAACTGTCTCGCTAATGGCTACAATGTTAGAATTCCACATGCTGATCCATGCCCTAAGCTCATTCACCTTTCCTACAACATTCCTTGCATTGAGATATACACAGCTCAGAACATTAGTCCCACAATGTTTAACCTTCTGATTCCTGACTTTGTATGTAGGCTTAGCGGCACCTTTCTCCATATCCACTCCAATATCTGTTCTGATGCTCTGGTTCCCATCCTCCTGCAACACTAGCTTAAACACCACCACCCCACGTAACATTAGCAAACCTCGTAGGAAATTCATCCCCCTCCAGTGCAGGTGGAAACCGTCCCTTCGGTACAGGTCCCACCTTCCCTGGATGAGAGCTCAATGATCCAAAAGACTGAAGCCCTCCCTCCTGCACCATCTCCTTTGCCATGTGCTAAACTGTATGATCTTCCTTTTTCTGACCTCACTAGCATGTGGCATAGGTAGCAATCCTGAGGTCACATCTCTGGAGATCCCATCCTTTAACTTAGTACCTAACTCCCTGAACTCACTTTGCAAGACCTTGTCACCCGATCTACCCATGACATTGGCACCAAAGTGACCAGGACCTCTGGCTGCTCACCCTCCCACTGAAGAATGCTATGGACTCGATCTGAGATATACCTGACCCTAGCACCGAGACACAACAGATCATCTGGAAACCTTATTCTCATCCACAGGATCTCCTTTCTGTTTCCCTAACCAACGAACCCCCTATTACCAGAGCTTGTCTCTTCTCCCTACAATACCTTCTGGGCCAGACTCAGTGCCAGAGACCTAACTGCTGTGGCTTTCCTCTGCTAAGTTATCCCGTCCTACAACAAATGGTATCCAAAGCGGTTGAAGGTAACAGCCACAGGGGTATTCTGCATGGCCTGCCTTTCCCCTTTCTCTCCCCTGATGGTCACACCATTACCGAAGTCCTGCATGTTAGGTGTAACTACCTCCCTGTATGTCCTATCAATCCCACAGCCTCCCAAATGATCTGGAGTTCATCTAGTTCCAGCTACAACTCCTTAACACGGACTGTTAGAAGCTGCAGCTGGATGCGCTTCTGCAGTGTAGTCGTCAGTGACACTGGAGGTCACCCTATCTTCTCACATCACACAAGAGGAGTATTCCACAATCCTGCCTGGCGTCTTCTACTGTTCTAAGTGTGCAATAAGAAAGAAGAAAGAATAAATAACAAAAAAGATTGACCTACTGCCTCTGCCTCTCCTTGCCAAAACCTTGATGAGACAAAGGCTCAACTCCCCACTCTAACACTGACACAATCACTCAATGACCACTCCACTTAAACCTAACTTATTTTTATTGGACTTTGCCAAGTGCCTAATTATGCGCAATCCAATGTCTACTCAGGAACTGTGGCATGCATAATGTGCCGATTGCCCCCAATCACTCCTTTTGAACCCACTCTCCCGCTATGGAATCCAGTGTCTCCTTGGGAATTGTGGGTGCAAAACGTGCTGACTGACCCCGCTCGCTTCTTTTAAGCTCGCTCTCGCTCTACGCAGTTCAATGTCTACTTGGGAAATGTTGCATGCAAAATATGCCGACTGTGCCTGCTCGCTTCTTTTAAACTCTCTATCTCTGCAATCCAATTTATCCTCGGGAACTGCGACTCGCAAAATGTGTCGATGCCCCTGCTCGATTCTTTAAGCTCTTCCTCCCTCAATGCAATCCAATATCTCTTTGGGAACTGTGGCGCACAAAATGTGCCAACTGCCACCACTCACTTATTTTAAACTCTCTCCCGCGCAATTAAATCTCTACTTGGGAACTGAGGTGTGCAAAATATGCTGGCTGCTCGCTCGCTCTCTCCGCTACGTAATCCAGTGTGTCATTTAGAACTCTAGTACGCAAAATGCTTAAAACTGCCCCTGCTTGCTTCTTTTAAACTGTCCTGCTATGCAATCCAATGTTTCCTCGAGAAATGTGGTGCCCAGAATGTGCTGACTACCCCTGCTTGCTTCTTTTAGACCTCCTCTTCCTCTATGCAATCCAATGTGTCCTCGGGAACTGTGCTGCGCAAAATGTGCCGACTACCCCACTCCCTTCTTTTAAACCCTTCTGCTATGCAATCAAATGTCTACTCAGGAAAATGTGCCAACCCCACTCGCGTTTATTAAAGTTTCTCTCGTTTACGCAAGCCAGTGTCTCCTGGGGAACTGTGGTGTGCATAATGTGCTGACTGATCTGCTCGCTTGTTTTAAACTCTCTCTAAGTAATGCAAGTCTCCCCGGAACTGTGCTGTGCAAAATTTGCCGGCTGCCCCCACTCGCTTCTTTTAAACTCACTCTCCTGCTTCGCAATCCAAAGACTTCTTGGGAACTGTGGCGAACAAAATGTGCCAATTGCTCCCGCTCTCTGCTTTTAAACTCCCACTCCCTCTGCGCAATCCAATGTTAATCGGGAAATATTGCACGCAATACGTGCCAAATGCACCCGCTTGCTTCTTTAAAAATCTCTCCCTCTACACAAGCTAGTGTCTCCTCAGGAACTGTGGCACACAAAATGTGCCGATTCATCTCTCACGTTTACTTTAAGTGCTCCTTCCCTCTACGCAGTCCGATTTTCCCCTCAGAAGCCGTGGCGCGCAAAATGTGCTGACTGACCCTGCTCACTTCTTATAAACTCACTCTCCCTCTACAAAATCCAATGTCTCCTTGGGAACTATGGTGCAGAAAATATGCCGATTGCCCCCGTTTGCTTCTTTTAACTCAGTCTCACTATGCAATCCAATATCTCCTTGGGAAATGTGGCATGCAAAATGTGCCAACTGCCACTGCTCGCTTCTTTTAAAGTCCCTCTCCTTTTACGCAATCTCATGTCTACTTGGGAACTGTAGCGTGCAAAGGGTGCCAACTACCTCCACTTGCTTCATTTAAACTCTCCTGCCACACAATCCAATGTCTGCGTGAGATCTGTGGCACTCAAAATGTGCTGTCTGCCAGTGCTTGCTTCTTTTAAACCCACTATTCCTCTATGCAATCCAATGTCAAGTTGGGAATTGTGGCACGCAAAATGAGCCGGCTACCCTGGCTCTTTTGAAATCTCTCTCCCTCTACACAAGCTAGTGTCTGCTTAGGAACTGGGTCATGCAAAATGTGCCGATTACCCTCAGTCGTTTGCATTAAATGCTCCTTCCCTCTATGAAAGCAAAGCTCTCCTTGGGAACAGTTCACACAAAAAGTACCGACTGTCCCTGCTCGCTTCTTTTAAACTCTGTCTGCCTCTACACAATCCAACATCTACTCATGAACTGCAGCGTGCATTCTGACTGACTGACCCCGCTGACTTGTAAACTCACTCTCCCTCTACACAATCAAATGCCTCCTGAGCAGCGGTGGCGCGCAAACTGTGCCGACTGCACCCGCCCGCTTTTTTTAAAGCTTTTTCTTCGTTTACGCGAGCCAAAATGTGTCCCCAGGAACTGTGGCGCTGAAAGTATGCTAACTACCCCTGCTTGCTTCTTTTAAATTCTCTCTCCCGCTTTGCAATCCAATGTGTCCTCTTGAAATGTGGCACGTAAAATGTGTCAACTGCTGCATTCACTTCTTTTAAACTCTCCCTCCCTCTACACAATCCAATGTGGTGCGCAAATGTGCCGACTGTCTCCGCTCTACGCAATCCAATGTCTCCTCAGAAACTGTGGCGCGCAAAATTTGCCGACCGCCCCCACTCACTTCATTTAAAATGTCTCTCTCTCTACACAATCGAATGTCTACTCGGGCATTGTAGCATGCAACATAAGCTGACTGTCCCTGGTTGCTTCTTTTTAAAAACTCTTCCTCTATGCAAGCCAATGTCTGCTCAAACGGTGGCTCACAAAATGTGCTCGACTGCAACAGCTCTCTTCTTTTAAGCTGTCTCTCCATCTATGCGATATAATGTCTCCTTGAGAACTGTGGCGCACAAAATGTGCTGACTGACCCCCCCCCCCCCGCTAATTTTAAACTCTCTCTCCATCTATGCAATCCAATGTCGCCTCAGGAACTGTGGTGCGCAAAGTGTGCTGACTGCTCTGTATGCAAATTTTAAATTCACTCTCCCTCTACACATGAGCAATGTCTCCTCAGGAACTGTGGTGGGCAAAATGTACCAACTGCCCTCACTTGATTTTTTTTTTATCTCTCTCTCAGCCTATGCAAGCCAGTGTCTCCTCAGGAAATGCAGTGCACAAAATGTGCCAACTGCCCCCACTTGCTTTCTTTAAACTTCCTTTACGCAATCCATTGTCTCCTCAGGAACTGTGGCGCGCAAAATGTACCGACTGTCCCCATACACTAATTTTAAACTCTCCCTCCCTCTACGCAACCCAATGCCTCCTCGGGAACTGTGGCGTGCAAAATATGCTGACTGCACCCACTTGCTTTTTTTAAACTTCCCCTCCCTTAACGCAACCTATTGTCCCCTCGGGAACTGTGGCGGTCAAAAATTGCTGACTTCATTTAAACTGTCTCTCTCACTACAGTATCTCCTCAAAAACAACGCGCAAAATGTGCCAATTTCCCAGACTCATTTCCTTTAAACTCTCCATCCCTCTCCAGAATCCAATTTCCTCGGGAACAGTGGTGCACAAAATGTGCCGGTTGCCCCCGCTCACAACATTTAAACTCTCTCTCTGCTTCTGTGCAATCAGTTGTCTACTCCTGAATTGTGGTGCGCAAAATGTGCCAACTGCCCCCACTCACTTTTTACTGTCTCTCCCTCTATGCAACCCAATGTCTCCTTGGGAAATTTGTTGCGCAAAATGTGCCGATGCCGCCACTCTTTTCCTTTAAGCTCTCTCTCCCACTATGCAATCCAATGTCTATTCATGACCTGTTGCATGCAAGATGTGCCGATTACCCCCGGTCACTTCTTATAAAATCTCCCTCTGTGCAATCCATTGTCTTCTTGGGACTGTGACAGGCAAAATGTGCTGATTGCCCCCCATATGTTAATTTAAAACTCTCTCTTCCCCCTGTGCAATCCAATTTCTGCTCAGGATCTGTGCCACGCAAAATGTGCTGACTGCGCAAAATGCGCTTCTTTTAAACTCACTCTACCTCTATGCAATGCAATGTTTCCTCTGCAACTGTGGCATGCAAAATATACTGACAGCTCCCAATCGCTTCTTTTAAGCTCTCTGTCCCACTACGCAATCCACTGTCTCTTCAGGAGCTGTGGTGTACAAAACATACTGACTGTCAACATACATTAATTTTAAGCCCTCTATGCAATGCAATGTCTTCTTGGGAACTGTGGCGCGCAAAATCTGCCTACTACATCCGCTTGCTTTTTTTAAAATTTTCTCTCCGCTTACGGAAGCCAATGTTTCCTTGAGACTGTGGTGTGCAAAATGTGCTGACTGCATCCGCTCGCTTCTTTTAAGCATGCTTTTACTGTCGCTCCCTCTACGCAATCCAATGCCTCTTCAGGAATTGTGGTGTGCAAAATGTATTACTGCCTTTAAACTCTCACTCCCCCTCTGCAGTCCAATATTCCCCTTTGGAACTGTGGCGCACAATGTGTGCTGACTGCGCCCCCCCCGCGTGCTTTCTTTAATCTCTCTTTCCCTCTATGCGTTCCAATGTGTACCCTGGAATTGTAGTGCGCAAAATTAGTTGATTGCCCCCGCTCGTTTCTTTCTAAACACCCTCTTGCTCTACGCATTCCAATATCTCCTCCAAAACTGTGGCACGCAAAATGTACCGACGGCCCTGTTTGTTTCTTTTAAGCACTCTGTGCCGCTCTACAATCCAGTGTCTCCTCGGGAACTGTGTGGCGCAAAATGTGCCGACTGCACCCGCTCGCTTTTTTTTAAACTTTTCTCCGTTTGTGCAGTCCGATGTCTCCTCAGGAACTGTGGCACGCATAATGTGCCAACTGCTCCCGCTCACTTCTTTTAAACTCTCTCTCCCTCTATGCAATGCAATGTCTCTTCCGGAACTGCAGTGCACAAAACGTGCCAACTGCTGATGCAATGCATTCTAATGTCGCCTCACGAATTGTGGTGCAAAAAAAGTGCCAACTACCCCTGTTTACTTCTGCTAAACGCTCTCCTGTGCAATCCAATGTCTCCTTGGGAACTGTGGCATGCAAAATGTTCCAACTGCCTCTCCCCGCCCCCCCCCCCACTCGCTTCTTTTGAACTGTCTCTCTCTCTACGCAGCCATGCCATCCCTGACCTCGGTCTGACAGAAGTAGTGTATCAGTACCTGGTTGTTCAACTGTTAACAGATGTCAAAGAATTTTGTGTTCAACAGGTTGTTAATCTGGTTTCAAACTAAGGTTCCAGTAAATGACAGGTAATTCCTTAACCCTTCCTAGCTCTCCAGGATGCCCTCTTTAATCTTATTACCTGATTGGTTGCTCAAATAGTCCAGGCCGTATTTATGGGTAGAGCCAATCCAATTTCTTTTTATTATCTCTAAAATAAAAATAATCAAAAATAAAAATAGCCATAATAAAAAATACAATAGAATAAAAAGTGCAACACACACAAAATGCTGGAGGAACTCAGCAAGTTTGGCATTATCTATGGAAGGGAGCAAACAGCTGATGTCTCAGACCAAGACCCTTTATCAGGAGTGGAAAGGAAGGGGGAAACTCTTTACATTATTAGTGCCATTTGCTCAATATATTCAGTGGTGTTAACACCTTTATTTTGTATGTAGTGCCATTGCCACTCCAGTGGCTCCCTTGGTGATACACCCTTCTGTGGTTTGATGGGCTTCCCTGCTGTACTCAGCCATCCATGTCCTGTAGCAGAAGGTCCAAGACTATGATCCTTCCCTGTTATTTCTGGGCAGCGTCAAGTCAATTGGCTTGGAACATGGAAGGCTCACTCTCCATCAGAGCTTTAGAACAACTCATGGCAATTAGATTCCTTACAGGATAGGAATAACTTTGCAGAAAGTCTCTGGAAAGGAGCAACAAGCAAAATGCTGGAAAAATTCAGCAGGTTTCATCGCTTCTTCTCAGGTACCGGAAAGAAATGGTGATATTGATTTTCTCTGTCTGAATATCCACTGGTTTCTTCATAATCAGGAATTGCAATGTGTTTCCTGACAGCTCTGCTGCTCAGGTAGGCTGGACCACAACACTGGCAATTTCAGCATCAGAAGCTCTAATTGACATTGTCAAAAGACATTACAGCGCCACTTGAGATGTAACGGAGCAGCAAACTGGATGGACTGCTCAGAGGAATCACCTGGGTTCCTGCAACCCTCTTCTAAAAGCATGTCAGTCATGTGTCAGCCCGAGTGATCTGGGGCTAGTCCTCCTGGATCTGATGGGATACGGGAGCCCCTCTGGCATTCTGAATGATGAGCACAGCCTGTGATCGCTGACAGGATGACAGGTCTCCCCCGGATTACCTCTGTCCAGAGCCAGCCACTTGCATTGATTGATTTCCCCAGCACCCCCCACCCTCCCGGGCTGCAGACTATTGCTGGGAATTCCAATTGAGTGTGAGCTTTCATCTGGCCTGTCACTGCTTCCAAATCGATGGGGAATAATTAGTGCCATAAATGAATACAGGAAATGAAATGCGGGGAGATTGCCTCTGTACTGTGTTCTCTTTCTTTAATTTAGCCTCATCTGGTTTGCATGATCTTGGAAGCAGGATTACTGGCACATGCCTATATTATTGCCTGCATAATAGTAGTTTCAGGACATTCCGATTATGTTCTGTATAAATACAGTCATTCCTTTATAATTAGCCTAAGTTAAATTCTTTACACCAACCCCTAGATATCCTGTTTGAGCCGGTCCAAGTGGAATGTGTATCAGCCCTTCAGGAGGCATCTAGGAATGAACAGTATGATGTATATGTGGATTCTTAATCTTTCTGCATCTGGTGTTTGTAATATACTAAATCTGTAATAGACACAGAGATATGCTAAAACTTGCAGATATCCTTTATTCAATTCTTTTTGACCACACTGTGCATTGAACACGCATTATAGATCTATAAGCACAAAGCTACTTTCTTCTTTTTGAAGTAAATAATTGATTCAAATTCACAGATTTGATCTAATTACAGGTTTTATGAATCTCTTTGATCTTCTCAAAGAAGCTCATGTGTAACCCAATTCAGTGGAAGCTTGTGATGTTCTTTTCACTGGATCAACTTTTAGAAATCACCTCATGGTCACATGACTCTTGAGTATTTTCTTGTCTGACCCTTGTGGGTGTTATCCACTTCTGTGCACAATTCTCCAAATTCTGCATTCTACTTTGACATGCCATGTTTGAACATTATTTTTGCTGGCTGGTGTTAGCAGGCAAACTATATTGCTTTGCTTAAATTGTGATTATAATTTTCTCTGCATCTTAATTGCTTCTCTTCCATCTAAAATTGATTGTAGTTAGCTAAATCATACTGTAGTCCTTTGGTGTACTTAACAGATCTATAACCCATAATGAAATGTGACATCAAACTGAAATTTGCTAATTGACGTATGCTTGTTAAATTTGAGTTACCCTATGATATCACTTCCATACTACTTTGACAATTCTTGCTGATCTATTTGCTACATCTTTGATTGACATGGGTAAATAAGTATGTGCTTACACCGTTTTGCTTTATAAATTGCCAAGATAGAAATAAGCAAAATGCAGGGCCATTTTCTTAGACTAACTCTTTTGGTAAGCCACGATGTGAGAAAAGGGATCTCAAAAGTTCATTAAGATGCTCTTCTGTAGTATAGAACCCCACTTGGTTCACCTCGACACATTCTAAGTGACTGCCCACTAGCACAGACTTGTCGATTACCTTCGCACCATAGTCAATGTGCTCTCTGAAAAGGCGTCACCACCATTTCCAATAGGAATATGAAAAAAAAGCAGAACTGCAGATGCTGGAAATCTGAAATAAAAACAGAAACTGCTAAAAAAATACTCAGCAGGTCAGACATCACCCATGCAAAGGGAAATGTTTCAGGTCCGAGGCCCTTTGTAGAACATTATCTCTGTTTCTCTTTCCACTGATGCTGACTGACCTGCTGAGTGTTTCCAATGAAAGTGCCTTTGATGCTTGACTTTCTAATGTTGGCAGTAGACATATCTAGTAACATTTCAGCTGTTTATTTAATAAATAGCACTTACGGCTATTGTCTTCAGGTTTCAGGTGACTTTATTATCAGTATGAATCCCTTCCAGAAACTACCGTCTCAACACACCTAATGTGACAATCTCGTCCCATCAGCATTTTATAATATCAGATACCGTATATCTTCATCTAGACATATACCTGATAACATTTGACTTTGTACAGTTGGAGAACAATTCTTTTGTTTCTTTTATGTTGCCTTCTTCATCTTGATTGCATAGACAATCATATGGGCAATCTTCGGAGTGGTCACTTTATGAGGTACACCTGTACACTTGCTCAATAAGGCAGATATCTCATCAGCCAATCATGTGCACCAACTCAATGCATAAAAACATGTAGACGTGGTCCAGGGGTTCAGTTGTTGCTCAGAGCAAACATCACGATGGGGGAGTAATGTGATCTAAGTGACTTTGACCATGGAATGATTGTTGGTGCCAGACGGGGTGGTTTGAGTATTTCAGTAACTGCTGATTTCCTGTGATTTTCGTGCACAGCAGTCTCTAGAGTTTACGGAGAATGATGCAAAAAACAAAAAAGAAACATCCAGTGAGCGGCAGTTCTGTGGGCAAAAGTGCCTTGTTAATGAGAGAGGTCAGAGGAGAATGGCTAGACTGATTCAAGCTGACAGGAAAGTGACAGTAACTGAAATAACCATGTGTTAAAACAGTGGTATGCAGAAGAGCATCTCTAAAAGCACAACATGCTGAACCTCGAAGTGGATAGGCTACAGCAGCCGAAGACCAGGGACATAAGTTCAGTGGCCACTTTATTAGGTGCTAGTATACCTCGGAGCATTTCATTAAAAAAATTCTTCGGTGATAAAGAAATATTTTTTTGCTGCTACTTAGCTGGGTGTCTAACTTTTCACATGGATAAAGCAGTTGACCAGGCAGGGTGGGCAATATCTGTGATAACATTTTGGGGGATATATTCAGTTTTTATTTTGGATTTTTAGCATCTGCATTTTAGTATTATTTTCATTTATGAGGAGTTATCCTTGTCAGGAAGAAGAGAAGTGGATGAGGTACTTTATTTTACAGAATTAACCTCACTTTTACTCTGACCTTTATAACATGAAATCAATAGATCATATCATCTGTATGCAAGCTTGGGTTGCCATGACAACTTGGGCATTTAAGGGTAGCTGAGTCTGAGAATCCTCCAATGAGCTTGAACTACCTGTGTGTAAACTCTCTCTGTCAAACTGCATGGCTTTATTTCAACAGCAAAACAAACCACAATAGCAACATAGTTGAGGAGGTGCTGGTGAAAGAATGGTCACATCTCAAATTCAAGGAACTAGATTTCTCCCTGTCATGGCAGCTGGACTGGTGAGTGCCATTTGCCATAGGACACTGCCTGTCTTGTGTTCATCCTTTTGTCATGGTCATAAATGCATCAACTTTTAAATTGCATTTATAGCTTATTCTGGCATGTGGGCATTCCTCATAAGGACAGAATTTATTACCCAGAGAAGGCAATATGGTCACTTCAGCCCACTTCACCATTCAGGGCTGAACTGAATTTGATCTCACCTCCATTTTCCTACCTAATCCTACCTTCTGGATTCCCCTGCCATCCAAAATTGAACTGTCCTGATCAATCTCCACAGCTCTACATGGAAGAGAATTCCAAAGATTCACAACTCTCTGAGACAAGAAATTCTTCCTTACCTTCCTTTTCTAGAGACCATGTCTAGCTGTTCTCAGGAGGAGGAATGTCCACTCAGCATCTATCCTGCCAACTTTCCTCTGAATTATCCATATTTCTAGAAGATCACTTCTCACTCTTCTAATCTCCAATGAGATTGTTCCATTCTTCTCAATTCCTCTTTATGAATCAACTCACCTTTGTCCAACTTGAGGGTGAACAACTTGGATTTGGGAGGCATTGTTGAACAAGTTCTTGTGGGTTATGGCAGGCAGTATATCTTGTATCATGTATCCTTACGTTGTTGATATTAGCAATATATTTCCTGTCTCTAATTCTTAGTTTCTAAGGCTTTCAGGCCTGCCAGTGTGTTCCCTTCTTTAGGCCCTTGTCCTCTAACATTCAGAGTACGACTCTTCTCCTACTCACAAATTCTAGGTAGTCAGATTCTCAACTTCCTTTTAGAAGCTTAAAATAATGTGCTAACAAATCTAGTATGCATATGGAAGGAGTTGCACTTCCTGTGACATTAGAGGACATGGAACAAAATTCACATGCTGAAAGACGTTGGTAGTTCCCTCAGTCCAGTGTATCTGTTCTGAAATCTACTCTTCAAGTGTAATGCTCAAAGTATCACTTGTCCTACTCAGGGTGTCTTTGAGGTCATTGAGTACACATCAGTGAACATTTATTGTTCAGAGACTTAGGGATTTACTTTGTCATTGAGTACAGGAGGTGGGAGTTATGTTGCAGCTATACAGTATAAGACATTGATAAGACTGCACTTGAAGTATGTGCGCAACCTTGGTCAGCCTGTTATGGGAAAGATGGCATGAAGAAGATTGCAGGGTGAGCTGATAGACATACACTATGTATGATCATGAGAGGCATAAGAAATGTGAAAGCACATAGTCCTTTGTTCCCAGGGCAGGGGGTGCGAAAAACCTCGAGATCACAGGTTTAAGATCAGAGGTGAAGGATTTGAGAAGGACATCAGGGGCAGCTTCTTCACACACAGCGCGGCGAGCATTTGGAATGAGCTGCCAGAAACAATGGTTGAGGTAAGCCATTAACAGCATTTAAAAGGCATCAAGATAAGTACATGGATAGAAGAGGTTTAGAGGGCTATGGACCCAACATGGACAGGCAAGACCAGCTTGCTGGGCAAAACAGTTGGAATGGATGAACTGGGTCAAAGGACCTGTTTCCATGCTGTATCATTATGACACTAACATTTCCCCTTACTGTGCACAGTCCACTCACACAAAGCAATAATTAAGCATATCATTGTTTAGTAATAATGCATCTTTCAGAAAGCCTATTTATCAAGTATAGTGGCATGAAATGGAGCTGTTGCAACGGACTATTAAGGGTCAGGGTAATCTTGTTATTTCTTGACTACCCTGCAGTTTAATTTCTGGTTGTTTGCAGTTTCACTGGACTGAAATTTATTTAACAATTACTCCATCTCATTTCTCACAGTGTTACTGCTCATTGCTGCATAATCAATTTCCATTGATTGCAACAAAATCTCTTCCAGAAGCATCCCAATATAGGGTCTTTCTGGACATTGGGCTCTTTCAGTTTTCAAACAAAACAGGGGCTTGAATTTTTTTTTTTCAGGTAATCCCCATCAAGTAGCACACACAGTTTCAATTTTCGTTGACATTTTGTCTTTGTCCTGGGGCTTCTGAGTAATGTAGATCCTTGTGGTGCTCACTTGTAAGGTAATGGGCTTCTGTTGGAGGTCTTCAATTGAAACGTTCCCTGTAAAAAGGGAGGAATAGGATCAGTACCTGACTGTAGGTGTCCCCCAATGCCTCAAAAGATGATAAATTGGATGCTTGGTCACTGAAAGGCCAGGACTTACATTGTGACAAATGTGAACAATGCCAGCTTTCTGAAGAAGCATAAAACAGTATAAAATACAACTTACAGTTTATACTTGTAGGACTTGAGGTAGAGACATGGAGTCGTATAGCACAGAAACAGGCCCTTTTGCAAAAGAGTTTACTCCAGTCATCAAGGTACCCATTCACAGTATATCTACATTAATCTCCGCCCAGTGCAAATTTCACCGAGACAGACAGAACACTGATCTCTGGCACTGTGAGGAACTGGCTCAACATGCTGCATCACTATTTCATTGGACCCCAGGTGTTTCAAAGTCCCTTTGAACCCCGGCCATTGTTGCAGCATAAGACATTCAGCAAGCCAGTGCGCTGGCATGGAGCACAGAGTTAGGCAGGTTAAGAGGGCTGCAGGTTAAAGATAAAGACAAAATGCTTGTGCGGGGTAATACAGTGAGTGAGGGATGACCACGGTCTATCAGGAAGGAATAGTGCACACAAAGTACTCCCTATTAGCGTCAGAACTGGGAAAAGTGCTTAAAAGACAATATTGATTTTTTTTTCTTGTTTGAATGCAAACAGCATTCGCGATGAGCACTGAATTTATAGCACAAGTCAAAATAAGTAAGTGAAACTAAATGGCCACTACAGAGCTGTGGTTACGAGGTAAACTACACTGGGAATTAGATATTCCTGGAAACTTGCCTTTTAAAAGAGGTATGCAGAATATGAAAGGAGGCTGAGTTGTCCTGATATTCAAGAGTGGGATAAAGGCAGCAGAGAGCAAGAATTTCAGCTCACAAAATCAGATCAAATTCGTTTGGATGGAGCTGTGAAACAGCAATGGGAGAAAATATTGAGGGAAGCCTTAACTAATACAGGCAAGCTTCAAGGAAGCATCAATCGTACCAGTGGCCAAGAAGAATGTTGTAACTTGCTGAAATGACTATCGTCCAGTAGCAGTTACATCAACCATGTTGAAGTGCTTTGAGTGATAGGTCATGAAGCATATCAACTCCTGCCTGAGGAGTGACTTGGGTTGGCTCCAATTTGCCTACCTTCACAACATGTCAACAGTAGATGCTATTTCATTGGCTCTTCACTCAGCTCTGAAACACCTGAGCAATGAAGATGCGTTCATCAGGATGCTCTTCGATGACCACAGCTCTGCATTCAATACTATCATCCCCTCAAAACACATCACTAAGCTCCAAGGCCTGGGCCTTGGTACCTCTCAGTGCAACTGGATCCTTGATTTCCTCACTGGCAGATCACAGTTAGTATGGATGAGCAACATCTCCACACTCAACATCAGCACAGGTGTACTGTGGAGCTGTGTGCTTAGCCCCCTGCTCTACTGACTTTATACGTATGACTGTGTGGCTAAAAACGGCTCCAATGCCATATTTAAGTTTGCTCATGATTATGGAGCTGGGAGGGGATAAGCGGAAGAAGAAGGAATCTAACAGGAGAGAACGGTGGACCACAGAACAAATGATAGGAGGTGGGAAGCCAGAGGAAGATGATGGGCAGGTCTTGAGGATGGGGAGGAGAAAAGATTTAAGCTTGTTGACTGTGGTGAGCAGAATCAAAGGTGGAGGTGAATTGGAATATAGGAGGGAGACTGAAAATCTTGTTGAATGGTGCCACAACAACAACCTCTCACTCAACATAAGCAAAACCAAAGAGATGAGTATTGTCTCCAGAAGAAGGAAACTGGAAGACTTGAGCTAGTCCTCACTGGAGCAATGGAGGTGGAGAGAGTCAGAAACTTTAAATTCCTTGCCATCAAATTTCAGAGGATCTGTCCTGGGACCAGCACACAAGTACTGTCACAAAGAAGACATGACATTGTCTCCACTTTCTTAGAAGTTTGTGTGGATCTGGCATGTCATCTAAAACTTTGACAAACTTCTATAGATGCACAGTGGAGAGTATCCTGTTTGGTTGCATCATGCTCTGATATGGAAACACCAATGCCCAGGAATGGAAAAAAAAAACTACAAAAAGTGGTGGATACATCCTAGACCATCACAGGAAAAGCCCTCCCCACCACTGAGTATATAAAGTGCTGCCACAAGAAAGCAGCATCCATCATCATGGACCCACACCACCCAGGTCATGCTCTCTTCTCGCTGTTGCCATCAGGAAGGAGGTACAGGAGCCTAAAGGCCCATACCACCAGGTTCAGGAACAGTTAATACCTTACAACCACAAGGCTCCTAAACCAGCATGGATAACTTCAATAACCATGACTCTGAATTGATTCTATGACCTACAGACTCACTACAAAGGACTCTTCAACTCATGGTCTCAGTATTATTTTTATTTGTGGAGATTGTCTTATATCGTACTTTGGTTGTTTGTCAGTCTTTGTCTGTTTATGTATAGATTTTTGGAAAAATTCTATTGTACTTTGTTTCCTGTAAATGCCTGCAAGAAAATGAATCTCAAGATAATTTATGGATATATATATATATAAAAACTTTAATAGTTATAATGTGGGACTGAGTATAAATCGGAATATTAGAGTTCTGTGTAATAAGGGAAATACAGTAATCGGGGTTGGGGGGGGTTTAATCTTCACATAAACTGAGAAAACTAAATTAGTAGTAATAGTGAAAAGGGTCAATTTATGGAGTAGTTTCTCAGATCAGTGTCAAGGGAACAGGCTGTGTTAGACCTGGTGTTGTGTAATGAGAAAGGTTTAATTGATGATCTGGTAGTTAAAGGGTCTTTAGGGAGTAGTATTCATAATATGAATAAATCTTATATAAAAATTGAAAGTGATTTACTTCAGTCATAATGCAGACTACTAAGATATGAAATGTGATTTAGCAGTGGTAGATCAGGAAATTGCATTGGGATGTATGACAGTAAACAAATAATGGCTTTTTTTAAGGACATTAATGCAGTTTACAAAAAAAAAGTATCCCCTTAAGGAAAAGCCACCAAAAAAAAAGCTGTGGTCCAGCCACAGCTGCACAGAAAAGATACGGATATTATTAGATCAAATGAAAATAATTGGGGTGTAGCAATTAGCATACAGCACCAGGGACCTGGGTTCAATTCCGCCACCGTCTCTAAATAGTTTGTACGTTCTCCCAGTGATCATGTGGGCTCCCTTTAAGTGCTCCAGTTTCCTCCCACATCCCAAAGGTGTATGGGTTGGTAAGTTAATTGATCACAATTGGGCAGCACAAACTCGATAGGCCGGAAGGTCTGTAAATAAAATTAAAATATAAAAAAGCTTATAACTTTGACCCCCCCCCCCAAAATAAAGCTGAAGACTGGAAAATATCTAGAATTTAGCATAGGAGGACCAAGGCATTATTAAGGAAAGAGAAAGTGGAATATGAAGGTAAGTAGGTTGGTAAGAAAAATGAGAATTGACTGTATGAGCTTTTCTAGATTTATGAAAAGGAAAAAAAAAGTTAATATGTTAAGTTATGGAAGCCATTGCACTGTTACTGTTTCCTGCCTCAGCACTTCAGGAACAGTACAACAGTTATACCCCAAGAACGTATTGGTAAGTTTAGTCTGGTTAAAGTCAAGGTATCAAACCCTGGTCTTTGCCCAGTGGAGACAAGCCTGCAACAAAGGTATTGCCCTCACATGTAAGGTCCTCAGCTTCTTAAGTTGGGCTGCAAAGCAGGTAGTGCCAGGTAAAAGGATGGAGCTGTAATCCAGGCTTCACATCATTCATTTTTCTACTGATCACCACTCTCCAAAGAAACTGTGACAACCACACACATATTCACCCATCTCTCATGCCCAATGGGACCACGCTTCTGCTTCTGTATTGGGGTATGAACCCATTTGCACTTGTTTTGAAGGTAAAATGAACAAAAACTGATTCACATATTTTTTATACATTGTGAGTGGTAATCCCATTTCTTGGGAAATTGGAATAGGCACTCTTAAAGCATTTCACCTTAACGGGGTTTATTTCCATGTCATATTTCACACACAATGACATCATTGCAGCACATATTACAGATCAGCCAATGACAGAAATTGGATACTAATGTTGCAAACTAAGATTTTCATAATTAATGCATATTGAAGCTCACCCCAAAACCAAGGGTACATGGTTTTAAAGGTGTCTCCTTTGCAATGTCACTTTATGTTTGAAAAATCCTTCCATGAAATTTTTATAGGATAAGTTGGTGCTGGTATCCACTGTGAAAACCATGGCTTCAGATATCTAGTTCACAGATTCCCTCAATCTGTTGCCCTGAATTTTTCTGATCTCTGGCCTTAGTGTTGAACTCAGCACCCATCTAGTGCACTGAAAATGTCTCAGTCCTATTTCCAGGCGAAGAATGTTTTATTTTACAGAGTCATGCAGGATAGGAACAGGCTCTTTGGTTCAACTGGTCCATGGCACCCAAGATCCCCACCTGTGTTTGTCCCATTTGGCCCATATCCCTCCAAACCCTTCCTATCCACGTACCTGCCCAAGCACCTTTTAATTGTTGTTAATACATCTGCCTCAACTATTCCCACTGGCAGCTTATTTCATGCACTGACCACACTTTGAGTGAAAAAAATTGCCCCTCAGGTTCCTTTTAAATCCCTCCCCTCTCATTTTCAATTTATTCCCTCTAGTTCTTGCTTCCCCAACCCTGGGAAAGATTATGCACTTTCATCCTCTCTATCCCCCCATGATTTTATAAATAAGATGACCCCTTAATCTCCTACGCTCCAATGAATGGAGTCCCAACTTGCTCAACCCCGCTCCATAACTCGAATGTGTTTTGTTATCTCTTCCTCTTCAGTGGAGTAGAATGGCAATGGTGCAAGTGTTCAAAGTGAATTATCTGTGGCTCAGTGGTAGAGTGGCTCAGAGCTCCAGTGATTCGGGTGCAATCCTAACCTTCAGTGCTGTCTGTGTAGAGTTTACACACTTGCTCTGTAATCCTGCAAGATTCCCCCTGACTGCTTCAGTTTCCTCCTAAAACCAAAGATGTGTGAATTGGTGGACTAGTTGTCCAGTGTAAATCAGCCCATGGGCGTAAGTGAATGGTAGTGTTTGGGGAAGTTGATGGGACAAAAGTGGGATTGTTATTGGATCAATATAAATGGGCGCTTGATGGTTAGCATAGACTTTGTGGACCAAAAAGCCTGATTGAATTCTGTATGACTCTATGATTCCAAATGAGCCCTGTCACTAAACGCTACCACGTTTTTCAGCTATTGCAGGATCACAGCTAAACCTGACACTGTCCTCAATATGTATTCAGACTCACAAGAATGTAGCTGACGTTTCAACCTCCGCAGTCCCAAAATTGTACCACACCATTCCCAAATCCATCCGGTGAATCAGAATAATTGTTCAGCATCACCAAACCTTATTGTACTGAAAGACCCATCAAGGATCTCAGTTAAAATAATCTAATAAGCAACAAATGGAGAATCCAATTAAATCTCAAATAAAATTACTTGTTCTGAAGCCTTGAATGGTCACTTTTTAATTAAAACTGGAAGAAAGACCTTGATTCATTTGGCACAAAGCTGTGATCCTGCAATAACTGAAAAATGTGGCAGTGTTTAGTGCGAGGGTTGGGAGGTGTGCTTGAATTGAAACACATGTTTGAGCCCTGAAGACGGCCTGGCTCCCTGTGGAAACAAGTTCACATACTATCAGGTCAGTCAATTAATGTTCACTGCTAATCTACTGTTTAGTTATTGTACGAGGGTCAGAGTATCTTGTTGTGTGGAAGGGATCAAGTTTCAGTACCTTCACCATGCGAATAAACCTCACCATGCGAATAAACCAGTCTATCTCTCTGTTCCTTAACCTGATGGTGAAATGGTGATCTGGGGAGGGAGTGGTCTGTCCGGTTCCCCTCAGTCTCATCAGACGCAGTCCCACTGCTGAACAGTTGCCTTGGGCTGACAAGTTGAATCTGCTGGCCACAGAGTCAGTTTGTTGCCCAATCTCCCCTTTTGTCGTGTGATGTACGGTTCATTTAGTTCTGTGGCTGCTCTGAGACCCAGCATTCTCTCAGTACTGCTTGTCTACATAATGCAGAACACTAGGACGGCTGCCTGGTTACACTCCATTTATCTTGGCAGTGAGATACATCTCCAGCCACCCCTCCCTCTCCAATCTGAATCCAACAAACCTGCTGAATAATCATCCTTCCTCCCACGGTGCAAACCTGAAAGCACATACCAGCAGGCTCAAGGACAGCTTCTACCCTGCTGTTATATTATAAGATGATTAAATAGTTCTCTAGTATAATAAATTAGATTCTTGACCTTATAATCTACCTCCTTATGATTTTTCACCTTATTGTTTGGCTTCCTCATCCTTACTAACTTCTTGCAATTACTGGGCTTGTTAATGACTCCATACCTTCCCTCTGTCCAGACTAAACCAGAGAATCAGCTTCTTTCTCCGAGACTGCACTGTAACCCCCAAGGTTCTTCCCCGAGTCCACCTTATTCCTTCCTCTGTCTGCCATCCCTGAATATATAGCATCAGTTGACACCTGTTGACAGTGAGCCCTAGTTCACTGCCTCCTCTCTTCGCCTCGTAGCTTTCTCTGAATTCTCGCACTGCTGATCCCACATCCAGTACTGCCACAGAACTCTCTCTACTGTATGTAAGTGTTCAGGGAAGTGAAACCATTGTATCCAGTCCCTGCCACTAACTCCATTCCTTACACACTGAGTCCACCCCTTCTCCCGGCAAACGTCTGAACAATGTGGACCTTGACCCTGAGGTGACATCGTAAAGGCTGCCTGTTTCGGCAATTACCTCAGCACAAACCACTCTTGCCTCAGCTTAGCAACTGCTGGAAGCCTCATCCACACATTAGTTCCTTCCCAGTATTCCTGTTCCTTTGCCTGTCCAGTCTCCTGTGGTTCCACTGCCTACATCCTAACTTGCAACGTCCTGTTCCCCCCTTGTCCAAGCTCATAGAGTTACAGAGCCATCCAGCCTCGTTCCCATCTCTATTAATCCCATTTTCCAGCACTTGGTCTGCAGCCTGCTGAGCCTTGGCAATTCAAATACTCATCCAGATGAGTCTTCACTGTGCCAGAGTCTCTGCCTCCTCCACTTTCTCAGCCAGTACCTTCCAGACTGCACACCAGATCCCCTCTAATCCTCTAAATCATCTGGCACCTATCCCCTTTCATTTTCAAATTCACATCCTACTTTCCAATTCCCTCTGTGGCCTCAGCCTTCCCTATTCCTGCAACCTTCCGCTGTAAGCTTTCCAAAGATTCTGCTTTTCTCCGAGTCCTGGTCATGCCCGAATCTCCTCCCTCCATGTTTGGCTGCTGTGCATTCAATTGTCAAGAGCCTAAGACTTTGCAGTCCCGCTAGTTTATCTGTACTGCTCTCATTCTTACTTTAAAATATTCTTTAAAGCACATCAGTGACTAAGCATCTGCTGTAGATTTTTTTTTATTTCGAGGTACAGCACAGTAACAGGCCCTTCGGGCTCAAACCTGCGCCACCCAGCTACACCCACATGACCAAATTAGTTACAAGCCTACACTGGATGTCTTTGGAAGCACCCGGAGGAAACCCGCGTGGACATGGGGAGAACGTGCAAACTCTTTACAGACAGCGGCAGGAATTGAACCTGGGTCGACGACTCTAATACCATTACACTAGCCGGTTCGCTACAGTGCTGCTGCAAAATGGGATCAATGTAGATGGGTACTTGCTGGTTAACGTGGTGAGCTGAAGGACCTGTTCCTATGCTGTATGACTGCATGGTTCTATGATTATAATGCTCTTGTAAAGCATCCAGGGAAGTTTTAAGCTATGGAAGGTGCTTCATAAATTTGGCTTCTTGTTGTAAATCAGCTCTTATATCTCATATGCATTGTTCTTTCAATTTTATTTTGCAGTATGATACATTTGCAGTCCATACAGCTCCTGTATAACACACTTTAGCCCTCTGTGTAATACAATGGACAGCAGTTTAGCCCTCTTTGTAATGTATTGCTTAGTTGGAATAATTCACCATTGCTCAATAGCACCATCTTTACAAAACCCCAGCACATCTTCACTGTCCACTTCTGTTTCAGTCTCCTCAGATCGAATTCCACCCATCATCCGCCAGGGCCCCGCTAACCAAACACTTGGCGTTGAATCTACGGCACAGCTCCCATGTCATGTGATCGGGAACCCCCTTCCCAGTGTGCACTGGCTCAAGGATGGACAGAGGATCCTGGGTAATGACCCTCGCATCAGCATGCTGGATAACGGGACGCTGCAGATTACCAATGTACAGGTAGGACCAGGTCATTGCCAGAACACAACATTGCATCAGCCCTTGAAGGGACAGGTTACTGTTCTGTCATTAATTCTGCTTGCTGGAAAACTTTTTTGTGAAACATTTTCGCTGTTTTGTACTTTGCATACTTGAATGCTCCACTGAAACAAAGAACTGCATAAAATAGAACATGATGGAAATATCCAGCAGGCTGGGTAGCATATGTGTGGAGAAAAAAGCTGTGAATGTTTCAGGTCATTGACTTTGTCAATAGCATATTTAGTTCCTCATACTAAAATTAGGAGATGGAAAATTATAGGCAAATTTTTCTGTAATTTAACAAACTTTAAATTCCAGTAAACACACATTTGTATGTCATTGTCAAGGAGATGCCAATCATTTAAAATGTTTTGACACCATTTCCCTTCCCCAGAATGCATTGTTGACGGTCCATCTGGGAAGAAAGCACTTAACCAGTGCAAGTGAATGATCTAAAACAGAAAAACTTGCATTTAAGTAGCACCTTTCTCTTTCCCAGAGATGGCCAATAATTGCTGGTTTTGCCAAAGCTTGCATCTGAACAATCGAATAAAAGCTATTCTTTTTTAATGTAGTTTTTTAAAATGTTTTTAAAATGTAGGGAGCACAGCATGGTGGACTTTTAATTATTCCAGGCAATGTTTTATCAAATGTTGGCCTGTTCTACCAGGTCTGTTGAATGACTTCATGGGAGATTGAATGACAAAAAAGGTGAGTGTCCAAGGCAAATGAGAAATAATAAGACAGGGTACCATGGGGGGGGCCCCCTAAATGGCAGCCTGATAGGCTGCTGGTTACCTAGTCATAGGAGGAGGCACTGATCCTGCAAGTTACTTCAAGATAGAAGTTTATATGAATACGAGAGACATAGAAAGAGTAGACAGCTAGTATCTTTTTTTTCCTAGGGTTGAAGTTTCTAATACCAGAGGACATTCATTTAAGGTGAAAAGAGGGAAAGTTGAAAGGAGCTATGGAGGGCAAGTTTTTTTTACACAGATAGTGGTGGATGCCTGGAATGTGTTGCCCAGTGTGCTGGTGGAGGCAAAAACAATAGAGGAGTTTAAGAGCCTCTTAGATAGGTACATGAATGTGCAGAAAATGGAGGGATATGGACACTGTGTGGGAAGAAGGTCTTAGTTTGCACTTTTATGTAGCCTGGAGTAAAATACACACACAGGACAACAAATACTTTCTCGGGTCTTAAATTCCTTTATCTATTTTAGATGTTGTATTGCAGAAAGAGGGTATCAAAATAAAAATGACAAAATAAGTTAAAAAAACAGTTCCAGCTATTACAGTCTCAGTTTAACTTCGGACTACACCCTTGTTACGTATGCAGTATGAAAGTAACTAAAACAAAAAAGTATAAAATATACAAAACCAATACCGTAGCGGCAATTCTAAAAAAACAATATCGACAACATTAGAATCCCACCAAACCTGTACCTTATACAGAACATCGAAAATATGAATAAATACATCTCATCTTAACTGAGAGATGTACTAACATTTGGCACGCATGGGTTTAACTTCCAAACACATAGGCTAGACCTTGAAATGAGTTCTCCTCACTCAGGCTACGTGAACAGAGATTAACGCATTCACATTACTCTGTTACATTCACATTTGGTCATGAAACAATAAAGAAGACAAATAAACTTCTACAATATATTGCTTGTAGTTGAATTACTAAAAAGACTACCCTAGTAGGCCAATTAAGGAATGTCACAATCAGGCTATCCAGCGCTGATCAATTTACTCGCGAGAATCTAAAGCATCCACATGTAAAACACGTCAAGTTACTGATATTCTAGATTTACAAACAAGTATAAACAAATTTACATGGATATTATCAAATATTATTCACCTTTCCTCACCAAACCTGGGAAAAGCATTGGAACGTCGTCCTTACTGGAATATGGCAACTTCGTTCTACTCCACCCATGCAAAATGACATCACTGTTTTCTCTTAAAGGCACAGGCAGCTATTTTAGCATTACCAAGGTGAATACATAAGTGCACTTTAATAATAAAAAATGATATTCAATGGTCACCTGGTTATATTTAAGTACTAGATCAATTAGTTTGGCACATCATCATAGACCAAAAGGCCTGTTCCTGTTCAATACTGATCCGTGTTCCATGTTCTATATTGAGCTTCTTGGGTGTAACTCAAGATTTATGACTTAAGATAGCTTATTGTCATTCTTTAGTGCACGAGTGTAAAGGAGAATGAAATTAATGTTACTCCAGGTCTGATGTAGCGTAGGAAAGCACAATAAGCATAAAAATCACACAAAAAACATAATAAATATGAAAGCAATCCCATAAAACATGATGTACAAGTAACTTATGTGCATAGACTGATTGTATATACATAAAGTGACAAGAGGTGATGTGTATGTGGTGGTGGGGTGGATCAATGGGTAGAAGTGTTGATCACCCTGATGGCTTGGGAGAAGGGACTGTTTTGAGTCTAGTGGTCCATACATGGATACTGCATAGCCTCTTCCTTGATAAGAGTGGGTCAAACAGTCCATAAGCAGGATAGGTGGGATCCTTCATGATATTGCTGGCCTATTCCTTGCACCTTTCTGTATTTATGTCCTTGATGGTGGATAGGCTGGTGCCAGTGATGGATTGGGCAGTTTTGAATGCCCATTGCAGAACCCTCCTGTCCACCAGAGTACAGTTTCCGTACCGTACAGTGATGCAATATGTTAGGATGCTTTCCACTGCATATCTGTAAAAGGTCCTGAGTATGGGTGTGCATAGTCCAGCTCTCTTCAGCCTCCTCAGAAAGAAGAGCCATTGGTGAGCTTTCTTGACTGTGTAAGATGTGCTCTGGACCCACGAGAGGTTTGCGAGATGTGGACTCCCAGGGGTTTGAAACTGCTCACAGTTTCCACTGCTGTGCTGCCAACATAAAAGAGGGGCGTGAGCAGTACGGGTTCTTCTGAAGTTGATAACCATCTCCTTTGTCTTGTTGACATTGAGGAAGAAGCTATTTGCTTGGCACCAGGGCTCAAGAGATCAAACACACAAGTGTTCAGAAGTCTTGAGAAGCAAAAAAATTCTCTGTTGGCTATAATCTGAAAAGTGACTCATTGGGATCACAGAAAAAAAAACCCCACAATTCAGATTCCTGCTCGTGTACTGCCCATCAAAATGATATATGGAACCATTGTTAATGTTCACAGACATCTGAATCCTAAGTGGCAATCAAATCTATGATCCATTATCACATCTTGAATGTTTACAAATCAAATGGAATCACTTATTTCCACATCTCTGAACCACTTTAATTATCAGCAATAATTACAGTTTAAAAGAGGGAACTTCATTCATTTAGTACCTTTCCTGTGCATCAAAGCTAATAAAATATTTATAAAGTTCAGTTGCTGTTGAAAGGTTGAAGTTGGAATACCAAGTACAATTCGGGTCCCTTTATTTTACTAGCACTAGAGACAGACCAACAAAGATTGACTCAAATTTAGATGAATAAAGAATGATCAGAAATACATAAGGTCTCTGGGGAGCATGTCAGGGTATATGTCAAGATGTTTTCATTACTGCGAGAATCCTGAACTTGGAAACATTGTAGTTACATGATTATGGAGCAGTTATTTAAAACAGAGGTATGTAGGAACATTGTCTTAAAGAAGGTAGTGAATCCCTGGATTTCTCCACACTGGAGAGCTGTAGAGGTTAAATCATTGGGGGTATTTAAAGAAAGGATGGATTTGTTTTTGAAAGATCAGGGAAATAAGGGTTATAGGGAATTGGTGAAGCAAGGCAATGAGGCCTGGGGCATATCAGTCATGGTTGTGCTGAATCATGGGACATGCATGAGGGGCCAAGTGGCCTACTCATACTCTTATGTTCTTTTATTCTTATTACATCTGTGGTTTAAGCATAGCAAGATTCCACAATATGCCGTGTATCAGACAACCAGGTGAAGTGTTGCAGCATTCTTTAAAGAGAAAAATGTCATGTCCTCAAGGTTTGCTTTCAATAGATGTATCGATTCACTTACCTCAGGAATAGATCAAGCCAGTTCATCTTTTCACCTGAAAGGCAGGGTTGTGGATTGTGTAGCGTTTCTCCAGGTGCCTCTGCACGTAGACAGAGTAAAACTATTTACTGTTGTTTCTGCCCTGTTTATAGCTGTCGGCTTTGTCAAACAGCTGTGAGTTAAAGTGTTCTTCCAACCTCTGAACTACCTCTGCAAATGAGATATTTGTGCCAAGTGATCACTTTTCTATTGACTTTATATGGGGCACTGACTTTTAAAACAGAGAAGGTCTACTCGGACTGAATAACCAAACACACACCCACCTAGTGATGGCATTGTGAAATGGCTAAAAAACATGTATGAGAGTGAAGCACAAACTTTCCATCCACCTTGAAAAAGAAAAGACTCTGCTAATTATTATAATATTACTAACAAAATAAAATCGGGCAGCATTTACAATAAAGAAGCTATTGATCTTTTGAGAGGCCTGTCCTCTTACTGATCTGTCTGTGGGGCAGTGCTTTCTTTTGAAGCCCTCTTTTGTGAGGTCTGTTTGTCTTTCAGCAGTTTATCATAGAAGACTGCAATCAAAGTCAAAACTTATCCACACAAAACAAAATAACCTCCATTGTAGATAAACTGAGCAGTGACTTTTCCAGTGAAGAGAGTGTGTACGGTATAAAAACACAGAGGTGTTTACTCAGCCATCAGGTTCATGCTAGTTCCCAGGAATAGTCCCGTTACAGAAATAAACGCTGTTAATCCAGCACACTCAGGACTTTTGTTGTGCCAAGCTGGCGGACATTGCTGACTATTGGATATTATTCCCAGTAACACCTGGACACCCTTTTAGTTCACATTTTTTGAGAAGGACGAAGCACTTTTCAGTCAACCCAGTAAGTTTCAAGGATGCAGACCTAATGGGGCCCCAGTGCGTTTCAAGAGAGTATTGGAACCAGGGTGCCTTTTGTCACGAAAAAGACGATGCATCTCTTTTCAGAGACACAAGAGATTCTGCAGATGCTGGAAGTATCCCCTATTGAACTTAAGGTGGCAGGTCATGTTTAGCAAGAGGTAAAGTTGTTTTGTACATCAATCTGTTAATAGCACATTCTTCTGCAAGACTCGTTTGAGCTGTTTTGTGTACTCAAAGGCTGCCTTTCATAAACTCACAATTATAGAGAATAGTTACAGAGTCATATAGCACAGAAATAGCCATACAGCCCACTGAGACCACACCAACCAGAGCCACCATTTACACAACTTCTATAGCAATCCCATTTCTTTTATTCTCTGCACTTTCTCATCAATTCCCCACAGATTCTACCACTCACTCACACACTAAGGCCAATTTACAGTGACCAATTAACCAACTTGTCTTTGAGATATGGAGAAAACTGGAGTTCTCAGTGGAAACACACATGGCCACAGAGAGAATAGGCAAACTCCACATAGGGAACACTGAAGGTCAGAATTGAACCCAGGCCTCAGGCACCAAAAGGCAGACGCTCCACTAGGTGCATCAGTATGCCACACAATCTCAACAGCTTTGTAGAATGCCCACCCTCGACCAAACATTGCAGGAATGTTTATGTGTCTGATGTGAGGAATGATCCACTGGGCTTCTCTGTCATTGCACACAGAAGAGCAGACTTGCAGTAGTCTCCATTTATTTTTCTCAATCGCCTTCAGTGACTTCTGAAAGATGGTTGTTTGTTTACAAGCAGAAGCAGACCACAGTTTGGTCCAAGGGTCATTCAATAATGTCGTGCACTTCTCTTGCAATAGCAAATATGGCTTCGGTCCCTCAAACATAAACAAACTTCAGTCTTGTGCTTGTCCAAAAGATATGAATCATGTGCTGCTGTGTTTTAGCAATTTAGAATTTTTGAGGCTCTCAAATCAGCAGAAGTCTTTTAATTATTCTACCCAAGTCCACAAGTATAAACATTTCTATTCAAAGTTCAATGTAAATTCATTATCAAAGTACATACAGTACATGTCACCCTATACTACCTTGAGATTCGTTTTCTTGCAGGCATTTAGAGGAAAATAAAGAAATGCAGTGGAATTTATTGAATAGGTTAGGACTTTATTACTTAGAATATAGAAGATTGAGAGGAGATATGATAGAGGTACGCAACATTATGGGGGGTATAGATAGGGTAAATGCAGCAAGCTCTTTCCCCTGAGGTTGGGTGGGATTACAACTAGCAGTCATGATTTAAGGGTGAAAGGTGAACAGCTTAAAGGAAATATGGGGGGAACCTTCTTCATTCAGAGGGTTGTGAGAGTGTGGAATGAGCTGCCAGCACAAGTGATGCACGTGTAGCTCGATTTCAATGTTTAAGAGAAGTCTGGATAGGTACATGGATGGCAGAGGCATGAGAGCTATGGTTTGAGTGCAGGTTGATGGGACTAGACAGTTTAAATGGCTCAGCATGTACTAGATGGGCCGAAGTGCCTGTTTCTGTACTGTACTTTCAATGACTCTGGGACTCTAAAAGCTATAAATAACAAAGACAGATAAACTGTGATGCTCTTCACAGTGAGCTCTCAATTGGAAAACAATAAGCTGCTGTTTGTGAGCAGTTGTAAGCACGGTGATGTGATGAGGAGAGATGCCGCCACACTGCTCCAGCCACCCTGGATCAATCCTGACCTTCAGAACGGTCTGGTTTCCACATTCTCCCTCTGCTCACATTGGGTTCCTCTGCTTGTTTCCTCCACATATTTGATAAATTACAGTGATGATGTCAGCAATAACATGTCTGTCTTCTTTCAACATTCTATCCTGAGTTTCCTTGTTAAAAGAACACACACACTTTTGTGACATTGTGCATTGTTAACAAAGGCTGCAAACCCTGTGCTTAGTATAATAGAGTGGATGCTTTCTGTGTGTGGCTTCTCTTAACATATCATGACCATTCGATACCACACGAACATGACAGAGCAAAGTCCTCATCCAACAGCAGGAAGATCCAGGTTCTTCTGCCTGAGTGCTGATCACCATACAGAGAGTCATTTGTAATGGTGCAGCGTAGTAGCAGGTATGCAGTTTATCACTCTCTGGCATTCTCCATCACCTTCCCCAGTCCCCCCCGGCCCATACCCTAAGACAGACACAGACACACACACACACACACACACACACACACGGACAGGGGCCCTTTTCTTTTCATTTCCCTGCACCCCATCAGCGCCATGCAGTTTCCCAAAAGAGTAATGCCATCAAAATGGAGACACAAGGTTTGAAACAGAAAGGACCAACAGATGTCCAAAATAATGAGTAATATCATTAGATCCACTCCCCTCCTTAGCTGTTCCTGAGGGTACTCAAACCACCCTGCCTGGCAACAACAATCATTCCACAGTCAAAGTCACTAAGATCACATTTCCGCTCCATTCTGTTGTTTGGTTTGAACAACAACTAAACTTCTTGACCATGTCTGCATGCATTGAGTTGCTGCCACATGATTGGCTGATTAGGAATTTGCATTAACGAGTAAGTGTACAGATGTACTGATAAAGTGGCCTCTGAGTATATGTCACCATTTATTACCCTGAGATTCATTTTCTTGTGGGCTTTCACATTAGAACAAAGAAATACCTTACTTTACTTCACTTTATTGTCGCCAAATAATTGATACTAGAGCGTACAATCATCACAGCGATATTTGATTCTGCACTTCGCGCTCCCTGGATTACAAATCGATAGTAGATATTAAAAATTTAAATTATAAATCATAAATAGAAAATAGAAAATGGAAAGTAAGGTAGTGCAAAAAAAAAAACGAGCGGCAGGTCCGGATATTTGGAAGGTACGGCCCAGATCCGGGTCAGGATCCGTTCAGCAGTCTTATCACAGTTGGAAAGAAGCTGTTTCCCAATCTGGCCGTACGAGTCTTCAAGCTCAATAGAATACAATACAATAGAATCAATGAAGAACAAAGACTGACAAACAACTAATGTACAAAGGAAGAGCAATTGTGCAAATACAAATAATAATAATAATAAGTAAGACAATAGATAATACTGAGAACATGAGCTGTAGAGTCCTTGAAAGTGAGTCCATAGGTTGTGGATTCACATCAGCGTTGAGGCGAGTGAAGTTATCCACATTGGTTCAGCAGCCTGGTGGTTGAAGGGTAGTAACTGTTGGTTAACCTGGTGGTGTGGGACCTAAGGCTCCTGTACCCCCTTCCCGATGGCAAGAAGAGAGCATGGCCTGGATGGTGGGAGTCCTTGGCGATGGTTGCTGCTTTCCTGTGGCAGCACTCCTTGTAGATGTGCTCAATGGTGGGGAGGCCTTTTCCTATGATGTAGTTGATGCTGTTTTCCTGGCCATGTTTTCTCTGTACACCCATTCCTCTTCTGGGTCCTGACCCATCTGGATATGTGGCCTCACTCCTGCCAAGTTCTTATTATCAAAAGTTTAAGCTCCCAACCACTCAGTGAGGGCAGATGGCTGTGACAGAAACAGAAGTAAAAGACTTGCTTGCTGAAGCAATCTTGAACCGTGTTCAAGCACAAAGTGATTTGCTGAGTCCCCTCACTGGTTATAAAACTGACTGCTGCTGCTGCTGCTGTTGTTGCAATTGCATTGAGGTCTTCCTATTCACCCTCTTATACTGTAGGCTTTGTCTTACAAACTTTTGGAAAAATGTTCTATTACAAAAACATTTGCTTCACCTGAAGAAAAATTGGGGCATCTATGATATTGTTCTTTCGTTATGTGCCATGTTGTTTGATGTGGGCAATCATGATCTTTCTATGACCATATTTGCTTCTGGCAAGTTCTTCTACAGAAGTGGTTTGCCATTGCCTTCTTCTGGACAGTGTCTTTACAAGACGGGTGACCCCAGCCATTATCAATGCTCTTCAGAGATTGTCTGCCTGACGTCAGTAGTCGCATAACCAGGATATGCACCAGCTGCTCTCATGGCTTCAAATGACCCTGATCAAGGGGCTAAGCAGTTGCTGCACCTTGTCCAAGAGTGACCTGCAATCTATGGAGGAAAGGAGTGCCTTACACCTCCTTTGGTAGAGACGCATCTCCAGCCCACCACACTACCTATGATACACGTATCTTAAGTATGCGACTGCCCCAATAAAAGTGGGACATTTAGTTACTCTGTAGCTACCAGTAGTGAATATGTGATTGAAACACAAACAGGTGCTGTGGTCTGTCTTAAAGGCATATAACAGAATGTTAATTGTTGACGTCCCGAGACAGGGAAAATGGAGATAATTTTTAATGCCAATAACATTGTTCAACGAGAAGGAAGGTGCTGAATCAGAATCAGGTTTATTATCACCAGCAGGTGTCATGAAATTTGTTAACTTAGCAGCAGCAGTTCAATGCAATACATGATAATATAGAAAGAAGATCAGTTCAATCAATCAATCAATTACAGTAAATATATATAT
Source organism: Mobula birostris (assembly GCF_030028105.1). Classification (NCBI taxonomy): domain Eukaryota; kingdom Metazoa; phylum Chordata; class Chondrichthyes; order Myliobatiformes; family Myliobatidae; genus Mobula; species Mobula birostris. The sequence goes on from NC_092389.1 coordinate 26,046,472, forward strand.
ATATATATGTTGAATAGATTAAAAATCATGCAAAACAGAAATCATATATATTGAAATAAAAGTGAGGTAATGTTCATGGGTTCAATGTCCATTTAGGAATCATATGGGAGAGGGGAAGCAGCTGTTCCTCAATCATTGAGCCTTCAGGCTTCTGTGCCTGCTTCCTGACGGTAACAATGAGAAAAGGGCATGTCCTGGGTGATGGGGGTCCTTAATAATGGATATCACCTTTCTGAGGCACTGCTCCTTGAAGATGTTTTGACTACCACAGAAGCTGGTACCCCAGATGGAGCTGACTAACTTTAATACTTTCTGTAGCTTCCTTCGGCCCTGTGCAGTAGCCACCCTGCGCCCCCCCCCCCCATACCAGACAGTGGTGCAGCCTGTCAGAATGCTCTCCATGGTACATCTGTAGATGTTTCCGAGTATTGACCAATCAAATCTCTTCAAACTCCGAATGAAATATAGCTGCTGTCTTGCCTTCTTTATAGCTGCATAGATATTTTGGGATCAGGTTTTATCCTCAGAGATCTTGGCACCCAGGAACTTGAGGTTGCTCACTCTCTAAACTTCTGATCCCTCTATGAGGATTGGTGTGTGTTCCCTCATCTTACCCTTCCTGAAGTCCACAATCATCTCTTTCGTCTTACTGACATTGAGTGCCAGGTTGTTGCTGTGACACCACTCAAGTATGCCCGTTCATGCAGGTATTGAAAGTTGCAATGAAGGAGTAGGAGAAATAGAGTTTGAAGCTGATGCGTGTGGATGCGTACTCACTAGAATCTGTGACAACACAAAAAGCACTGGAGGAACTTAGCAGGTCAGGGAGCATATATGAAGGGAAATGGACGATAGATGTTCCAGGTCAAGACCATTAGGTCATTAGGGACTGCAGATGGTGAAATCTGGAGCCATAAATATCCACTCCAAAAGTGGGTACAGTGGACTCTAGATAATTGGGACACATTGGGACCAGTACATTTTGGCCCAATTACACAGCTGCCCCAATTAGCTGAAGTTTCATGGAAATAGTTAAAATGTTGTAAAAAAGACAAACTACCGTTTAACTGAGTAACAAATTACTGTTTTTATTTAAATGAAATACAGAATAAATTAGAACACTACCAATGCTACTACAATACTATAAAACTGTTTATTAGTTCCTAATAGTTATCGACGGAGGGTGTGTGGGGTAATGAAGGGGCTTGTCATGTCCATTCTGGGACAGCTCACTCACCTGTGATCCCCACAAGACATTCAGCTCTCACCTGTGGGTCCAAGTAGCTGTTTGCATGTGACAGCGGCTGCACCCCGGTACACTGCTTTGACATGTGGGCTAAACCAGCTAAGGGTAGCTGGCGGGCCTCATACCCTGGTGAAGTAGGGACATGCCTGTCCTAGCATGTGATGTCAGCTCTGGCGGACTGGGCGGAAGTGATCAACAGTGAGATCCAACGGCTAAGGAGGTGGTTCTGCAGTGCTTCTTGGAGAGCAAAGGGTTTCATAAGGCACAGAAGGAGTCATTGTCATCCACTGAAACCAAGGGTGATTCCAGCTTGTGATGACTGCTTGTACCTCTGCACCCAGACTTCTGAGGATGAGAGAGTGGAATTGTCCCAGTGCAATGGCTTTTCCACTTTAAAAGCTCTCCTGCATAGGTTTCACTATCATCGTCTGATACAACGGATAACCAACATGCTGCCATGTTGTTTTAGTTGACTCTAAGTGAACATAATTAACGCAGACGCCTACTTCAGATAATGCACTGCCTTTATACAATACTTTCATTGATTACATCTTCCAAATCTTCATTTTCATTGTCACATTCAAGTTGATTGTCGATGCCTTCAAATTCTTTGTAGTTGCTAACTTGTTGGAGTAGTGAAGTCGTTTCATTTTCACTCCCAGCCATTTCTGACATGTCCAAGCCTGAATGCTTGAAACCACAATGAGCAAAACAATTCTAAATTGTCTTGCGTCTTGATACCCGCCAACTATCAATGACAAAAAAACACTGCTCTTTGAACACAAACATGCAACTGATGCTATTTAAAAACTGTTCGCTCTAAGCACATTTTTTAGAAGATTGAGGGGGGATCTTATTGAAACGTATAAAATTCTAAAGGGATTGGACAGGCTAGATGCAGGAAGATTGTTCCCGATGTTGGGGAAGTCCAGAACGAGGGGTCACAGTTTGAGGATAAAGGGGAAGCCTTTTAGGACCGAGATGAGGAAAAACTTCTTCACACAGAAAGTGGTGAATCTGTGGAATTCTCTGCCACAGGAAACAGTTAAGGCCAGTTCATTGGCTATATTTAAGAGGGAGTTAGATATGGCCCTTGTGGCTAAAGGGATCAGGGGGTATGGAGAGAAGGCAGGTACAGGGTTCTGAGTTGGATGATCAGCCATGATCATACTGAATGGCGGTGCAGGCTCGAAGGGCTGAATGGCCTACTCCACCTATTTTTCAATGTTTCTGTGTTTCTACAATGTAGTTTCTAACGGCCACACAAGTTCACATGACGGATGTAAGTTAGAAACTGTCCAGCCGTAGTCTCCTGTCCCAATTAAGTGGCATAGGGTCCCAAATAAACAAAGAGAATCCCAGCTATTTTCTCAATTAGTTTTTTTGTTCTTTAAAAGTTGTCCCAAATAAGCGGCTGCCCCAATTAACTGATGGATCAGAATCCACTGTGCATATTACATATACATGAATACATGTTCTAGTGATATGTATCCACTTCAGACTTGATTGCCATTAACACCTTCTCCCTTTCCTTCACCACACATTTCAGCACCTTCCTTCTTGTTTAACAATGTTATTGACCTTAAAACTAGATGTACTGGTTGGTAGATTATTTGATCATTGTAAATTGTCCCATGATTAGACTCAGATTAAATCAGAGGTTGCTGGACAATGCAGCTTGAAGGGCCGACTCCGCGCTCAATAAAAAAAATAAATAATTCTCTCCATCTTGGGATGTGAACTAATGACACTCCTTCTAAGGCAGACAATGAAACCAATTTGTGCCTGAACCACCATTTTGTCTGTTTTCCCACAATAGCAACACTGTAGTACTCAATCCTGGGTGAGTTCATTTACACTCTCAGCTTGTTCCCTATTTACCTTATTTGTCTTTCTTACATCATATTTTGCTTCAAGAAATGGGCTCCAACCACCACTGCCATTTCTTCACAGTCAAAAGTAACCGCCTGGAGCTCGCCTTATCTCCCTTTGATCTGAACTCATGGGACCCATGCAAAATGGACTTGGCCTGAGGCAGGAACATTGAACCTACAGGCTTGTTTTATTTCTATTTTATTTTTGCCTGTTTCTTGCAGCCGTGAAGTTTCCCCAGGGTTCATATCATATGTGTATATATTTGCTCTTAAGACACCACTTTGATTTATTTTCCTAATTTTATTTCTACTGTTTTGTTTTTGTTTTAACTTTACCTAATGTAATGTCGATTGGGATGGACCTTGAGTACTGCTGGAGGTCCAGTGAATTTTAATTACAGCAACAGTTTTTTTGATGCACACAGGAAATATGTGCAAGGGCATTTACATTATTCCAATCCAAAAAAAGAATTTGCTATACATGGTGCTTACATCATATATTTATATTTACATCATTTATTTCACTTTAGATTATAATATTCTCTAATTACCACATGACTTACTTATATATACAAATACTCCATATCTTGATCACTTGAACTTTTTACAATTGAAATTGATAAATTTTTAATCGGTAGAGGTATTGAACGGTTATAGATCGAGTGTGGGACCAAGAATTAAAATATTGATTGGTCATGATTTAATTGAAATGGTGGAGGACAGATTTCTGCTCCGAATCAGAGAACAGGTACAACACGGAAAGAAGCCTTTCAGTCAAATGTCTTATATCTGCTGAAAAGTGGTAGGGGTTTCTTTCTGCCTCGGACTCCCTTTCAATCATTCAACTCTAGATCCACATTATCATCTGGGTGGATTTTCTCCCCATCAACACCTCTGTAAGCCGTATAAAACAAAGACTAAATCTATGGCCCTTAAGTTATAGATAAATAAGTTCTTCCTATTCAGTCTTTTCAGATTTCCCCTAATTTTATACAAGACAAATAAAAATTTGCTTAGTGGTCTCTGCTTCTGAATAGCCTCAACTTGGCCACTCCATCATATGAAAACATGACATCTAACTCAGTCTTTTTTGCTTCCTCTCTAGAGAAGTCATATCTTCCCTCTAATATGGTGGCTGGCTATTGACTAACAAAGATATTGTATACAATTCTAGCTTGATCGCTCCTGGTCTTATAAGCTTTATCATGGAGAAAGACAATATTACATTGCCTTTTGAAACATGTTATCTACCTGCCCTACCATCTCTAAAAGTTTGGGGGATATACTCCAAGATCTGTCTGTTCCTTTACACTTCCAAGTATCTGATCATTTACGATGTTCCCTTGCCTTGTTTCCCCCTCTGAGTACATTGCCCTACTCATCTCTAAATTGAATTTTATCTGTCACTTTTTAACACCTTATTAATCTATTGATATCTCCCTGTAATCTGCAGTTTTTTAGTTTAATCTCAACCACACAGCTATTTTGGATGAGCTGCTCTGCATTCTCCACACAGCCAGCACTGCCACTATCATCAGTCTTGGCTATGTTACACATAATCCCCTCATAAATTTTATTTTATTCATGAAATCTGAATAAAATAATCCTAGATAGAGTGTGACTCCAATGTTTAATGTCAAGTTACTAAAATAAATCATGACTAACAAGGAGCTAGCACTGAATCCTGTGGAACCCCATTGAAATCCCCAGTGACTATGACAAATTTAGATCCTATTTTCCGCTGGGTCACACAGGATTTAGCATTTTGGGTCAGTCTACCACTTGGAACCTTGTTAAGCAATTTGCTAAAATCCATCACCTGATGGACTGGAATCTCTGTAGAATTAGTATAAATGGGTGCATGATAGTCAGATTAGACACATTGGGCTGAAGGGTGGCTCAGTGTCATCATTATTAAAGTTATTGCCTCACAGATTTAGTGATCTGGGTTCAATCCCAGCCTCTCGTACTGTCTATGTATATTTAGAATGTTAATTCAAGAAGGTGCCACACAAGACATTATTAACAAAATAAGTGCGTATGGTATTAGAGGTAATATATTGGTGATGATTAGTTAGAAGTTGTAAAACAGAAGAGGAATCTATGGGTCATTTTTGGATTTAGAAGCTGTGACTAATGGAGTCCCCAGGGATTATTGATGGACCTCAATTGTTCATAGGGCAGCTTCCATCCCACTGTTATAAAGCCTTGCATGATAAGATGGACTCTTGTGACTTTGCAGGTTTCTGTCTACCGGCACTGCACTTATAACACTTTATTCTGAACTCTGTTATTGTTTTAACTTGTACTAACTCATGCACTTTTGTCATGAATTGACCTGTATGGACAGTGTGCCAATCACGTTTATCACTGTACATTGCAACATTTTCCTCAATAATAAACCAATTTGCAAATGTTTATCAGAGTTTGGGGTGAGGGGGAATTATATGTAACATGTCTAAGTCTGCTGCCAGCAGCAGTATTGGCTGTGAAGAGAATGCAGTGAATCTTCAGGAAGATATTAACAAGCTAACGGAATGAGCAAGGCACTGATAGATGGAATATAATGTGAAAAAATGTGACTAAAAGTTTGAGCACTTTGTTGTAAGGGAGTTTGAGTCCAAGAGCAGAGTTTATGAATGGCTGCCCCAGTTCAAGTGCATCTGGAATATCAGAGGGTCATGGGGTCATACAGTATAGAACGAGGCCTTCAGCCCATTGAGCCTACACCAACCATTAATTATCCATCTGTACTAACCTATTAGCATATTCTATACTAATTCTTTTCTTTTATTCCACCGATGTTCCTGTTAACTCCCACTAAATTCTACCACTGTCACAGTGGGGAAAATTTACAGTGGCCAACTAACCTCCCAGATTTGGTCTCCCTACCTCAAAAAGATGGAAGGAACACAGCAGAGATCACCAGATTGGTTCTTGTGTTGCTGGGTTGGTTTTATGATGAGAAATTCTGGGGTTCATAAATCCTCTTAAATCTATAGCAGAATGGCAGGTAATCTCAGAAAAAAAAAACATTTACAATTCTTTGGAGTTTTACAAAATAGACGCAGAGTTTGTGTTTCCCCCCGGAGATCACAAACTCAAATTAGAAATCAGCCATTCAGGATAGGAATGAAAGGGTGTTGAATATTTATTATTCTCTACCCTAGGGAGCTGTTGAGGCTCAGACAGTCAGTATATTCAAGAGACTGGGAGATACTTTGGTAGTAAGGAAATGAAAGGATATGGAATTACAGTAGTGCAGGAAAGTAAGAGCTCAGCCACAATCTTATTGAGTGGCAGGACACACATGAAGGGCCAAATGGCCAACTCCTGCTACTATTTCTTATTTCAGTCTTTATGGTTATGTTCCAGATAAATCTACGAGATTTGTAAATCCTCATTTTGAGCCTGAAACCTAACCTAAAAATTTGATTTACATTTTTACTGAATAGTTTCAATGTTGAAAATTAGAACAAAAGTCACTTCAGGCATAGTTTTCTTAGTAAAAATGAAGTACAGTCTTATTTTTTCTGTTATATTCGCTAATGGGATCACCTTTAGCTCTGAGCTAAGATTTCTGAGAATGAAATTCTCTTGACATTGCTCTCATGTCTTCTGCAAACCCCTCCCCTTTATTGAATTTGATTTCAGCTTCAGATTAGTTTAAATTGAGTTAAGCCGCGAGTACTGATCATCAAGATCACAAGGTTGCATTAACACAGGACACTTACCTTATATTTTTCTACAGAAAGCCATAGAGAGCCTCAAGAGGGATGTTGTTTCGTAAACAGGGGATTTAATATTCAGCATATGGTGAAATCCTTTTATCAGTGTTTCATAGAGCTAAAATAAGACACCGTCTTGTGTTGAATCTTTCACTACACTGGTGTACAAAATGGCTGCCCTTCACTATATCAGCTGCAAAGCCAAGCCAACATTCATGCAATAGAGTTGCATTCGCTGCAGAGGTAAACCAGAGGCCAAGCATACATTAGTTATAAAAGCTTGTGGTCATACTGAACATTTATTTAAAAATTGATGCTGAAATCTGTTGGGAGTGAAATATTTAATGTTTTTGTGCTTTCATTGTCCTGGAGTCATGGGGTTAATGCATCCTCCTTGTCCCTGTGCGGGTAATAGCATCATTTTATTGCTGCTGTGGCTGTTTGCCCAGAAAAAATTAGAGCTGTCAGGCAGTTTCTGAGATGACTATGAATTAATGGTCCTCTGGGAGACAGCCTCATCAGGTCAGAGTGATTCAGGGGGTTCTAGTGGAGGTCATGTGACTGAGTTCAGAGAAAGAGACAATCTGCCACTGAAGCGCATTTGAAATTAGAAATACAGAGTCACAGAGTAGCTGGAGCTCATTTTGCCTCAGTATCTATAAAAAGTGCCCATGTAATTATGTATGTTCATTAATATCACTCAAAGTAAAGGCCATTCCTTGGTGATGTCCAGAGACTCTTGATCTGTTTCATTACGTAGACCAACCCATATCTGATACTATTTTCTTAATACTTCCTATTTTATTTCAAGAAACCAAACATTATTAACAAATTAATTGAAACAGGAAAACAAGCAAGTACTTAAACAGCAAGGGTTCAGGCCTGAAGAAATTGTATTTTCCCATTTATTGTAGATTTACGTTACCAAATGTAGAAATTGTGGAGGTTTTCTCACCAGGAGATGCTGAGTTATCTTCATTCTGATTGACATTGGCACGCTCCATTGATATAGAGATGATATAAATTTGCACCAAGCAACTAATATCAGTGTCAGACTGATATAGAGGCACCATATATTCACACTGAAACAATCAATATCCTCTTGTATAGAAATGGCATACAGTATATTCATAGAGACTCACTGCTGTCATAGAATTTGCATTAATGAAATCCTAGCTCCTTCTCCCTTAGCTAGGTGCTGAGCCATGGCTGCATTATCAAAGGTGTTAGGTAGAGATTTTAGAGAAGACCATGGAACTCTGCCGACATCTGATCTGACAATTACCAGCCAATGACAAATCATACGCACACTATCTGGCTATTTATTTCATTGCTGTTTGTGGGATCTTCCTGTGTACTACAGTTGCCTGTGTTATAGTAATTAGTGAAAAGCTTTAAACATCCTTCCTTCATCCTCTACCTTTCAGATTTCTCCAATTCCTTTACTAAGTTTGGAGATAGATGCCCGTATTTGGCTCCTTGGGAACTGCCAGCTATCACTTAGCTGTTCACGTAGCTATCAAAGCAGCCCCGAGTTGTACAGCACAGAAATAGGCCCTTCAACCCACATATTGATGCTGACTATCTTGCTTACACACACCAATCCCATTTACCCACACTGTTCTCCTCTAATTTACCTGTTTAAATTGTTCTTAAAAACAGTGATTGATTCTAATTCCACCACCTCTCTAGCAATTTGATTGTTATGTGATGTAGGTGATCATGGTCTTTCCACGATCATGATTGTTCTTGGCAAAATTTTCTACAGAAGTGGTTTGCCATTGCTGCCTTCTGGGCTGTGTCTTTACAAGACACGGGACCCCAGCTATTACCAATACTGTTCAGAGATTGTCAGCCTGGTGTCAGTGGTTGCAATACCAGAACTTGTGATATGCACTGGCTGCTCATACGACCTGCTCCCTTGGCTTCACATGACCCTGATCAGGCAGCTAAGCAGGGACCACACCTTGCCCAAGGATGACCTACAGGCTAGCAGAGGGAAAAATCACCTTACACCTCCTTTGGTAGAGAATTACCACCCAATAAGTTCCTGGTATCAACCACTCTCCATATTAAAAAAAAACTTACCCTCAAATCTCCTTTAAAATTCCTCCTTTCACCTTAACCCATGCCCTCTTGTTTTGGCTAACCAGCCATCGGAAATTAACTCCGGCTATCTTCTCTATGTCTCTTATCCAGGCAACATCCTAGTGAACCTCCTCTGCATTCTCTTCAGTGCAACAACATCCATCCAATGTGCAATACTCCCCAAGTATGGTCTAAACAGTATATCCCAGCTCTGCTCCGACCAATGGTGTATTATCCCTCATCAACACCTTATCGACATGTGTTGCCACTTTGAGAGAACTGTGGATTCATTAACATTCCTTAGTGCCCTACCTTTAACTGTAAATGTCCTTTCTTGGATTACCCAATACTGGTTGGGATTAAGTTTCGTCCAAGAAAGTTCCACCCAACTTTATCGTGCTGTAGACTTCGACCATCTTTCTCTCTATCTACAACCTAATTTCCCTACCGTTGATGGAAAGCTCACTGGCCTGTAGTTGCCTTTTATCCCTCTACTCCTCTTCTTCAGTGAACTTCAAAGCTCAAAGTCAATTTTATTATCAAAGTACATATATTTCACCGTATAAAACCCTGAGATTCATCTTCTTGTGGGCATACTCAGTAAATCTATAGAATAGTAACTAGAGCGCAGAAGACAACAAACTGTGCAAATGTAATTATAAATACGTAAATAGCAAAAAAAACGATGACATGAGATAATGAGCTAAAGAGTCCTCAAAGTGAGTTAATTGGTTGTGGGAATATTTCAATGATAGGGCAAGTGAAGTTGAGTGTAGTTCCCCTTTTGTTCAAGAGCCTGATGGTTGAGGAGTAGTAACTGTTCTTGAAGTTGGTGGTGTGAGTCCTGGGGCTCTTGTACCTTCTATCAGATGGCAGCAGTGAGAAGAGAGCCTGACCTGGGTGGTGGGGATCTCTGATGGTAGATGCTGCTTTCCTATGACAAAATTTCATGTAGATGTGCTCAGTGGTTGGAAGGGCTTTACCAGTGATGTACTGGGCCGAATCCACTACTTTTTGTAGGATATTCCATTCAAAGTCATTGGTGTTTCCATAGCAGGCTGCGATACAGCCAGTCAGTATACTCTCCACCACACACCGGTAGAAGTTTGTCAAAGTTTTAGGTGTTGTACTGAATCTCCGCAATCTCCTGAGGAAGTAGAGGCAGTAGAAAGTAATGTTACTCCTGAGGAACAACATTAACGATCCTTCAGTCTTTTATGGCTAACGAAGATACCTCCGTCTGGGCATCAGCTATCTTCTCCCTTGCTTCCATTAGCAACCAGTAGCCATCTGGTTCTGGATTTATCAACCCTTCTGCACCCCATAACATCTTACAGCTCAGCCTATTCCAGATTATCTACATCCCTCTTCTTGAAATCAGGCCGGCTGGTGGCATAGTGGCATCGGCGCCGGACTTCGGAGCGAAGGCTCCCGAGTTCGAATCCAGCTGGCTCCCTTGCACGCTTTCCATCCATGCTGAGTTGCTAGCTCGACCTCGTAAAAATAAGAAAGCCTGCTAAAAAAAACGCCATCATGATGGCGTCCTGATGACTCCACTCGGAGTTAAGGGCTTTCTTCTTCTTCTTTTTCTCTTGAAATCACTAGCTTCCAAGTCCTTTTTTTTGGTGAATACAGATGAAAAGTACTAATTTAGGACTTCCCCTACATCCCCGGGCTCCACACTTAGATTATGCCTTTTTTTCCTGAGGGGACCCATTCTTTCCCTAACTACCCTCGTGCTTCCAATACACTCATAGAATGTCTTGAGATCTTTCTTAGCCCTATTTGCCAAGGATATTTCACAACCCCTTTTTGCCTTCCTAGTTTTTTTGTTCTTGGGTTCTGTCCTACACCCTCTATATTCCTTAAGTAACCACCTTAATCCCAGTTGCTTAAACTGTACCTGCTGTGTTTCTCTTTTCTTCCTGATAAAATATTCAATATCCCCAGCTATGCTGTAGGAACCTCTGGCATAGGACCACTCTGAGTGGAGAAGGAGCATTCAGGATGGCACTTAGAACCTCAAGGTCATTTGCCAGATGAGCATAGACCTCCTGGAAAAAAAACATTGGAAGGAGTGCACTATCTCATAAACTGTCCACCTATATCCACCAACACTGGCCTCCGCTCAGCTTAGAGCCTACAATATCAGAGTGGAAGTACATCATTCTTGATCCCAAAGGATTGCCTAAGAGGTGTATGTGTTTCTCTGCACTAAGTCAGAATCATGAGGTCTTCTTTTTCCCCAATTCTGATGGAAGGTCTTTAAGTTGAGGCATTTGCGCTGTTTCTCTTTCCATGGATGCTGCCTGACCTGCTGAGTGTAGAAACATAGAAAAGCTACAACACAATACAGGCCCCTCGGCCCACAAAGCTGTGCCGAACATGTCCTTACCTTAGAAGTTACCCAGGGTTACCCATAGCCCTCTATTTTGCTGAGCTGCATGTACCTGTCCAGGAGTCTCTTAAAAGACCCTATCATTTCTGCCTCCACCACCGTCACCGGCAGCCCATTCCACCCCCTCACCGTCCTCTGCGTAAAAATCTCACCCCTGACATCTCCTCTGTACCTACTTCCAAGCACCTTAAAACTGTGCCCGTGTTAGCCATGATATTGTAAACACACAAGTGTTTACAAAATTTTCAGTTTTTATTCTGTTTGGTCAGCAACAGCTTTGACTTGTGTTCCTCAGCTTTCACATGTTGCTTTGTCAATTATCTCTCATTCTCCCTCTTTCTTTCTTTTTAATTGAATTCATTAATCTGTTAACTAGATTGCCTCACCCTCATCAAACCTCCACTCCACCCACTGAGTAGCTAAATAGTTTTTGCTCTTTTCCAGTGTTAGGCCTGAAATATTTCTCCTTCCCCCTGAATGATGAGGTTTTCTAACAATTTCTGTTTTGTTTTCAGATTTCTAGTATCAACAATAGTTTTGATTTGCAATGAATTTGAGCACAAGTTGAGTAAACATTAAATTCACTCTATAGTGACCCATCAACACTTCCAGGTTGAGACCTCCTTAGATTAGTCCCATGATAAAGTGACATAATGGATCAGAAATGTAGAAATTGCTGAACTCTCATGACAAACTGGTAGGCGCCACATTAAGGGAAGGATAAATCAAGCACGTTGTGTGTGATACTCCACTCCGGCAACTGGTTATGAAATGGTAGAGGAGAAACATAAAGGAAGAGCGAAAAAACACGTTACACATAGCAAATATTTTGTCCTTCATTTCTGGTTTATGAAGCTTTAATTCCTGTTGGCTAGATAGTGGAGGATTGCTTTAAATTCATGATGTTCGCTTAATCTTAACCCATTCTTTAGTTTTTTCTTGCTATATTTGTACCATGAGATCATCTGAATCTCTATTTACAGCTATCCAAATAAGAATTATCCAAATAATTAGAGAATGTGTATATGATTTGAAGTCTATTCAAAGAGATGAAAGGGTTATTCTGTGGGTGCAATTGTGTGTGTCAGTAAATTGTGGCGCAGAATACGAAAACTCCACATTTTGAATCAATCACTGTTTGGACTTAACATAGTTAGTCTTTATAAAATGATTCAATTTACTCTCCTTAGAGAGAATGTTTGCACAAACTTTGACCTTTTCCAGCATTATGAGATGGCAGAACGATGCCACCATCTTCGACTTTTAATCAGACAGTGTAGCAAATGACATTTTCTTATGACAGATGTTAATTTGTAATGGGGGCCAGAAGAGAGCCTATTTGTTGACCCCCTCATACTAAATAACAAAGGAGTGACAGTCCTGTGAAGTGACAGTCCAGGATCCTGGTGCAGAAATATGAACAATTCTTGGCCTACCTGAGTCTTAATGCATAATTTAATATATATTTTGTTTATACATTTCTGTGACATTAAAGTATACCAAATCTAATCAAATTATTAGAAAGAAAACTGCCATTTATATGATGCCTTTCACAAATGCAGAAATACAAAAGCACTTTGTGGTGATTTCTTTTTGATGTATAATCACTCTTAAATATAAATGCACATAAAAATGTAAAGATTAGTAGCAGAAGTGGGTCACTCGAGTCCATGAACTGTTTACTAAGATCCTGGCTGACTTGACCATAGTCTCAGCTCTGTATCCCCACTTACCTTATCAAAAATTTATCTAAGGTATTTTTGCCTTGAAAGCACACTGTTCATACAGCTAAGCTTCAAAGACATATGACTCTCTGCAATTAAAGAGCTACTAATTCTGGACATTCGCACAAGAGGAAACAGCTCCTCCTCATCTAATACTCATGAAGAACCCTCAGAAATCTTGTATGTTTAACTCACCCTCTCCCTCTGTTCTCAATACCAGTGGGTGTACATGTAGTTTGTGCAATCTTTCCTCATACGATAACTCGAGCTTTCAAGGCATCAGTCTGGTACAACTTTTCTGAACAGGTTCCAATGCATTTAACATCCTTCCTGAAATGTATACAGTACTCCAGATGTGGTCTTATAAATCGCCTACATAACTGAAACAAAACCTTCCTACTTTTAGATTCCATTCCCCCTGCCAATAAACAATAACATTATGTTAGCTTTCTCAGTTATTAGCTGCACATGCATGTACTCTGTCTTCATTATCCACTGAGTTACTATCCATAGATTAACATACTCATGAGGTTGGTTGTGTATTACTGGGAGAATTGGTAAATACTTCACATTTCTCCAGAGCCCTCTCTTACATTGTCCGCTGAATCTTGTTCACCACAAAATGGATTGCATCCTGTGCTGGCAACCATTGAGATTTCAACAGTGTGCAGCAAGGGGCAGACTGGTGTTAGGGTCAGGAATGCTGAGGTTAGAAGCGTGGTAAGGGTGTGGCTTGACTGGGGTATGGAATATGTGTGACCAGGAAGCCAGGAGCTGGAGTGTGAGTATCGGGCTTGCAACCACAGCGAGGGTCAGAAACAGTTGGAGTCTGGGATGTGGATAGATCAGTGGCTGAAGCTGGAAAATGGAGTCCTTTAACAAGGTGAAACAGTCATGGAAGTCTTATATCCATGCAAGTTGACCACTGTTGGACAACTAGAGAGCAGGCTATTCTAGACTGGGTTTTGAGCAATGAGAAAGGGTTAATTAGCAATCTTGTCGTGAGAGGCCCCTTGGGTAAGAGTGACCATAATATGGTGGAATTCTTCATTAAGATGGAGAGTGACATAGTTAATTCAGAAACAAAGGTTCTGAACTTAAAGAGGGGTAACTTTGAAGGTATGAGACGTGAATTAGCTAAGATAGACTGGCAAATGACACTTAAAGGATTGACGGTGGATATGCAATGGCAAGCATTTAAAGGTTGCATGGATGAACTACAACAATTGTTCATCCCAGTTTGGCAAAAGAATAAATCAAGGAAGGTAGTGCACCCGTGGCTGACAAGAGAAATTAGGGATAGTATCAATTCCAAAGAAGAAGCATACAAATTAGCCAGAGAAAGTGGATCACCTGAGGACTGGGAGAAATTCAGAGTTCAGCAGAGGAGGACAAAGGGCTTAATTAGGAAGGGGAAAAAAGATTATGAGAGAAAACTGGCAGGAAACATAAAAACGGACTGTAAAAGCTTTTATAGATATGTGAAAAGGAAAAGACTGGTAAAGACAAATGTAGGTCCCCTGCAGACAGAAACAGGTGAATTGATTATGGGGAGCAAGGACATGGCAGACCAATTGAATAATTACTTTGGTTCTGTCTTCACTAAGGAGGACATAAATAATCTTCCAGAAATAGTAGGGGACAGAGGGTCCAGTGAGATGGAGGAACTGAGCGAAATACATGTTAGTAGGGAAGTGGTGTTAGGTAAATTGAAGGGATTGAAGGCAGATAAATCCCCAGGGCCAGATGGTCTGCATCCCAGGGTGCTTAAGGAAGTAGCCCAAGAAATAGTGGATGCATTAGTGATAATTTTTCAAAACTCGTTAGATTCTGGACTAGTTCCTGAGGATTGGAGGGTGGCTAATGTAACTCCACTTTTTAAAAAAGGAGGGAGAGAGAAACCGGGGAATTATAGACCGGTTAGCCTAACGTCGGTGGTGGGGAAACTGCTGGAGTCAGTTATCAAGGATGTGATAACAGCACATTTGGAAAGCGGTGAAATGATTGGACAAAGTCAGCATGGATTTGTGAAAGGAAAATCATGTCTGACGAATCTCATAGAATTTTTTGAGGATGTAACTAGTAGAGTGGATAGGGGAGAACCAGTGGATGTGGTATATTTGGATTTTCAGAAGGCTTTTGACAAGGTCCCACACAGGAGATTAGTGTGCAAACTTAAAGCACACGGTATTGCGGGTAAGGTATTGGTGTGGGTGGAGAGTTGGTTAGCAGATAGGAAGCAAAGAATGGGAATAAACGGGACCTTTTCAGAATGGCAGGCGGTGACTAGTGGGGTACCGCAAGGCTCAGTGCTGGGACCTCAGTTGTTTACAATATATATTACTGACTTGGATGAGGGAATTAAATGCAGCATCTCCAAGTTTGCGGATGACACGAAGCTGGGTGGCAGTGTTAGCTGTGAGGAGGATGCTAAGAGGATGCAGGGTGACTTGGATAGGTTGGGTGAGTGGGCAAATTCATGGCAGATGCAATTTAATGTGGATAAATGTGAAGTTATCCACTTTGGTGGCAAAAATAAGAAAACAGATTATTATCTGAATGGTGGCCGATTAGGAAAAGGGGAGGTGCAACGAGACCTGGGTGTCATTATACACCAGTCATTGAAAGTGGGCATGCAGGTACAGCAGGCGGTGAAAAAGGCGAATGGTATACTGGCATTTATAGCGAGAGGATTCGAGTACAGGAGCAGGGAGGTACTACTGCAGTTGTACAAGGCCTTGGTGAGACCACACCTGGAGTATTGTGTGCAGTTTTGGTCCCCTAATCTGAGGAAAGACATCCTTGCCATAGAGGGAGTACAAAGAAGGTTCACCAGATTGATTCCTGGGATTGCAGGACTTTCATATGAAGAAAGACTGGATGAACTGGGCTTGTACTCGTTGGAATTTAGAAGATTGAGGGGGGATCTGATTGAAACGTATAAGATCCTAAAGGGATTGGACAGGCTAGATGCAGGAAGATTGTTCCCGATGTTGGGGAAGTCCAGAACGAGGGGCCACAGTTTGAGGATAGAGGGGAAGCCTTTTAGGACCGAGATTAGGAAAAACTTCTTCACACAGAGAGTGGTGAATCTGTGGAATTCTCTGCCACAGGAAACAGTTGAGGCCAGTTCATTGGCTATATTTAAGAGGGAGTTAGATATGGCCCTTGTGGCTATGGGGGTCAGGGGGTATGGAGGGAAGGCTGGGGCGGGGTTCTGAGTTGGATGATCAGCCATGATCATAATAAATGGCGGTGCAGGCTCGAAGGGCCGAATGGCCTACTCCTGCACCTATTTTCTATGTATGTTTCTATGTATAATAGCCAGTGGTCATTGACAGCAGCCATAGAAGTATCTGCAACTTTTTGTTATCTGTGAGGTCCATGCTCCTATTTCTGGTGCATACTGAGAACTTAGTATACTGGCCTTTTGTAAACAATGCACTAGGATACCCAGGTTCCACACCATCTCAGATCTGCATTCAGTAACCACTTCTTTTCCACTTTTCCTGCCAAAATGCATGACTTCACATTTTGCCACAGTATGTTCCACTTTCTAGATCTTTGCCCACACCTGTAAATGTTCTTTTGTAGCCTTTCTATATCCTCTTCATAAATTGCTTTCCCTCATTGTGTCATGAGTAAATTTAGTAACTGTACCACTGATGTGTTCGTAACATAAATTATAAATAGCTGAGGCCCCAACACCATTTTTTTTAGTACACCACTTATTACATATTGTCAACTAGATAACATAGAATATAGAGCATTGCAGCATAGTACAGGCCCTTCGGTGCACAATGTTGTGCCAATCTTTTAACCTACTCTATGATAAATCTTACCCTTCCCTCCTACGTAGCCCTCCATTTTTTTTTCATCATCAATTAACTTCTCCAAGAGTTTCTGTGACTTTTGCCAATCTTGAACTTAGATGATGTCCTGAGGAAACAAAGTACCCTATCAGGGCATATGGGCCAAATCCTCAAGAATTAATAATGCACTTCTGAAGACTAGCCTGCTAAAGTCATTGACAACCAGTTATTGCTAAGGAACTTGGATTCAATTTATGTGAGATATGATTTCATGTTTATTATGTTTGAATTAGTGGTTCCTCTCTGAAACAGTTTTTTTTTGCACAGGAGACATTAAGCACAGTACAGTAAGTATTAGAAAAAGGAAACAAAGGTGTAATGTGTTAACAAGATGTAAGTACAGATTACAATAATGAGATGAAACCCTTTTTTGCAATGTTTTTTCCCCAAAGCCTATGATGGAAATGAAACCCAGGTGGGGTGTAATGACTGGTATAGAATATTATGGGCAAAGTGTGTAATGGGGTGTGTAATGGGATATGTAATGAAGTGTGCAACTGGAGGAATACCACTTGATTTACTGATTGAACCAGAACATGTCTGCTTGCCTCATTTGGCAGTTATAGTCTTGCCTGTGATTCTGGAGGATGTACATTTAAACTACAGGCCTTTTGCACTGACCTAGGGCTACATTTTAATACACTTGTGAGTAAATGCCTTATTGTCAAAGGTGTTGCCCTTTGTAGGGGTAGGATGAGAGCTTCTGCTCTTTGGTTATTTCTTAGCTCAGGTTGACTATAAAGATATCCTGGTGTTAATAGATGAAGTGAGCTGACTCATTCTGGTTTTGTGTCCTATATCATCTCCTGACCTACACCACAAGACCAAACTGCATTAATTTTAAACCTGTCAGGTGAGGCAGATGACCTTGGGGCATGGACTTGTGCTTGGGACTGGGGTATTAGAGGCATAACAGAAACATGGTTAAGGGAGGGGCAGAACTAGTAGCTCAATGTTTCAGGGAATAGGTGCCACGTGCTTGATAGAGGTGGAGGTAGAGAAAAGGAGGGGGTTGTGCATTGGATTAAGGAGAACATCATGGCAGTACTTAGAGAGGAGGGGAATTAGAGGAACAAATGTAGGGAAATATTAATTAGCTATAAGAATAATTGGAGTGTAACAGAAGGTGATTCTACTTCCCTAATATTGACTGGGTCTGTCATGGTGCAAAGGGCTTGGATGGGGCAGAATTTGTTAAATATGCCCATGAAGGTTTTCTTAAACAGTATGTAGTTGGCCTTGCTAGAGAGGGATCAACACTTGACCTCCAGTTGGGGAATAAGGCTGGGCAAGTGACTGAAGTGTCACTGGGAAAGCACTTACGGAATCAGTGACCATAATTCTGTTAGATTTTAAGTAGTGCTGGGAAAAGATAGGACTGGATCACAAATTGAATTCCTGAATTGGAGCAAGGCAAATTTTGAAAATGTTAGACTAGAGGTTTCCAACCTGGGGTCCACGGCCCCCTCAGTTAATGGTAAGGCTCCATGGCATATAAAAAAAATGTTGGGGATCCCTTTCTTAGACAGACAGAGGCTGTTTACAGGCAAAGGGATGTCCGGAAAGTGGGAGGCTTTCAAAAGTGAGCTGGGGAAATATCCGGGACAGCATCTTGAATGAAGGGTAAAGCTGGCATGACTGGGGACCTTGGTTAATGGATCTGGGGTTGAGAGGGTGAACAGCTTTAAATTCCTCGGCGTAAACATCACCGAGGATCTCACGTGGTCTGTACATACCGGCTGTGTGGTGATAAAAGCCCAATAGCGCCACTTTCACCTCAGACGGTTGAAGAAGTTTGGTATTGGCCCCCAAATCCTAAGAACTTCCGACAGGGGCACAACTGAGAGCATCCTGTCTGGCTGCATCACTGCCTGGTATGGAAACTGTAGAGTCCCTCAATCACAGGACTCTGCAGAGAGTGGTGCGGACAGCCCAGCACATGTGTAGATGTGAACTTCCCACTATTCAGGACATTTACAAAGACCGGTGTGTAAAAAGGGCCCAAAGAATCATTGGGGATCTGAGTCACCCCAACCACAAACTGTTCCAGCTGCTACCAGTGCTATCATCTGGGAAATGGTACCACAGCCAGGGCCAGTAGGCTCCAGGACAGCTTCTTCCACCAGGCCATCAGACTGATTAATTCATACTGACACAACTGTATTTCTATGCTATATTGACTGTCCTGGTGTACATACTATTTATTATAAATTACTATAAATTGCACATTGCACATTTAGACGGAGATGTAACATAAAGATTTTTACGCCTCATGTATGTGAAGGATGTAAGTAATAAGTCAATTCAATTCATATTGAGTCTTTGGCCAAGGAAAAAAGGAAGCATATGCCACACATACGTAGATGGGATCAAACAAATTCCTTCAAATTCAAATTTAGATTTACTTCTTAAGATTTCCCTTAAGAGGGAAATCTAAATACTTAAGATTTCCCTTAAGAGGGAAATCTAAATACTTAAGATTTCCTCCCTTTTAAGTATACTCCTACATCTCTTTCCCTTTTGAAAAGAGATGTAGGAGTATACAAGAGGGAAATTGGGAGGACAAGAAGAATACATGAGATAGCTTTGATAGATAGAATGATGAGATTCCTAAGAGATTCTACAAGTATATGAAGAGTAAGACAGTAACTAGGGAAAGATGAGGTTATTTTGAGGATCATTGTGGTCATCTATATGTGAAGCCACAGGAGATGAATGAAATATGACCATAAGTTATAGTAGAGGAATTAAGCCATTTGGCTCACCATTTCATCATGGCTGATCCAATTTTCCTCTCAGCCTCAATCTCCTGCCTTCTCCCTGTATCTCCTCATGCCCTGACCAATCAAGAATCTATCAATCTCTGCCTTAAATATATAAAGACTTAGCCTCCACAGCTGCCTGTGGCAATGAATCCCACAGATTCACCACTCTCTGACTAAAGAAATTCCTCCTCATCTCCATTCTAAAAGGATGCTCCTCTATTCTGAGGCTGTGTCCTCTGGTCTTAGACTGTCCCACCAAAGGAAACACCCTCTCCACATCCACTCTATCAAGGCTTTTCGCCATTTGATAGGTTTTAATGAGGTCACCTCTGAATTCTAGTGATTACAGGCACAGAGCCATCAACCACTCTTTATACGACAGGCCATGCAATCCGGGAATCATTTTCATGAACCTCCTTTGAACCCTCTCCAGTTTCAGAGTGTCCTTCCTAAGATAAGGGGCTCAAAACTGCTCAAAATACTCCAAGTCAGGCATCACCAGTGCTTTATAAAGTCTCAGCATTACATCCATGCTTTTATATTTTCATCCTCTGGAAATGAATGCTAACATTGCATTTGCCTTTCTCACCACAGACTCAACTTGCAAATTAATATTAAGGGAATCCTGCACACAAGGACTCCCAAGTTCCCTTGCGCCTCAATTTTTTTTTGTATTTTCTCTCCATTTAGAAAAATAGTCAACCCTTTAATTTCTTCTACCAAGGTGCATGACCATACACTTCCCAACACTGTATTCCATCTGCCATTACTTGGCCCATTCTCCGAATCCATCTGTTCTTTTGTATCCTCGCTACTTCCTCAAAATTACTTGTCCCTCCACCTGTCTTCATATTGTCTGCAAACTTTGCAACAACGCCATCAATTCTATCATCTAAACTATTGACATATAGCATAAAAAGAATTGATCCCAACACAGACCCCTGTGGAGCACCACAAGTCATTGGCAGCCAACCCTTTATTCCCATCCTTTGCCTCCTGCCAGTCTGTCACTGCTTTATCCATGATAGAATCTTTCCTGTAATACCACGGGCTCATAACTTGTTAAGCAGCCTCATGTGTGGTACCTTGTCAAAGGACTTCTGAAAATCCAAGTACACAACATCAACCAATTAACCTTGTCTATCCTGCTTGCTATTTCTTCAAAGAATTCCAACAGATTTGTCAGGCAAGACTTTCCCTTGACGAAACCATGTTGACTACGGCCTATTTTATTATGTGTCTCCAAGTACCCTGAGACCGCATCCTAAATAATCAACTCCAACATCTTCCCAACCACTGAGCTCAGACTAACTGGCCTACAGTTTCCTTTCTTCTGCCTCTCTCCCTTCTTGAAGAGTGGAATGATGTTTGCAGATCTCCGGTCTTCCAGAATTTAGTGGTTCTTGAAAGATCATTACTCATCCCTCGGCAATCTCTTCAGCCACCTCTTTCAGAACCCTGGGGTGGTATGTTAAATAAAAGTTTCTCATCAGCATTTATCGTGGATAAGATCATAGAAGTGAAGGAATTAGGTAGTAATCTATTGGACAGGGGTCCGTGTTGGGGCCACTTCTTTTTACATTGTACATCAACGATTTGGAATATAGAATAGATGGCTTTGTGGCTAAGTTTGCTGATGATACGAAGATAGGTGGAGGGGCCGGTAGTGCTGAGGAAACGGAGAGTCTGCAGAGAGACTTGGGTAGATTGGAAGAATGGGCAAAGAAGTGGCAAATGAAATACGATGTTGGAAAGTGTATGCTTATGCACTTTGGCAGAAGAAATAAACGGGCAGACTATTATTTAAATTGGGAAAGAATTCAAAGTTCTGAGATGCAACGGAACTTGGGAGTCCTTGTACAGGATACCCTTAAGGTTAACCTCCAGGTTGAGTTGGTGGTGAAGAAGGTGAATGCAATGTTGGCATTCATTTCTAGAGGAATAGAGTATAGGAGCAGGGATGTTGATCTTGAGGCTCTATAAGGCGCTGGTGAGAACTCATTTGGAGTACTGTGGGCAGTTTTAGTCTCCTTATTTAAGAAAGGATGTGCTGACGTTGGAGAGGGTACAGAGAAGATTCACTAGGATGATTCCGGGAATGAGCTGGTTAACATATGAGGAACGTTTGTCTGCTCTTGGACTGTATTCCTTGGAGTTTAGAAGAATGAGGGGAGACCTCATAGAAACATTTTGAATGTTGAAAGACATGGACAGAGTGGATGTGGCAAAGTTGTTTCCCGTGATGGGGAGTCTAGTACGAGAGGGCGTGACTTAAGGATTGAAGGGCACCCATTCAGAACAGAAACGCAAAGAAATTTTTTTAGTCAGAGGGTGGTGAATCTATGGAATTTGTTGCCACGGGCAGCAGTGGAGGCCAAGTCATTGGGTGTATTTAAGGCAGAGATTGATAGGTATCTGAGTAGCCAGGGCATCAAAGGTTATGGGGGAGTGGGACTAAATGGGAGAATGGATCAGCTCATGATAAAATGGCGGAGCAGACTCGATAGGCCGAATGGCCGACTTCTGCTCCTTTGTCTTATGGTCTTATGGTCTAACATATTCAAATCAGAATGGAGGAGGCGCTGGTGGTCTTAAGGAATATTAAGTTGGGTAAATCCCTGGGCCTGATCAAGTAAATCACTAATATTGTGGGAAGCTGGGGAATAAATTGCAGGGCCCTGGCAGAGACATTTGCATCAGCTTTTGCCATGGATGAGGTACCAGAAGATTAGAGCATGGTTAATGGTGTGTTTTTTATTTAAGTATGGCTGCAAGAACAAGCCGGGGAACTATAGGCCAGTGATGGGAAGCTACTGGAGGGGATTCTGAGGGATGGAACTTGCCAGCATTTGGGTAGACAAGGAGTGATAAGGAAAAGTCAGCATCACTTTGTGTGGAAGTTCATGCCTCACAAATTTGATTGAGCTTTTTGAAGAGGTAATGAAGGTGATTAACAAGGCCATGTTTTAAAATGTTGTCTACATGGATTTTAAAGTTTTTCATTAGGTCTCACGCTGTACACTAGTCTGAAAGGTTAGAACACATAGGTTTTAGGATGACATAACCAACTGGATATAAAGCTGGCTTGGTGAATGGAGACAGATGGTGGTAATGGAAAGTTTTTTTTTCATATTGGAGGCCTGTGACCAGCAGCGCACCACAACGATCAGAGCTGGGCCTGAGTTGGAGTGAAAATGTTGTTAACATGGTTAGTAGGTTTATGGATAGCACCAAAATTATAGTGTAATGAACAGAGAGGAAGGCTATCTAAGATTACAACAGGATCTAGATGAACTGGGGAAGTGGGCCAATGAATAGCAGGTGGATTTTAACTTGGACAAGGGCAAGTTATATTTTATGGAGACAAGATTCTGCAGATGCTGAAAACCTTGACCAATGTACACAAAAGCTGGAGGAGCTCAGCAGGTCACGCAGCATCTCTGAAAGCTAAGAAAACAGTCAATGTTTTGGGTCAAGACCCTTCATCTGGACTCAGGAAAGGTCTCAGCCTGATGTGTCAACTGTTTATTTCCCTCCATGGATGCTGCCTGACCTGCAGAGTTCCTCCAGCTTTTGTGTGTGTTGTGAGTTGCATTTTTGGCGGTTAAACCAGCTCATGATTTGCATAGATAAGATGATCCTGGAGAGTGTTGTAAAACAGAAAGGCCTCGGACATAGGTACATAGTTCCTGAAAGTGGTAACACAGAAAGACAGGGTGGTGAAGAAAATGTTTGGCATGCTTTCCTTCATCAGCCAGGGCATTAAATACAGGCATTGAAACATTATGTTGCAACTGCTCAAGTCATTGGTGAGACCACACATGGAATATCATAAGACCATAAGATATGGGAGCAGAATTAGACCATTTGTCCTGTCGAGTCTGCTCCATCATTTCATCATGGCTGATCCATTTTCCCCCTCAGCCCCAATCTCCTGCCTTCTCCCCATATTCCTTCGTGCCCTGATTAATCAAGAACCTATGAACCTCTGCTTTAAATATACCCAATGGCCTGGCCTACGCAACCACCTGTGGCAACAAGTACCATAGATTCACCACTCTCCGGCTAAAGAAATTCCTCCTCATCTCCATTCTAAAAGGGTGCCCTTTTATTCTGAGGCTGTGTCCTCAGTTCTTAGACTCCCCCCACCATAGGAAACATCCTCTCCCCATCCACTCCATTGAGGCCTTTCAACATACAACAGGTTTCAATTAGGTCATTACTCATTCTTCTTAATTCCAGTGAGTACAAACCCAGAACCATCAAACGCTCGTCATATGATAAGCCTTTCAATCCTGGAATCATTTTCGTGAACCACCTTTGAACCCTCTCCAATGTCAGTACATCCTTTCATAGATATGGGGCCCAAAACTGCTCACAATACTTCAAGTTAGAACATTAAAAACGTAAGAAATAGGAGCAGGAGTGGGCCATCTGGCCCGTCAAGCCTGCTCTGCCATTCAATAAGGCCTCAACAGTGCTTTATAGAGCCTCAATATTACATATTCCAGTCCTCTTGAAATGAATGCTAGCATTGCATCTGCGAAGAAAAAGCATTTCAGGATGTATATTGTATACATTTCTCAGACGTTAAATTGAACCTTTGAACCTTCCTCAACACTGACTCAATCTGCAAATTACCTTTAGGGAATCCTGCACAAGGATTCCCAAGTCCCTTTGCACCTCAAATTTTTGAATTTTCTCCCCATTTAGAAAATAGTCTATCCTTTTATTTCAGAATCAGAATCAGAAACAGGTTTATTATCACTGGCATGTGATGTGAAATTTGTTAACTTAGCAGCAGCAGTTCAATGCAATACATAATCCAGCAGAGAGAGGAAAAAAAAAGAAAGTGCATGACTATACACTTCCCAACACTGTATTCCATCTGCCACTTCTTTGCCTATTCCCCTAATCTCTCTCAGTCCTTCTGTAGCCTTTCTGCTTCCACAAAACTACCTGGCTATCTTGGTATTGTCTGTAAACTTTGCCACAAAGCCATCAATTCCATCATCTAAGTCAATGACATATAACATAAAAAGAAGCGGTCCGAACACAGACCCCTGTGGAACTCCGCTCATCACCAGCAGCCAACCAGGAAAGGCTCCCTTTATTCACACTCTGTGCCTCCTGCCAACCAGCCACTGCTATATCCATGCTAGTATTATGCACAGTTCTTGTCACCCAGTTATAGGTAGGATGTAATTCAGCTGGAAATGGTGCAGAAAAGATTCACAGCGATCCGACTGGAACTGGAACGTTTTAAGTTATAAGGAGAGGCAAGATAGACTGGGATGTTTTTCAGGGGTTAAGGGGTGACATTATAGAGCTTTTTTAAAATCATGAGGTGAGTAGATATGGTGGTTTTCTTGGGGTTGGAGAGTTGAAAACTGAAGGATACTGATTTAGGTTGAAAGAGGAAAATTAAAGCTGAGGTATGTTTCTTGGTCAACATGGATAAATTGGGTGAAATGGCCTGTTTCTGTGCTGTCTGACTATGACTGTATGGCACAAGAAACATAAACTGATCGCCACTGGTCCTATTAGTGTTGGTATCAGTTTGTTGTTTGCAGAATGGACCTTGCTTACACTGATGAACAGTGGTCACCCTAATAATTCCCTTTGATGACGTTTCAATGAATTTACCATGGTCCCTGATGTATCTCTGTTTTCCTTTATGGTGCATGCTCTGCTAGATCAGTGCTTGATCCTTCCCAGCTCTCTAATTAGTTAAGCAAATTACCATTGACTTGAGCATTATTCACCATTTCAATTAATATTGCGGTTTTTGAGTTGATGGTGTGGCATTGTGTTGGGAAGGATGGCAGGAGTATTTTTGACTACAATCTCATAGTGAGATGGTGATAATGAAACGTCAGCATATTTTATCTTCCTCATTGTAAGTAAAATTGAGAAGGTATGTAATTCAGAGCACATATGTTAAATTAACGGGACTTTTTATATACAAACCCCATTTCCAGAAAAGTTGGGATGTTTTCCAAAATGCAATAAAAACAAAAATCTGTGATATGTTAATTCACGTTAACCTTTATTTAACTGACAAAAGTACAAAGAAAAGGTTTTCAATAGTTTTACTGACCAACTTAATTGTATTTTGTAAACATACACAAATTTAGAATTTGATGGCTGCAACACACTCAACAAAAGTTGGGACAGAGGCATGTTTACCATTGTGTTACATCACCTTTCCTTTTAATAACACTTTTTAATCGTTTTGGAACTGAGGATACTAATTGTAGTAGATTTGCAAGTGGAAATTTTGTCTATTCTTGCTTGATATAAGACTTCAGCTGCTCAACTGTCCGTGGTCTCCGTTGTCTGATTCTCCTCTTCATGATGCGCCATACATTTTCAATAGGAGATAGATCTGGACTGGCAGCAGGCCAGTCAAGCACACGCGCTCTGTGTCTACAAAGCCACACTGTTGTAGCCCGTGCAGAATGTGGTCTGGTATCGTCCTGCTGAAATAAGCATGAACGTCCTGGGAAGAGACGTCGCCTTGATGGCAACATATGTCTCTCTAAAATCCTAATATACGCCTCAGAGTCAATGGTACCTTCACATACATGCAACTCACCCATGCCGTGGGCACTGATGCACCCCCATACCATCACAGATGCTGGCTTTTGCACCTTTCGCTGATAACAATCTGGATGGTCGTTTTCATCTTTGGCACGGAGAACTCTTCGCCCATTTTTTCCGAAAACTAGCTGAAATATGGACTCATCTGAGCACAGCACACGGTTCCACAGTCTTTCGGTCCATCTGAGATGAGCTCGGGCCCAGAGAACTCGCCGGCGTTTCTGCATAGAGTTGATGTATGGCTTCCTCCTTGCGTAATACAGTTTCAAGTTGCATTTCTGGATGCAACGACGGACTGTGTTGAGTGACAATGGTTTTCTGAAGTACTCCTGAGCCCAGGTGGCTATAATTGTCACAGTAGCATGACAGTTTCTTAGGCAGTGCCGCATGAGGGCTCGAAGATCACGCGCATTCAACAGTGTTTTCCAACCTTGCCCTTTACGCACTGAGATGTCTCTGAATTCTCTGAATCTTTTCACAATATTATGTACTGTAGATGTTGAAAGATCTAAATTCTCTGCAATCTTGCGTTGAGAAATGCTCCTTTTGAGCTGACTAACAATTCTGTCACGAATTTTGGCACAAAGGGGTGAGCCACGACCCATTCTTGCTTGCAAAGATTGAGCCTTTGATGGACGCTACTTTTATACCCAGTCATGATACCTCACCTGCTACCAATTAGTCTGCTTAATGTGGAGTCTTCCAATCCGGTGTTACTTGAATATTCTGTGCACTTTTCAATCTTATTTTAACTCTGTCCCAACTTTTGTTGAGTGTGTCGCAGCCATCAAATTCTAAATTTGTGTATATTTACAAAATACAATTAAGTTGGTCAGTAAAACTATTGAAAATCTTTTCTTTGTACTTTTGTCAGTTAAATAAAGGTTCACGTGAATTAACATATCACAGATTTTTGTTTTTATTGCATTTTGGAAAACATCCCAACTTTT
Organism: Mobula birostris; assembly: GCF_030028105.1. Taxonomy (NCBI): domain Eukaryota; kingdom Metazoa; phylum Chordata; class Chondrichthyes; order Myliobatiformes; family Myliobatidae; genus Mobula; species Mobula birostris. The sequence goes on from NC_092389.1 coordinate 26,073,720, forward strand.
CTGGAAATGGGGTTTGTACTTATGATGCCCAGATGGAGGCTTTTCAGCCCCATACGCTTGTGCTGACATTTTGAAAGAGCCATTTAATTATTCTCCTTATCCAATTATTTATAAAACTTTAAGTGACTTGTATCTCATGACCTAAGGATGACAAAAATTCACCTTTGGACCAGTAGCTCCAAGGATCCAGTATCATAGAACCTGTCTATCATATACTGTTTCTGAATTTCACTGTTCAATTGATTCAAAATTCACCACACAGCTAAGTCATCATAACAGCCGGTAATGTTTATAAAGCGCATCAGCAGTCCATTAGCTAAGAAGCAGAATTTAATAAAACTGTGATACAGTGGAGCAGTAATAGTGCCATTGCCTCTCAGAGACAGGGATCAGAGTTCACTTCTGTCTGTGTGGAACTGAACATGTTGTGTATTATTTTGGACACTTCCGCTGGGTGCCACTTTCCACCCACATCCCAAGGATGAGCAGGGTGGTACATTCATTGCCCCACTGTAAATTCTTCCTAGTGTGTAGGTGGTGGTAGAGTCTGAGTGAAGTTGCTGAGAATGTGAAGAGAATGAAACTGATGTGGGATTAGTATCAGTGAATTGATGGTGGTCAGTGCAGTTTCTGTGGGCTGAAGGGCTTGTCTCCATGCTGTATTTCTCCCTGACTAAGTAGGTAGGAAAACTGAGAAAAAACAGTGAGTGAGATTAACAGGATTAGATCCCGAGTACATAATTATATTCCTGTTAGCTGCCAGCAAAATGTTGCTTCTCTTGGGTACCAGTCTGGTGTCATCTATTTTTTAAACAGCTGGAGCCAAATGATTTCCTTCTGTGCCATACTACTGTTTCTCTCTGGAAGCTGTTTAGTTCATGAGTAGCTGAACCTCTCGGACCAGGCGGCCCCACGTTCAGTCTCAGGCCAGATGACAGAATAAACTGGACTCTTAATCGCCCTGTCCCCACACCTCACATTGAGAGTTCGATTCATCTACTGAAAGAAGATGTGTGTAGAGGGCAGAATCAGGCTTGGCTGTGAATTCCCCTAGAGCCTCCTGAGGCTCAGTGCAAATCCCACTCTCCAATATGAACAATTAAGATGCGGTCAACCAATCAAAGGAAGAGGAGAAGACAGAGGACTATAACAGAGGACTGAAGGGGAAAGAAGTGAACAATGTTCCCAATTTTGTGATATTTTGAAAATTAAACTCAGTTTGTGTTATGGAAACTGAACATTGCTTGGAAGATAACTTATATCCACCCAAAATTCACATATATGTCAATAATTTCATTGATGTACCAACACAGGCTTAAGGCACAGCATCTCCTAATTTTCTAGAGCACACTGCTACTGCCAGATTTAACAGTGAGATTAATGGCATTAGGCCTCTCATTCTGTCTTAGACAGCAATGTGTGATCTTTCCATATCTTCTCCATAAAGTTTTATGTGAGAGATTTCCCATGCTTCTGCTCCACTACAGCTATTTACACCATCTCTCAACCAGCTTCTTTAATAAGCAGATCAAGCAGCGTCTGTAAAAAGAGCTGACATTTCAAGTGAATATTCTTTCAACCTGCTATCCTTGCCTCATTATTTCTTGCCCTCACCTTTCCCGTTCAACCTTGATAATCTGGCTATCATCCTTCCCTTCGCTTCCTACCTTGGTTCACTAGCATGAAACACTAAAAGTTCCTTAGGTCCAAGCATTTTCCAATTCTAACGAGGTCATTAATGTAAAAGCATAATCCATGAGCACATCTACTGAGCCAGTTCTACTGTTCAAATTGATCCTGGCTCCCTTGACTCATCTTGGGCTGTACCCCTTATTGTCTGTTTTCCTCTCCACTAATGCTGCCTAAATTGCTGAATGTATATATTGTTGTTACACCCCACTGGATGAAGTTTTGATTTGCATATGTAGAAGAGGTGAAATCTTCTGAACAAAATATTATCAGTTTATAGCACGCGTTGATGGTAGCCACTGTATAATCTAAATTCAATAGAGGAAAACTAAAACGCTTTCTAAATTGACTGTGCTTCTGTTGCCAGGTTAGCGACACTGGTATCTACATCTGTGTTGCCACAGGATCAAGTGGAGAGACTACCTGGAGTGGCTACCTTGAGGTGCAAGGTAAGATGCCATTAAGTCACATCACATCATCAAGGAAGCAAACAAAAGCAAGGGCAAGTTACTGGTCTTTGTTAATTAATTAGAATTAAAAGGTAACATGGAAATACAAGTTTTTTTAATCTTATATTCAAAGTGATTTTTGATGATGGTTGCTGAATGGGGCCGACAACAATGAGGAAAATTTGCAATTCAAATAAAAGCATTAATATAGGTTCATTTCCCCAGGTTCCTTCATCAGTGGGATATTGAAATTCCACATGAGCAATTTTAAACTAAGTCTAATAATATACAGTTACAAAGCTGAATTAATAATCTCGGAATGAGAGTTCACATCCTAGTGTGAAATCTGAATTCATTTAGAATATTTGGAAGCCATTAGCAGTGCAAATGATCTTGCACCTGTAAGACTTTAGAAATCCAAATGATTCCCTAGATATTCATGTAGGTGGGGAACTTGGTCTGGCCCATATGTGACTTCAGCCCCACGGCAACATGGCTGAGTTTGAAGCACAAGATCCTACAGATGCTGAAAGTCCAGAGTAACACACACAAAATTGCTGGAAGACCTCAACAGGTCATCGATGGAGAGGAATAAAGAGTTGACATTTTGGAACGAGACCCTTCATTGGGACTCAGTTTAAAACACCCTCTGACTGTTTAGCATTCTGCTTGTTTCTGTCAAATCATGAGGAAGCTCAAAAGTACTGCTGATTAATGGTGTCCTTGACATTGATTCCCACATCCTAAGCATATTTAAACATGTCTCATGGTCCTAATGATTGAGCTAAAAATCACTGACTAAAAGGGAGGGTGGATCTTAAGCAGTGGAGAGGAGGAGCTTAGATGTGGAGGATGGCAGAAGCTTGGGGGAAAGGCCAATACAAAGGAGGAGAGCTCAGTTTGACAATGCCAGCTCAGAATCACCTCCAGCTAAACTATTAATAAAGTTCCTGATAAATATCTAGGCTTTCCTTATAATTGTTTGCAAATGAACTCACATTCCGATAGATTACTGTCTACTCGATTTTCTGTGTCACAGCTTGACCTAGAATGAGGGAAGTTCAGTGTTTAAACAAACATCTTTGATTGCATTGGAGAAAATGATGGACTGTAAGTAATAAGTGAAGAGGATTGTGCATGTGGAGATTTAACGGGTAGCTGGCTACACTTGCTGCAGAGTGGAGCTTGTTAGCAAAGACAGTGATGCTTGCAGAAGGCAGCTACTGCCTTTGAGCCATTGTTCATGGGTGCAGTCTGAACATCCATCCCAGCAGTCCCAAGGTAACACAGCAGGCTCGAAGAAATAAACATTCAAGCTGAATCATCTGTGGAAGGACTTCAGAGTGCAAATTCAACAGAGCACCGCTTAGTGGATGCACAGGGCAGCAGATCAACCTTTAGCTTTAGGCTGTCAGCTGCAGTGAAGGCAGAATTTGCTGAATTCCCTCATGGATTTCTGTTCCTATTTGTATTTGTGTTTCTTTATTAGCCTGTAGCCCTTGTTGCTGTTATCTAAAATGGCCGTTTCTGCACCATTTGACCTTGAGTGGCAATGTAAACAAGATACAATTGGATCCAAGGGACATTGACTATATTTGATTGTGACATCCAGACTTTCTCTGGTTGTATAAGGAGAGATACAGGGGATCTTACAGAATACAGCTGATGGACATGCCTATGCTTCACTTTTACAAATACAAAAGAGCAGGATTAAAAACTTAACTTTGCATTTATGTGACACCGTTCAGGATGATCAATGTTGGAAGGAGTTTAACAGACCTTTTATTATTTGAATCAGATTTTTACAAGGCTACAGAGGAGATATTAGAGAAGTTGGGCCAGATGGGACTGATGCCTCGCTGTAATGAAACAATGAATGAACCAATCAACCAATAAACAAGTAGATAGAAAGATAAATAAATAAATGAGTGAATGAATGAATAAATAAATGTGTAGTCAAAGAAGTGAATTTTAGAATTTGAATGAAAAGAATTCATCAGCATGAGGGGCTTAGGAAGGTTTCCACAGCACAGGATGTGGTCAGCTGAAGGAAGGCTACCACTGAGGTTCAAAGGTTCATTTATTATCAAAGTATACAACTCTGAAATTATTCTTCTCCAGACAGCCACAAAACTAAGAAAGGAAAGAAAGGCAGCACAATCATCAAACCCCAAATCCCCTCTCCCCACACAAAAAAGCAAACAAAAACAGAACAGGCACATCAACCCCTAAATTCCTCCTCATGCACAAAAAAACAAGAAAGACCGTATGAAAAACACAGAATATAAAAACCAATAAAGTCTGATTTTTTAAAAAGTCTACAGTCCAAGTCCACATCCAAAACCTAGAAAGCCTGGGCAACACACTCCAGGCACAGCAGCAGGTTCTCCACTCCCACTGATGACTATGAGTTCAGAACTGGAAGACTCAGATATCTCTGAGACTATCTTGACTTTCTCATTTGTGTATTAACTTCCCTCTTTTCCCTTTGTTTCTATGAAAGTATGAACACATACGGTGTCACCCTCAAAGACAAGGTTCAAAATGCATGGTTGATTGATCACAGGATGAATTTCAGTAAAGTTACCTTCTTACAGACTGAAGCTTAGGCTGGTTGGGTCCATGAACAGGAATGATTCCTTAAGTCACTCTCCACAGCATCTTGATTAATCAATGGTCCATGTTACTGAATGTTTCAACATAATCAACAGGCTAATGGTTTATTCTTGTTCCCATGTTTCCTATCCCTCCAAATCACATAAGTCCAATGATTTCTAGCTTCTTACTGCTTTATGCCTCATTCTAAGGTGAGTTTTTCTTGTTCCATTCAATGGTGGACTCCTGATGTCCTACTTATGAGTGGACTTGTCACGTTCCAATCAATGGTGGGTGGGCTTGCTGAAGTCCAATTCATTAGTAAGCTTCCCATGTTGCGATCAGTGGTCGGCTCCTACCTTTTGATCTGAGGTTTTGCATTCTCTGTGCTTTTCCTTCCAGTGTATCATCCCTGCTGACATATTCTGGGTTGTGATACCTGTCTGTGTTTTAAAAAAAAAACAATGACAAGTGAAAATGTGTCTTGAATTTCTTCAGAAAATGGGAGCCCAACTCGTATCCTCTCCGCTGAACCTGACCTTCTGCCGGGCCCTCCCTCGAAGCCACTGATCACTGACGTCACTCGTAATAGTGTCACCTTGACATGGCAACCAAGCCAACACATCGGAGGCTCGGCGGTCACATCATACATCATCGAGGCATTTAGGTAAGGAGAAGAAAGAAAGCAGCTGGGAAAAGCAGGAATTAATATTGCACGGAGGTTTCATGTCCCTTTGGACAGCGCCAGGGTGTTATTTAGCAAGCGACAGCTCTCAGTGCCAATCGCGTACAGATTTATGAAGCTCACTCAGGTGGGGAATGTGTTTGTTCACAGAGAGAGATTTGCCTGTCACAGACATGACAAGAATAGCCTTGAATTACTGTCAGACATGTGCTGCACTAACAGGGAAAGGCTATGAGGCAGAACCAACATTGCTTCCCTGGGAAACAATTGATGACTGCATTAAAAGACCCTTGAAATCCATCATCAACATTGCTGAATAAAACAGCCAGCCTCTGCTTTATGGCTTGAGGTATTAATTTCACAGGAGGAGATAGAAGAACATTTCGATGGTTTGGGTAATTTACTTATTTGATATCTTCTGTCTCTCGGAGCTATTTCCATGCAGTGCACCTTCTCAACTTCTGCTCACTGCTCCCAGATTAGGAGATCTCAGACACTGGCTCAGAATGACGCTCGTTCTGTAACCTTCGTTCATTACAGCAACTCTCTGCCCAAGAAATGCTAAGAACCTCCGCTCCCTATGGGAGTACTGTCCTTGGACATTCTGGGTTCCAATATTTCACCAAAACATTGATTGTTGGTGTGGGAGTTGGAGCAATGAATTGTAGTAGGGTACCAGGTGGTGGGGATTATCACAGTTCAGCAGTAATGTGCTTAGCGAATGTTGAGCGATCATTAGGTATTGAGCAATGGGAGTTGATGTGATTTTTTTTCCCTACTTTGGATTGAGTACAGGCAATAGATTATTTTTCCCATCAGAAAAAAAATCATAGTTGAAAAAAATGTAAAATAAAAACAGTGGTGGAAACTGCAAGTCATGCAGCATCTGTGAAGAGAAAAAGAGCTATTATTTAGTATTAATCTCTCCACAGATGCTACCTGACCTATTGAGTATCACCAGCAAATTTTGTTTCTTCATTATTTTCAGATTTGCAGCATGTTTTTTTTCTCTCTATGAGGGAGATTGAAGCCTTGCTTTTCGCCTCAATTGAGAGCATTTTGAATTCTGCCAAGCAGCAGAACTTCTGCTCCTTCAGTGTCCTAGGAAGAGCCCAGTAGAGCCAATAATACTTCACAGTGCCAGAAACCAAGGTTTAATCCTGAGTTCTGGTGCTGTTTTTGTGGAATTTGCATGTTTTCCTTGCGATCAAGTGAGTTTCCTCCCAAATCCCAAAGATATTGGTAACTTAATTGGCCACTGCAAATTACCTGCATTGTGTCGGTAAGTGGTTGAATCTGAGGGGAGGTGATGAAAATATGGGGAGAATGAAAAATGGGGTTAGGATGAGTGTAAATGCATGGTTGATGGTCAATGTGGACAAAAGATTTATCTACGCGCTTTATCTTTCAGTGACTATGAAATGGGAGGAAATTAAAAAGAAGGCAGTCAGTGTCTGAAAGTGAGAGAGGATCTAGTAACCCCCACTAGAAATCATACCTAGGCGATAAATGCAAGATATTCTACAGATGCTGGAAATCCAGAGCAACACATACAAAACACTGGAGAAACTCAGCAGGTCAGGCAGCATCTCTGGAAAGGAATAAACAGTCAATGTTTTGGGCCAAGACTCTTCATCTGGACTGGAAAGAAAGGGGGAAGAAGCAAGAATAAGATGATGGGATTTTAAAGGGACTAAGTGGTAGAGGGAGCTGAAGAGAGTGCATTCTCATCAAAGCACCAATAGCAGTAGTACTATCAAGAGAGTAGGTATAGTGTTAGAGGAATAAGGTTTTAGTTATGGAGCAGAGGAAACTTTGGAGATATGGAATGGTTTGCTGTGAACAAACTTGGGCATATATTGGAATTTCAACATTAAGATGTAAGTGGGCCTTGAGCCAAGGTTATAGTCAGTGAGTTCCAGAGAAATGTGTGGAAAATGGCAGTTTGTTTCTGTAGGGTGTGAAATGGGAGTCTGTCCATTAAAGGCTAGAAGTGTCAATGACAAGGAATATACATTTCGGGCACGCCTGGACTGGAAACATATCACATGGTCTCCATCAGTTGTAACAAATGTGTTTACTGAAGTCAGGTAAACAAACCTTTTGACACTGGAAATTGGTGATGTACCACTGATTGCGGAGGGATATCAGCTCAAATTTTCGGCATCATTTGCTTATCAATATCTTATAGGCAGAGAACAAAAAATAAACAGCAGTAAACCACAGAGAGGTGAATCCAGGCTTGCACTCTCCTAAAATATATTTGAGTTCAACCACGCAGACAATAGATAAGAGAAATGAGGTAGGTTAGATGGAGGGCCAAATCCATGAGAGCAAGGTTTATAACAAAGAATGAACTGCTTGAACCTAATCCCTCTGTAGTCTTAATCCAGAGGACAGATGTGCTCCATTTGAATTGTAATTGATAATCGAATAGGTGAGGTAGGTCAACCATGGTCATGTTCTTATGTTAGGAAAGTAAAGCAGAGCAGATGAAGTTTAGAGGAGAAGTAGACTTTTTCTATTGTACCAACAAGTTTGCTGTGGTAAATACTTTATTTTGCTCATGTTCCCTTGAGCTTATCAGGAAATCCTTTATTTCTATTTTGCCATTTTCCACTTGTACATGTCAATGAATGGTGGAGTATTGGAATATAATTATAGACGGTACAGTCCCAGCATGAACTAGGGAAGGGCAGAATAGAATTTTTGCTTTTGGGTGCAAAAGAGCACAAGAAACAGGGACTCTAAAACTCCTGAACATGATGCTGCCTCATTGTTCCAGGAACCCAGGTGTGCATACGTGTGGAGTTTCTCCTGATAAATTTGTGTATTTCTGCCAGGTGTATGGTTTCCTCAAAGATATGTTAATTAGCCATAGTTATACTTAAGTGCAGATCAGTGAAAAAAGAGTCAAATGGGAGTTTATGAGGATGTGAGAGAGAATTAGTTGCAGGTCTACACCAAAATAAGGGGGGGGGGGAAGACTGGAACAATGGCCTTCAGTGTCATAGGAAGTGAGTAAAATTGCCTTGATGAGAACAAATTGAAAATCTGCAGATTCCTCGACTAGGCTGTTCTGTCCTTTTAAAGTGGCCTGTTAAATGGCCAAAGGTTTGCTCTCTCAATTTCGGATATTGTGTTACTTGTAATTGTGTGAAGTGAACAAAAAAAACCCCCATTGACACAAAGGCATTATGGGAGTCAGTTAGACATATAGAAGTTGAACTGCTGATGACTTTCATTGGGATATTGAAAAGGCTCCTCAGCTGTCTATCTGTGCATAATGAGCAGAAAAACAAATTCAGTTTCTCAGTAACACACATCAAAGTTGCTGGTGAACGCAGCAGGCCAGGCAGCATCTCTAGGAAGAGGTACAGTCGACGTTTCAGGCCAAGACCCTTCGTCAGGACTAACTGAAAGAAGAGATAGTAAGAGATTTGAAAGTTGGAGGGGGAGGGGGAGATCCAAAATGATAGGAGAAGACAGGAGGAGGAGGGATGGAGCCAAGAGCTGGACAGGTGATTGGCAAAGGGAATATGAGAGGATCATGGGACAGGAAGTCCGGGGAGGAAGACAATGAGGGGGGACCCAGAGGATGGGCAAGGAGTATAGTCAGAGGGACAGAGGGAGTAAAAGGAGAGTGAGAGAAAGAATGTGTGTATAAAAATAAATAACAGATGGGGTACGAGGGGGAGGTGGGGCATTAGCGGAAGTTGGAGAAGTCAATGTTCATGCCATCAGGTTGGAGGCTACCCAGACGGAATATAAGGTGTTGTTCCTCCAACCTGAGCGTGGCTTCATCTTTACAGTAGAGGAGGCCGTGGATAGACATGTCAGAATGGGAATGGGATATGGAATTAAAATGTGTGACCACTGGGAGATCCTGCTTTCTCTGGCAGACAGAACGTAGGTGTTCAGCAAAGCGGTCTCCCAGTCTGCGTCGGGTCTCGCCAATATATAGAAGGCCACATCGGGAGCACCGGACGCAGTATATCACCCCAGCCGACTCACAGGTGAAGTGTCGCCTCACCTGGAAGGACTGTTTGGGGCCCTGAATGGTGGTGAGGGAGGAAGTGTAAAGGCATGTGTAGCACTTGTTCTGCTTACAAGGATAAGTGCCAGGAAGGAGATCAGTGGGGAGGGATGGGGGGTACGAATGGACAAGGGAGTTGCGTAGGGAGCGATCCCTGCAGAAAGCAGAGAGATGGGGGGAGGGAAAGATGTGCTTAGTGGTGGGATCCCGTTGGAGGTGGCGGAAGTTACGGAGAATAATATGTTGGACCCGGAGGCTGGTGGAGTGGTAGGTGAGGACCAGGGGAACCCTATTCCTAGTGGGGTGGTGGGAGGATGGAGTGAGAGCAGATGTACATGAAATGGGGGAGATGCGTTTGAGAGCAGAGTTGATGGTGGAGGAAGGGAAGCCCCTTTCTTTAAAACAGGAGGACATCTCCGTCGTCCTGGAATGAAAAGCCTCATCCTGAGAGCAGATGCGGTGGAGACGGAGGAATTGCGAGAAGGGGATGGCATTTTTGTAAGAGACAGGGTGAGAAGAGGAATAGTCCAGATAGCTGTGAGAGTCAGTAGGCTTATAGTAGACATCAGTAGATAACCTGTCTCCAGAGGTAGAGACAGAAAGATCTAGAAAGGGGAGGGAGGTGTCAGAAATGGACTAGGTAAACTTGAGGGCAGGGTGAAAGTTGGAGGCAAAGTTAATAAAGTCAACGAGCTCAGCATGCGTGCAGGAAGCAGCGCCAATGCAGTCGTCAATGTAGCGAAGGAAAAGTGGGGGACAGATGCCAGAATAGGCACGGAACATAGATTGTTCCACAAAGCCAACAAAAAGGCAGGCATAGCTAGGACCCATACGGGTGCCCATAGCTACACCTTTAGTTTGGAAGAAGTGGGAGGAGCCAAAGGAGAAATTATTAAGAGTAAGGACTAATTCCGCTAGACGAAGCACACTCCTTTGGAATGCTCTGCTCTCCACTCCCTCCGCACTAATCCTAACATTATTGAACCCACCGATAAGGTTGTAGTCTGGCGCGCTGACCTCTACCTTGCCGAGGCACAGTGACAACTCGCAGATACCTCCTCTTATTTACCCCTCGATCGTGACCCCACTAAGGAGCACCAGGCCATTGTCTCCCACACCATTACCAACTTTATCCGCTCAGGAGATCTCCCATCCACTGCTACCAACCTTATAGTTCCCACACCTCGCACTTTCCGTTTCTACCTCCTACCCAAGATCCACAAACCTGCCTGTCCTGGCAGACCTATTGTCTCAGCTTGCTCCTGCCCCACCAAACTCGTTTCTGCATACCTCGACACGGTTTTATCCCTCCTTGTTCAATCCCTTCCTACCTATGTTCGTGATACTTCTCACGCTCTTAAACTTTTCGATGATTTTAAGTTCCCTGGCCCCCACCGCTTTATTTTCACCTTGGATGTCCAGTCCCTATATACTTCCATCCCCCATCAGGAAGGTCTCAAACTCTCCGTTTCTTTTTGGATTCCAGACCTAATCAGTTCCCCTCTACCACCACTCTGCTCCATCTAGCAGAATTAGTCCTTACTCTTAATAATTTCTACTTTGGCTCCTCCCACTTCCTCCAAACTAAAGGTGTAGCTATGGGCACCCGTATGGGTCCTAGCTATGCCTGTCTTCTTGTTGGCTTTGTGGAACAATCTATGTTCCGTGCCTATTCTGGTATCTGTCCCCCACTTTTCCTTCGCTACATCGACGACTGCATTGGTGCTGCTTCCTGCACGCATGCTGATCTCGTTGACTTTATTAACTTTGCCTCCAACTTTCACCCTGCCCTCAAGTTTACCTGGTCCATTTCTGACACCTCCCTCCCCTTTCTAGATCTTTCTGTCTCTACCTCTGGAGACAGGTTATCTACTGATGTCTACTATAAGCCGACTGACTCTCACAGCTATCTGGACTATTCCTCTTCTCACCCTGTCTCTTGCAAAAACGCCATCTCCTTCTCGCAATTCCTCCGTCTCCGCCACATCTGCTCTCAGGATGAGGCTTTTCATTCTAGGACGAGGGAGATGTCTTCCTTTTTTAAAGAAAGGGGCTTCCCTTCCTCCACTATCAACTCTGCTCTCAAACGCATCTCCCCCATTTCACGTACATCTGCTCTCACTCCATCCTCCCGCCACCCCACTAGGAATAGGGTTCCCCTGGTCCTCACCTACCACCCCACCAGCCTCCGGGTCCAACATATTATTCTCCGTAACTTCCGCCACCTCCAATGGGATCCCACCACTAAGCACATCTTTCCCTCCCCCCCCGCTTTCCGCAGGGATCGCTCCCTACGCGACTCCCTTGTCCATTCGTTCCCCCCCCCTCCATCCTTCCCCACTGATCTCCCTCCTGCCACTTATCCTTGTAAGCGGAACAATTGCTACACATGCCCTTACACTTCCTCCCTTACCACCATTCAGGGCCCCAAACAGTCCTTCCAGGTGAGGCGACACTTCACCTGTGAGTCGGCTGGGGTTATATACTGCATCCGGTGCTCCCGATGTGGCCTTCTATATATTGGCAAGACCTGATGCAGACTGGGAGACCGCTTTGCTGAACACCTATGCTCTGTCCACCAGAGAAAGCAGGATCTCCCAGTGGCCAAACATTTTAATTCCACATTCCATTCCCATTCTGACATGTCTATCCACAGCCTCCTCTACTGCAAAGATGAAGCCACACTCAGGTTGGAGGAACAACACCTTATATTCCGTCTGGGTAGCCTCCAACCTGATGGCATGAACATTGACTTATATAACTTCCGTTAATGCCCCACCTCCCCCTCGTACCCCATCTGTTATTTATTTTTATACACACATTCTTTCTCTCACTCTCCTTTTTCTCCCTTTGTCCCTCTGACTATACCCCTTGTCCATCCTCTGGGTTCCCCCCCCCCCTTTGTCTTTCTTCCCGGGCCTCCTGTCCCATGATCCTCTCGTATCCCCTTTGCCAATCACCTGTCCAGCTCTTGGCTCCATCCCTCCCCCTCCTGTCTTCTCCTATCATTTTGGATCTCCCCCTCCCCCTCCCACTTTCAAATCTCTTACTAACTCTTCCTTCAGTTAGTCCTGACAAAGGGTCTCGGCCCGAAACGTCAACTGTACCTCTTCCTAGAGATGCTGCCTGGCCTGCTGCGTTCACCAGCAACTTTGATGTGTGTTGCTTGAATTTCCAGCATCTGCAGAATTCCTGTTGTCCAGTTTCTCAGTATTTGATTAGTTGTCTTTTCAAATATGTTTCAGTTCCCATCCACGTTTAAAAGTCTATAATGAGTCTAACTCAGCCTCATTATCAACTGAGTTTGGAATTACAAAGGAGTGACTTTGCACAACATTACAGCCCCAAAGTCAATGCAGAGTCTTAAAGCATAGGAGACTCTCATTTTCTGTACAAGCACACCAGAGCACCTGCATTTTGATCATGGAATGATCATGTGACTGAGGAACATCCATCACTTTTAACCGCTGAAGAGACCTTATGTGATAGATTATGTGGCTTATGTTCTGACTAGCTAGAAGAATACTGAATGGAGATACCATTCATTTATTTCCAATTAAAATACAATTTTGCATTCCAAATAATTTGAAAAATTTGGTCACAGTCCTTCTGGCGTGACACTTTAAAATGCATCAGATGTTCACATCATAACAACAAAGCTTTTATTTGGCTGCATAACTGGCTGCCAGAGGTGATGATATTCAGCAAAAAAAGTCTCTTCAGACCATGCTGTTGTACACTCAGTGGCCACTTTATCAAGTACTCCTATACATCTCATCGTTAATGCAAGTACCTAATCAGCCAATCATGTGGCAGCAACTCAGTGCATAAAAGCATGCAGACATGGTCAAGAGGTTCAGTTGTTGTTCTGACCAAGCATCAGCATGGGGAAGAAACGTGATCTCAGTAACTTTGACTGTGTCAGGGGAGAATGGCCAGACTGGTTCAGGCTGACAGGAAGGCGACAGTAACTCAAATAACCACGCATTACAACAGTGGTGTGTAGAAGAGCATCTCTGAATGCACAACACATCAAACCTTGATGCGGATGGGCTACAGCAGCAGAAAACCATGGACATGCAGTCAGTGGCCACTTTATCAGGCACAAGAGGTATATTAACATTTGTTTGAAAAATAATGGTTTTAAATGTGTAACAAATTCATTGTATTTTATATATATATATATATATAATTATGAAAAGTCGATTGAATTGAGAGACATTTTCCCATAACAGGCAGGGTAGTGACAATTGTTATGGATTTCAGATACTTGACAAAGGAGTTTAAGGATGTATTTTTCATCCATAGGGTGGTGGAAGTTTGGAACTTATGACCCACCAATGTGACGAAGGCAGAATTATACATTGCAATTATTTAGATGGACACTTTTAATGCCACATAACTTGAAAGGTCACAAATTATACAAAGGAACTCAGCAGGTCACGGAGCACCTACGGAGGGAAATAAGCAGTTATCTGGTCTCACCTGTCACCTGCCAGCTTGACTCCTTCCCCTCCCCACACCTCTACTCTCTTCCTTTCCAGTACTGGTGAAGGGTCTAGGCTCAAAATATTGACTGTTTATCTCCCTCCATAGATGTGCCTGGACTGCTGACTTCCTTCAGCTTTGTGTGTGTGTGTGTGTGCGCTGCTGTGAAATAAGAATTGGCTCTGCAGCTTTTTGCTGGCTAAACGAATATAATGGACTGGAATAACCTGCTATGCCATCAATTGTTGTAGGCTCTGATAAAAATTCGAAAGCTGATTTATTATAAGAACATAAGAAATAGGAGCAGGAGTAGGCCATCCGGCCCATCGAGCCTGCCCTGCTATTCAATAAGATCATGGCTGATCTGTCCGTAAACTCAGCTCCATCTACCTGCCTTTTCCCCATAACCCTTAATTCCCCTACTATGTAAAAACCTGTCTAACTGTATCTTAAATATATTTAGTGAAGAAGCCTCAACTGCTTCCCTGGGCAGAGAATTCCACAGATTCACCACTCTCTGGGAAAAATAGTTTCTCTTCATCTCCATGCTAAATCTTCTCCCCTGAATCTTGAGGCAATGTCCCCTAGTTCTAGTCTCACTTACCAATGGAAACAACTTTCCTACTTCTATCTTATCTATTCTTTTCAAAATTTTGTATGTTTCTATAAGATCCCCTCTCATTCTTCTGAATTCCAGAGAGTATAGTCCCAGGTGACTCAATCTCTCCTCATAGGTTAACCCCTTCATCTCTGGAATCAACCTGGTGAACCTCCTCTGCACTGCCTCCAAAGCCAGTATATCCTTCCTCAAGTACGGAGACCAGAACTGCACACAGTACTGCAGGTGCGGCCTCACCAGTACCCTGTATAGTTGCAGCATGACCTCCCTGCTCTTGAATTCAATCCCTCTAGCAATGAAGGCCAACATTCCGTTTGCCGCCTTAATAACCTGTTGTACCTGCAAGCCAACTTTTTGCGATTCATGAACAAGCACTCCCAAGTCCCTCTGCACAACAGCATGCTGCAATCTTTCACCATTTAAGTAATAATCTGCTCTTCCATTATTCCTTCTAAAGTGGATGATCTTGCATTTACCAATATTGTATTCCATCTGCCAGACCTTGGCCCACTCACTTAACCTATCTATATCCCTCTACAGACTCTCCACATCTTCTGTGCAATTTGCTTTTCCACTCAGTTTAGTGTCATCAGCAAATTTTGCTGCACTACACTCAGTTCTCTCTTCCAAATCATCAACGTAAATGGTAAACAGCTGCGGGCCCAGGACTGACCCCTGCAGCACCCCACTCACCATTGACTGTCAACCGGAAAAACACCCATTTATACCAACTCTCTGCCTTCTATTGGTTAACCAATCCACTATCCATGCCAATACACTTCCTCCGACTCCATGCATCCGTATCTTATTTATAAGTCTCTTGTGCGGCACCTTATTGAACGCCTTCTGCAAATCCAAGATTATGACATTCACCTGTTTCCCCCTATCCACTGCACTCATTATGTCCTCAAAGAACTCCAGGAAGTTGTCAAACAGGACCTGCCCTTTCTGAATCCATGCTGTGTCTGTCTAATGGAACAACTCCTTTCTAAATGTTTCACTATTTCTTCCTTAATGACAGCTTCAAACATTTTCCCGACTACAGATGTTAAGCTAACTGGCCTATAGTTTAATTCCACATCCCATTCCCATTCTTACATGTCTATCCACGGCCTCCTCTACTGTAACGATGAAGCTGCACTCACATTGGAGGACCAACACCTTATATTCCGTCTGGGTAGCCTCCATCCAACCTGATGGCATGAACATTGACTCCTCTAACTTCCGCTGATGCCCCACCTCTCCCTCGTACCCCATCCGTTACTTATATACACACATTCTTTCTCTCACTCTCCTTTTTCTCCCTCTTTCCCTTTGACTATACCCCTTGCCCATCCTCTGGGTTTCCCTCCCCCTGCTCCTTTTCCTTCTCCCTGGGCCTCCTGTCCCATGATCCTCTCATATCCCTTTTGCCAATCACCTGTCCAGCTCTTGGCTCCACCCCTCCCCCTCCTGTCTTCTCCTATCATTTTGGATCTCCCCCTCCCCCTCCCAATTTCAAATCTCTTACTAACTCTTCCTTCAGTTAGTCCTGACGAAGGGTCTCGGCTTGAAATGTCGACTGTACCTTTTCCTAGAGATGCTGCCTGGCCTGCTGCGTTCACCAGCAACTTTAATGTGTGTTGCTTGAATTTCCAGCATCTGCAGAATTCCTCGTGTTGGCCTATAGTTGCACGTCTCTTGCCTACATCCTTTTTTAAAAAAGTGGCGTGACATTTGCTGTCTTCCAATCCGCCGGGACCTGCCCAGAGTCTAGAGAGTTTTGGTAAATGATTACCATCGTGTCTACTATAACCTCTGCCAATTCCCTCAGCACCCCGAGATGCATCCCATCGGGACCAGGGGATTTATCTACCTTCAGGCCCTCTCGTCTGCTCATCACCATCTCTTTAGTGACAGTGATTTTATCGAGGTCCTCACCTCCCATTTCGTCCATAACATCATTCTTTGGCATATTAGACGTGTCCTCTACCGTGAAGACCGACACAAAATAGTCGTTCAATGCCTCAGCCATTTCCTTATCACCCAATATCAATTTCCCCTTCTCGTCTTCCAAGGGACCTATGTTGTCCGTAGCCACCCTCTTCTGCTAGTTATTTATAAAAACTTTTGCTATCTGTTTTTATATTTTGTGCTAATTTACTTTCATAGATCAGTCTACAAGTTTCCCAAGTGTTGATAGTATAAAACTCACAACTCCAGGGACCTGAGCTTAATCCTGACCTCTGGTGTGGCCCATGTGGAGTGTGTATTTTCTTTCTGTAACAGTGTGGGTTTCTGCTGGGTTCACTGGTTTTTGCCCACACCCTAAAGAAGTGTTGGTCACTGCAAATTACCCCTAGCATAGGTTAATGGGAAAAGAAACATCAAAGGGGAATTAATGAGCATATGCGCGAGTGAGTAAGTTGCAGCGGTTCAGCGAAATAGGAGGGAGCAGTGAGACTGTTGTGGTGAATGGCTTCCTGTGGTATGAGTTTAATGTATGAAAATCTCTTGGTAAGTAAACTGTACAACTTTTGCCTTACTTAATTGATATACACCAGCTCCCACTTGGAATAGAAGACATGGTGTAGAATTCCATCGTGTTGCCCACACTTGGTCACCATCCACCTTTTTTTCTTCAGCCAATCTGCAGGAAGCACATGGCAAACAGTGGCTGAGTATGTAAAAGTGGAAAAGCATACAGTGACCGGGCTGAACTTTAACACCATCTATCTGTTCATCGTTCGTGCTGTCAACAAGTACGGCCTGGGAGATCCCAGCCCCATCTCTGAACCCGTCCGTACACAAGGTAGGCTTGTTTCAGTCATAGCTATAGAGTGTTACTGTATAGAAACAGGTTCTTGGACCCAACTCTTTCATGCCAATCAAGATGTCTCTCTGAGGTAGACCCATTTGCCTGAGTTTGGCCCTTTTCCTTCTAAACCTGTTCTATTCATTCACTGAACTTTTTCTTTCTATCAATCCTGATATTGTGACAAAGTTCCTCCCAACCCCTTGGAGTTTGCTTACCAATTCATTTTTGGTTATTCCATTCATAGATTTGCTATTTAAAGAGGGAATGTAAGAGCCTCTTACAGTGACTCAAACACAATTAATGATGGTGAGAGAAAGGGACCCTTTGGGTAAATGATAACATCCCTATTTCAGTACAAACTATGGAACTGAGCTCTATTCCAGTTACTCTCTGTTGATTGGGATCAAAATTTTCAGTTTCAGAATAATGGCCTGACATTGTGCTTAATTTCTCTGAGATTTTCCATCTCCTAAAACACCAAACTTTCACTCTAGTGGTCTGCACCAAGACTACCAGCACAGAAATGCTTTTCAGTGCAGCAAACTGGCAAGAAATAGTCAGTAAACCTCAACATAGTGAACCAACTGGATGGACTCAGAGCAGTAAAAACTGGAATATGGTTAACTTGGAGCACTAGGGAAACCAGCTCAAGATTGTCCCTCATCTTGAACCCTGCTGGTTTTTTCCACTTTGGATCAGTTATGCCATTAGTTCATTTGTAATGTTGCTTTTGTATATTGTAAAAATAAATGATATTGAAAATGTTGATGGATTTACAGCTATTTGTGTTGTTGTGGAACATTTGACTAATGCATGTGCCATTAATCGAATTTCTAGACAGGGTTTTTATTGCTATCACTATTCCTATTGATTAATTATCTCTATAATGGGCTGTAAAACAATTAACATAACTGTTAGCAGATCCCAGGATGTTTGCACAAGTTTATTGCATGAATTTCCCTTGTCATGTGCAGATGTGAGCCCCACCGGGCAGGGTGTGGACCATCGGCAGGTACAGCGTGAGCTCGGGGAGATGGTGGTCCAGCTACAGTCTCCTGTCACCTTGACATCTACAACCATTCAGGTCACCTGGACAGTAAGTAATGAATGCAACAGCGGCTTCCTCTCAGACCCTCTGCCCACTCTTCCCCACACCACCAACTGCCAGCACTCCTGGCATATAAAGTTGAGGAAAAGCCTAGGAAGAGCATGGTAGGGGGAAGAAAGACTGGTGAAAAGCTTGTCTGCCATCATTGGATGGACTAGCACAGGTATTTAGTATGGATAGATGACTCCTTTCATCATCACTGTCTATTCCTTTTACACTTAAACCATCAACTCATACTTAGAGAATCATAGAGCATTACAACACAGTAAACAGGCCCTTCGGCCTATCTAGTCTGTGCTGATCTGATTTGCTGCCCAGTCCCATCTACCTGCGCCCGGACCATATCCCTCCGTACCCCTCCCATCCAAGCACCTATTTAAACTTCACTTAATGTTGAAATTGAACCGACATCCGCCACTTGTGCTGGCAGCTCATTCCTCCCTTGCACCATCCTCTG
This sequence comes from Mobula birostris, assembly GCF_030028105.1. NCBI lineage: Eukaryota > Metazoa > Chordata > Chondrichthyes > Myliobatiformes > Myliobatidae > Mobula > Mobula birostris. The sequence goes on from NC_092389.1 coordinate 26,092,643, forward strand.
AGTGAAGAAGTTCTGCCTTTAACCCTAATCTTATGACCTCTAGTTTGAGTATTTCACGCCGTATGCCAGTGATATGAAACCTCATTCGAATTCTGATTGTCTCACCCAACCTCAGTAGGGAAAGCCTGCATATGTTTACCCCTCAGAAATGTACATATTTCTATAAGATCTGCCCTCATTCTCCTACTCTCCAGAGAATAAAGTCTGAACCTGTCAACCTTTCCCTATAATTCAGGTCCTCAGGTATTTTGCACTGCCAGCTTGATACTGTTATTCTTATGTGTTATTTCTTCATGTGAGTTTCGGGCTGATGCAAGGACAGGCGCTACCTTTAATAATGCAATGTCTTTATCCCTTTACATGGAATGGTCCCACACTCTTCCATATCTATGGTGTTAGAATAACCCTGCTGGGAGCTGGCATCAAGTCAATACAGCTATAAATTAGACTTTCTAACAAGACTGCAAAGCAGTCGGCAGTGTATTACTGATGGTGAAGGGGTTCTGAACACAACCCTATTGAAGTTTGGGTTACTGTGAAGTGTGCAAATGTGAGCATAAAGGGAAGGGGAATGGGGATTAGCATTGATTGATGGCACTTGTTCTTCAGAAACCATAGAACACTACCTACGCTAAACAGCAGCACTCGTCATCCTGGCTCAGAACTTGGAGACAGGAGCAGAGAATGGATTAGGCAGTAAATATTTATTTATTCTTTACCCTAATTAGAAAGCACAATTCCAATGGCAGGGAGACCTGCTGAGAACACGGAAAGGCTGTGTGAGTATGCTAGAGGAAGCAGCGTCTTCTACCTGATTAAGCTGATATAAAAGGAGAAGAAGGGTGTGGAATGTGATGCTTTCAGGCATGTTGGTGTCACAGGCAGTGAGTGCCAAGAACATGAAAGAATACAGTCCATTGTAGGTGTAGTCCGCTAAGGTTAGTGCAGTGATAAGCTCTATCCTTAGGCACAGTACGCAATGATATATCTTCGTGCCATCAGATGAAATGGTCCCTCACTCTCTGCATCTAAGGTGCTAGAACAGCATTGGCTGGCATTCTTCAGGAATATTTCCAGAAATGGAGCGACACAGAATAAGAAGACACTACTCAGCCACCTTCTACTCAGTGAGATCACAAATGATCTGTGTACTGCTCATCCATTTGCCTTGACTCTGTATCCTTCAATACTAAATTTAAAATGGGAGTTAACATCTTCTGGTGAAAAGTTTCATATGTTTTTCTCATGCTCTCTGTGAAGAAGTATTTACAAATGTTTACTTGAGTGCCTTCACGCTGATTTTAAAATTATATCCCCTCATCCTGAATTTCTCCAACAACTGGAAAAAGTTTCTCTGTTCTTCCAGTACTTTACAAAACTTCAAAAAAAACCATTTATTTGTATATTTCAGGAAGTATTGCTTAGTTTAAGTTATCTTGCCTTAAACCACACCAGATAATACTCTGGTGGTTCTGCACTGTCCACATTTCCAACAATGCAATATTTAAAACTATATAAAGAAGTCTAGATGTAATCTCTCCTCAGATTTCTGTAACTGTAGCAAAACATTCTCCCCTTTATGTTGTCATCGTTGAGATATAAAAGCTAACATTCCACATGGTGCAGCTGGTAGAGCTGCTGTCTCACAGCTCCACTGACCAGGTTTAATCCTAAATTCTGATTCTATCTGTGTAGACTTTGTGCAAGTTCTCACTGTGACTGCATGAGTAGTTTGTTTATTTTATTGAGCCGTGCCATACAGCAACCACCCCCTCCCCCCAACTTAATCCTTGTTCAGGTGCCCTGGAAAGCTTCCTAATCCCAAAGATGGGTTGGAAAGTTAATTGACCACTGTAAGTTGCCCCAAGTGTATAAGTGAGAGGTGGAACCTGGAGTGAGTTCAGGGAAGTGTGGCAAGAATAGGTTATGGGGAAAATTAGTGGGGGAACAAGACTGTTCTTGACCAACAAGGACTCCATGGCTAAAATGACCACCTACATTGCAAAGAAATGCATAAGCTCTTTTTCTGATTATTTGGATTCCTGACCACTGGATTTTAGTGAGCTCTCTACAAGGTTCTGTTTGTGTTATGTTATGTGCCGTGTCGTATGATGTGGATGATCATGACCTTTGGCTATGATTGTTCTTGGCAAATTTTTCTACGGAAGTGGTTTGCCATTGCCGCCTTCTGGGCAGTGTCTTTCCAAAACGGGTGACCCCAGCCATTATCAATACTCTTCAGAGATTGTCTGCCTGGTGTCAGTGGCCACATAACCAGGACGTGTGATATGTACCAGCTGCTCATATGACCATCTACCACCTGCTCCCATGGCTTAGCATGACCCTGATCAGGGGGCTAAACAGATGTTGCACCTCGCCCAAGAGTGACCTGCAGGCTAGCGGAGGGAAGGAGTGCCATACACTCCTTTGGTAGAGACATATCTCCACCACGCCACCCAACAAGGATCTCTAAATCTCTTTAAACCCCAAGTGTTCCAGACCAAACTCTTCACCATTTAGAAACGTTCAAAACTATGCTTTCTTTGAATGACCTCAAGCTGACTGGTATATTACTGCATAGTCACTATGTCAATTGTTATCGCTTTGTGATTTTATGATTTTATCCATTCTATTTTCCATGCCAATAATCTCTGTGTCATTGGCAAAATAAAATGGACATATAATTCTCCATTGTGTGATCTAAGCCATTAATTACCACGTGTCTTTCTGCCCTGGTGTGTTTGTTGCAGGTTGATCAGCAAGCCCAATTCATTCAGGGTTACCGGGTGATGTACCGAACCAAAACAAGTACCTGGCTGGTTCAAGATGTGAAATCCCCAGCTGAGCGCACCACCATTCTTGTGGACTTGAAGAAGGGAACAGAGTACGAGATTAAGATCCGCCCGTATTTCGATGAGTTCCAAGGAATGGACAGTGAATCTGTCACTGTGCGGACGCCAGAGGAAGGTAAGGTTCTGATGCAACCTAACAGCACAAGTTTGACCTTACAGATGCTTTGGGACTTGCGTGATCTGCACCAAGGTCACACAGCAGGCTATAGTGAATTGCCAGACCATTTCAAACTGTGCTTGATTTTCTGTGGGCTGTCAATTTGCAGAGAGTTTCTTTTGCATGACCAGCACAAACCAGCTTAACCCCCCTAACTTAAACAGTTAGCGTAGTGGCGCAACAGTTAGTTCTCCAGGGACACTGGTTCGATGCTGATCTCAGGTATCATCTATGTGGAGTTTGCATGTTTTCTCCATGTGCGAGTGCATTTCCCGCTTTTTCTCTGGTTTTCTCTCATATCACAAAAACATCCTGCTGGATTAAATTGGCTGTGGCAAATGAGTGCTTGGTTATTAATGGTGCAAATTAGAAAGTGGAATTGGCGGGTATATATGAAAATATGTTGCAGTAATGCAGGTAAACAGGGAGAGGGGTAATGGGACTAGTGGGTTCTTCCACTGAGAGCATGCATGAGCCTAATTGAACAAATGACTGTCTTTGTTTAGCAATAGAGGCATTTTAAGCAGATTGGGTTTCCCCCTAGATGCTTCAGTTTCCTCACACATCCCAAAGCCATGCAAGTTGGTAGATAACATGGCCACTTTAGATTGCCCCTGATATGTTGGTACGTGGTAGAATCTAGGCAAGCTTACAACAATGTGGAGAGAGTAAAATGGGCTAAATTGGGAATTAGTGTAAAGGGGTACTTGATAGTCAGCATAGACTCTGTGGGACAAAGGGCCAACTCTGTGCAGTAGGAAGCTGTGACTATTTAAATTTATTTATTTTTGAATATTTTGTCTTTTTAATTATTTGAGCTCTTGTTTTAAATGTATTTAATCATCCATATTTGATAAAGTGTTTGTAAACTTGAACTGAGGCCTAGTCGCTGCTCATAGACCACTTTGCTGCACTGAATGGTCAAAGCAATGAGGCATGGGGGCCGTTGGAGACCACACAGCCTGAAAGGGGAATGACACCAGGTGTATTTGGGGCATGGACCCTGCTGAGTAGGATTCAGGTCAAAGTCTTGTTTGCTGCTCTCTACAGTAAGCCTGCAGCAATGTTCTTTCACAACAATCCTTCGGCTGTGGTGCATTAGATTGTCTTCTAATCTTCCTGCAGGAATGAAAGGTTGATCAAATAGTGGAGTGAAAACAGATTTCTTAAAGTAAGATCTATTTTCTTTGAAAATTTCCTTTTATAGTCATATTTTTTCCCTTCAATGACCCAAGATCAGGATAGTGGGAGGAGATGATTCTCCACAGCAGCTGAAGCTCATAACACAATGATCACAGCACAACTGGTAATAATCTACCAATCAATCTCCCATTATTTTTCATTCCTCCACATCTCCCTCTTCAGATCTCCTCACATCTGTTTACAGATCAGTGTTTGTCGAGGGTTTGGTGGAAAACTGCCTTCCTGCCTCCCAGCTGTGTCTCCCAGCTTCTGCCTCAGTATGAATGCAGCTTGCCTTTTAGCTGCACTGTAGAGGGCTGTTAAACAGTTGGCAGATTGTCACCATTTAGTACTTGCAGCAAAGGTTGACCAAAGGTTATAGGTTGATAGACTGGCCGTCTATCAGTGATATGTGCTGAGTCTTTCCTTGAGGGATCAGTGGAAAGGATAAACGTTGGAGGAAGAAATTTGCTTGACATGTCACTGAGTTTACCAACCGCCCATGTGTGTTGGGCAGTGCTAAGCAATAGCTTGGCTCTGACAAGAACAGATAGGAAATGTGAAATATTTCACCCAGGTGATTATCATAAACACTTTTCATTGCCAGTGTTATTTTGGAGAATATACTCTGATCTTACAACTTGGTCATCCCTTGTGGGAATATCTCTCAATCCAGAAACCTTTCAAACGGACAAATCAGTTAATGGCCTGATCTAAAATGGGCTTGAAAGTTCCATAGTGCCTTCAATTAGTAAGTAATATAACCTATTTTAAAAAATGTGAAGTGCTGTTTTTAAAACTCAGGAAGATGGTATATTGTTGAAATCTGCTGCCAGAGTCACTCTCCCTTTGCCATCTCTAACCCAGCTTAACCTGGCTCAGCAGGACCATCGCACGTCCTTGAACTCACTTTATCTCAAATATGTTGAGGCACAGACCACAGCAGGAGCTGCCTCAGAGTCCTGCAGCCTGCTTTCTCTTCACTTAAACATTCTTTTCTTCTTTTCCACTAAACAAAAACAGCTCCTGCTGCTGCGCCACAAGCTGTTACCGTGGCAACTATTGGCTTGAGCAACAGCACCAGTATCAGCGTGTCCTGGGAGCCACCTCCCGTTGAGGAGCAGAATGGAATCATCCAGGAGTACAGGGTAAGCCGGGACACTGGAGGGATAAATCAAATGAACAGTGGGACAGGGGAAGCTAATGACTGAGGTTTGAAAATATATTAGCCTAATTTCTCAACAGTTGGGACATGTTAATTAAAGAATTTAATCATAATTGTTCTGAGGTGAAGAATGAAAACAAAAGAAGCCTCGTAAATCCATGGAGGCTTGGCATTTTTACAATGAGCCTTTAATGGTGATAAGGTTACTGTTTACCATATGTTCATTACTTTAATTGATCTTTATTCCCCATGCAGCTGGCCTGTTTTAAGGGAGGACTGGTCATGCATGCTCAACGTAAAAGCTAAAACTGTTGAGGATTAAGGGCTGTGTTTTGCACTTTATGGCTGAAGCATTTTGTTGAAGTATTTTTTTCTCTAGAGCTGAGTACTCACGAGTGGTAGCTGGCATCAAGTTTGTTGCTTTCAGTCTGAACTTTCATTAGGATGTATGGTAGGAAAGTGACCAGAGCACATTTATGATAATACAGGTTGCACTGTCTGGGCAGCCAGCTTGTAACTCTGAGTGCCTGAGCCTTTGCTCAGCCATCTGCAGGACGTATAGTAAGGAACAAAACCTGCGCCCAACTTTGCAAAGGGAGAACTAGCAGAGCGGAACAATCACTAACGGTATTCTGCACAACAAAAACAGCCACTTGGTTCCGCTGGCAACTGCTCGGCTGGCGAAGGGAATGGCGATTTATCATTCAGTATATGCACCTTGACTGGTCGAGCAGCCATTTGCATCTGCTAATTTCAGTTCAAACCCTCACAGTCGGAACCAGTAAAATGTATTTGCACACAACCACTGGGGTAAATATTCATCATGAATGACTGCTAGAAACAGACTAATGGTAACTGTCAGGCTTTCATTTCATAGATCTCAAAAAACAATAATCAGGCAGTCATGCCCTTCCTTCTCCCCAAGCCCTGCCAGATTACCACAAAGCTAGTGCAAACAAAGATGTATCTCCTTGTTCCTGACTATCACAACTGGCTCCTTGGCTATTGCTTCTTCAGCATTTACGGCCAAGCCAGGATGGAGTCTGCCCACAGTACTTGTAATGGTCAAGCATTGAAAACAAGTAACTTTGGTATATTTCAAATGGTTCCATTTTAATATCAGAGAATGTATACAGTATACAACCTGAAATTCTTATGCTTCACAGGCATCCACAAGATCAAAAGAGAACCTCAAAGAATTAACAACAGAAAATGTTAGAACCCTAGAGCGCCCTCTCCCTCTTCCCAACACAAGCAAAACATCAACCTCCCCACTCCCCCCCACCCATTCAGCAGAAAGCATTAGCACCCAGCACTCACCAAGCAAAGCCCCCAAAGGGAGACCATGATCTGCAGTCAACAAAAGCTGTACCCAACACTTCGACATGCTACAGGCTCTCTCTCTCACTAACAAGGGACAGAGAGGTGTCACCAATTTCTCGGCGAAAGGGGAGACTAAGAAACAGTCGCTGTTACGGTGTTACAGTCTGCCGTGTCACTTTTTATTCCAAGATTCTCCGACTCGAGAATCGGCAGAGAAGAAGAGAGAGGGAGCGGTCATTCGAGTACAGAGACCTCTGTCAGCTGTGAAATTCTGATGTTCCTCCTCCCGCCTTGCCTTAGTCAGCGACACTGGCATGGAATCAGTCATTCACAGGGCCGCACCCTGGAGGCCCGCAACATCCAAGCCGCTCCTGGATATGTCAAAAAAACAGCCGGTCGGTGAGCTTAGGAAGAAGGGAACTCATTCACCAGGGAAAAACTCAGTTTGAGTGCATCTGCAGATCACCGACTTAGACAGAACCCCAGCCACCTTGAAAAGTGCAAAAAAGGAGACATTAAAGAGAGGAATTTAAACTGTTTTTGCAGATGAGCTTGAGCAAGCAGCTATTTGGTGCCATCTTAGTTGTGTATATCTGCAGTCACTCGGAAATCAAATGAACAGGAGATATTTATCATCAATAAATGTCCATGATTGGGTGCAGTTCAGAGGCATAGCACCTCATGTCAGGCCAGAGGAAATGTGATGCTCAGACCTCTGACTGGCAAACAGCTAACCTCAATGTGCATGGTGGCTTGTGGATCATTGGTTAGGTTCTTCAAGGAAACAAGTGGGGAAGATGTAATAAAATGCAAATCTCATTATGATCCTGCACTTGTTTTGAGCTGACAGCTTATTGTTTACTTGCACTGCACTTTCTCTGCAACTGTAACACTTTATTCTGTACTCAGTTATTGTTCTACCATGTATTACGTCAATGCACTGCTGTAATTAATTGATCTTTATAAATGATACACAAGACCATGTGACACGTGATAATACTAAATCAATACCAATAAATCTGAAATGGATGTGTGTGCCCAAAATTCATATTAGAAGGCCAGAAGTTTGACATCAATAATTGCAATCACATTCTCCCCACAAATCATTAAATTGAGGGAAAGCTAAAAGCTGCTCAGGATTGATTGAATGCGCAGTTAAAAGTGCTCCCCTAATGTTGGCACAGACAGTGAAGAGTGTTGTCAAAAACTCCTGGAGGGGTTTAGATCCCGGCTGAACATTGGCTGCTTGGATTTGAGTATTAGAAGGACAAATTCCAATGAGAAAATGTTCTTCTTTTAATTGTCCTTATGTCCTTAAAAGCATCATGATGGAATATTGAATACTCATCCACATCTAGCCAAATCAGTCATCAAAATCAAAATCATCCGCAAGTTTAAGACAATTTAGGTTAGGGCTCCCTAATACATCCTAATCTTCAGATATTTAGCCAGCAAGGGAAAAATAACCGACAAAATGTTATTTCAGTTTCCTTAAATCACTGTAATTGTAAGTATTGATATACTTATGTATGCTGTTTAAATTGACTTGCACAAATATCCTTCATATCACAATGTCTTCATGTTCAATACAAATGAATAACATATTGATTACATTGCACTCAAAGCTCTAGTGATCTTTTGGTTAGCACAGATAGTCATTCACTGTCTAATCACCTAATCCCACATTAATACCTTTATAATTAAATTGTTATTCCTAAGACTTTAAAATAGGCATTATCACACAAAGCCTCATCTCGGATCACTGCCCTCAGCCACGTAGCTGCTTATGTGGTTGGAGGCTGAATGAAAAGTCGTCACTGTTTTTTGGTTATCTGTTATTACCAGCCCAAACTTTATCCCATTGATGGTATTGGAATCAAAAACAGAGGCATATGTTGCTGAACTGGTTTCATTAATGGTCAGGTGTTGCACTATTGGAAATCAGTGTGGAGTGTACAGTAAATGGCAGGACCCTCGGGAACAAAGATGCACAGAAAGATTTTAGGGCTCAAATCTATAGGTTACTGAAAGTAACAACACAAGTAAAAAGGCTGTGAAAGAAGGCGTATGGCAAGTGCCTTATTGGACAGGCCAATGAGCATGGCAGCTGGCAAGTCACACTGTATCTATAAAATATTTTGGTTTGGCCATAGTTTTATCTGGAGACTGAGAGGCAACTTGATCAAAGTATATAAAATTATCAGAGGCACAGATGGGCTAGACAGAGTCTTTTCCCCAGGGTGAAAATGTCAAATAATAGGGGCATAGGTTTAATGCATGAGGGGCTAATGTTTAAAGAAGATTTGCAAGGCAAGGTATTTTAGACTTTAATATACTGCGTGGGGAGGCAGAGAGAAAGCAGACAAAGTAGGACTAAGGGGGCATTTGGATAGGCACACGAATAGGCAGTGAGTAGAGAAATATAGAACGCGCACAAGCAGAAGGAATCAGCTTAAATTGGTGTCATGGTCAGCGCAGACATGACAGGCTGAAAGGCCTGTTGCTGTACTATGCTGTTGTATGAGCTGAGAGATAATTTAGATTTAAATTTGTTTGTTGTTTTATATCCAGGGTAGAAGGAAATTCCTTGCATGCATGAAGCTTTCAGATTAGAATACATGGATATTGAAATGTGCCTTCTCTGTTAACAATCAACACAATCTGAATATGTGCTGGCAAGTGTCGCCACACATTCTGGTGCCAACATAACATTCCCACAATGCTCTGCAGAACAGCACGCGCCCAACATACAACAGGTAATGACAGTAAAACAAGCCCCTTTCCCACCCCACCCACACATACAGATGGGCCTCAATCCCAGGACAGGCCGCCTCCAGATCATGGCCCCAAACTCGCAGAGTGTATACATGGTAATATAATGTTCATCTGTGCATGCAAACAAAATTGATTTGAATTCATGGTGTTTATTCTTGTAGATCTGGTGTTTGGGAAATGACTCCCGTTTCCATGTTAACAAGTCGATTGATGGAACTGTCCATTCAACGGTTGTCCGTGGACTAATAGCTGGCATGCTGTACCGTGTGGAAGTTGCAGCAGCTACCAGCGCTGGAGTTGGGGTTCGGAGCCAGCCTGCAACTATCCTCATAAGTAAGTGAGAAAGAACCTAGAAGCATACCTATAGTATTTAAAGACTCTGCATCAAATAAGACATTTATTTCCTGTAACATATTTCTATAACACTTCATTCTTTACGTTTCTGTTGCTGTGGAAGACTGCATGTTTTCACATATTGTGGATAGCAAAGTGGAATAACGATGCTTCTCTAGATGACCCTAAGACAGGGGTTCCCAAGCTGGGGTCCGCAGACCCCTCAGTTAATGGTAGGGGTTCATGGCATGACAAAAGTTGCGAGCCCCTGCTCTAAGATGTGCTCCTTACTGCAATTGAATACAACTGAAGAAAGGCCTGGATTTAGTGCATATCTGTCGCAAACAAAGATATTCTGTGTTATTTTATGGGCAATGAAATAGATTTTTTGAAATGTAGTCAGTATAAGCAGTTAGTTTGTGCATAGAGAGGTCCCACAAGCAGCAAAGATAACATAATAATCAGGTTTGCTGTTTGAGGGAGAAATGTTGTCTAAGACACTGTGGGTAAAACTTCCCCGCTGTTCTTCAAATAGTCCAATAGAATCTTTTACAACCTCTGGGAGTAGCTGATGGATGCTTGTTTTGATGTCTCATCAAAATCATGGCACCTTCAATAATGCAACTCTCTCTCAATGAAAGTTTGAAGCATCAACCTTAAATTGTATGCTCAAGCTTGCAAGAAGGAATCTGATAGGAGAGAAGAGTGGACCGTGGGAGAAAGGGAAGAAGGAGGGGTGCCAGGAGGAGGTGATAGACAGATGAGGAGAAGAGGTAAGAAGCCAGAATGGCAAATAGAAGAAGAGGAAAGGGGGAGGGAAAAAAACTTGAAGGAGAAATCAATGTTCATGTCATCAGGGTGGAGGGTGCCTTGATGGAATGGGAATGAGGATAGGAATCAAAATGTTTTGCCACTGGAAAATTCAATTTTTGGCGGATAGAGCGGAGGCGCTCAATAAGGCGGCCGCATCGGGAGCACCAGACATAATAGCTAACCCCAGCAGGGTTCGCAGGTGAAGTGTTGCCTCACCTGGAAGGACTGCTTGGGGCCCTGATTGGAGGTGAGGTCGAAGGTAAATAGTCAGGTGTAGCATTTCTGTTCTTTGTAGGGACAAGTGCCGGGGGGAGATTAGTGGGAAGGGACAAATGGACAAGGAAATCATGAAGGGAGTGATCCCCGTGGGAAGCGGGGAGTGGTGGGAAAGTAAAGAACAATACAGCAGAGGAACAGGACCTTTGGCCCTGTAATGTTGTGCTGAACTAATCACATAAGTACTCAAATGCTCAACTAAACTAATCCCTCTGCATGTTATGATATCATAAGTCGTTTGTGGGAACACCACCGCCTGCAGCTTCCCCTCTCAGTCATGCACCATCCTTGCATGGAAATACTGTCTATTGGTGGTCCTTCATTGCCTATAGGTCTAGGTCCTGAAACCACCCAGCCAATAGCACTGTTAGGATGATTTAACCAACGGATGCAGCAGTTCAAGAACATGCCCAGCCATCACCTTCCCTAAGCAAAGACCTCTGGCCTTGCTTATGGCACCATTATCCCAAAAAAGTGGATGAATGAGAAAAAAGTTGCTGCTGTACATTTAGAATAACATCCTATCTGACAAATGGTGAGCAACATCTGAGAGGACTGCTGGTATGGATCAGGCTATTGGAAAACATTTATATCAGAGGATTTAGCTGTTCCATCTCCCAAGCTCCTATTTAAGTTCCTACTCAGGCCGATTGCCTACATTTCTTGGCTCTCATTCACTTCTCCCTGTTGGAAAGGAAGATTGGATAATTTCTGCCTGAACAATTCAATTTGGACACATTCATCTGCCAGCTTAGCATGTAAAAGGTTACAGGTCATTGAGTAATCTAATGCTGGAGTCAACCGCCATGTTATTCTTGAAGGAAAGATTTCCAGTAGTGAGCTGTAAAATTCAGAGCATATGATATCGGGTTTTTGGGAGATTCCAATAGCATGGTTAAAATTATGAATTGTCTTGATAAGGTGGAAAGAGCGATCTTGGTTCCACTGGCAGGATGGTCTATAACCAAAGTTCAAAGTACATTTATTATCAAATTACATATTTTACTTAAAATCTTGAGATTTGTCTCCTTATTGGCAGCCAGAAAACAAAGAAAGCCAATAGAATCCATTAAAAAGAAGAAAACCATCAAACACCCAATGTGCAGAAAAAAAACAAATTGTGCAAAACAATAAAAGGAAGCAAATAACATTGAGAGCTGGGGTTCACAGCCACGAAGCCATTCATCACTGCAGCCTATTCAGGAGCCCACTAGTTGCAGGCCAGAGCTTCAGTTCAGTGCAGAGACGAGTAAACCTCGTGGAGCAGCGAGCTGGGCACTGGCCCTTCACTCGCCTCCAGCCCCGATATCCTGACCTTTTCAACTGGCCAAACCTCAAGTAGTTCCTCACTCTCAGACCCGGGCCCCGCTGCCTTGACTCTGTCTCACCTCCGATCGCCTTGCCTCCATTGTGCTGCAGTGAATCGCCTCCACATCTGTTCCAGCAATGGTCAAACATCGGCTCATTCCCCATTCTCAGGCCCGGGCCACGCCATCTTGATTCAGCCTGTACTCACCACGCCGCAACTATCCTGCACCTTTGAGGCTTCAGTTCACACCAGAAAAATGTCAGGTCAAACAGGCGGTTCGAAAGCTCAACTCCGAAATAGCTATTGATTGCAGTGATCATATCCAAGATAAAGTGTGATTAATACAGTAGGTTATAGTTTTGTTAGCTACCAGCAGGTTGTCACTTGTGCTTCCCCAGCACCATTTTAAACATCACCCACAGAGATGGGTAGAGATACATTGAAGATAGTTACCAAATAGTCAGTAGGGAGCAATGAGAATTTCTTAAGCAGCCCCAGAGTCAAAGTCATGTTTATTGTCATATGCACAAGTACATGTATGCACAGGTGTAATAAAAAGCATACTTGGAGCAGCAACATAGGCACACAACGTTCACAAGAAAAACAAACTACATAAATTATATAAAGTTATTCAATTAAAAAGTCCATTGTAGCGGAAAGTTGTCATGGTGTTGCTATACTGATGTAGTGATTGGAGTTGTGCAGGTTGGTTCAAGAACTAGAATGGTTGAAGGGAAGTAGCAGTTCTTCAACCTACTGGTGTGGCCTCTTATCTTAATCTGTAATTTGCTGATTGAAAGGATGTTGGAAACAGTTTCAGTAATAACTTTCAGAAGAGCCACCTAAATATTTCACAGGGGTCTAAGGAAAGAGCAAGGCAGCATGACTAACTCTCACAAGGAGCTGGTTCAGACACAATAGCTGATAGCCCTCCGTGTTTTAAGGTTCCATAATTGAAAAAAAAGGTTGTTTTGTTTGTCAGTCTTCAAAGTCTATGAGTTCCCATGATTCAAACAATTGGTTCGATTTTAATTGATCCAGAAATTATGAGCTCTGTTGATGCCCAAGGGTACTTAGAGATTATTGAAGCTGTAGTAACATCAAACACCATTAAATAATGAAATGTACTGTATTTTTAATGATTAGTAAATTATTTTAAAAATATGATGCAAAATGAGTCAGTGTTCAGCTGGAGGCCGTGTACAGCCCAGCTTGATGCATCCCTTTACAAATAATTATTCTTTGAAGATAAATTAAACAATAATTTCCTATCATTTAGCCGTGCTGCAGTGCATTAAGCCTTGGCCACATGTTTGCATTTCACTGCATTATCCCAGTATAGAGCAGTATCCCTACAGGAAACAGTGAGCAGTGATCCAATGTTTCTTCACTGGGCTGGGCAAGAGCTGACAATCCAGCCCTGAAGCCTCTGCTGTCGACATTCCTTTAAATCTATAACTCATCTCCATCTTCCCACATTACTTCCCATAATCTCCACACTTAAAAAGAATCCATCAATCTCGGTTTTGAAATTTTCCAGATTTATGTTCCACAATTCCATTACTCTCCATGTAAATAGAGGATTTGTAATCCAATTTCCTCCAGGATAAGGTTGTGCTTCTCAGTTGCAAATTCCCCCAGCAGAGAAGCTAGCTTTGCTCAGTTTAACTTAGTTAGTTCTTTGACCATATCCAGCACCTCAACACAGCCACCTGAAGTGCTGCAGCAGGATCTTCACAAGGGCTTCATTACACAGCTGCTCAAGGTGGATCAGAGCAGCAGAGAAATTGGTTTTGGTTAGGTTTGGAAATGGAAGTTGAGTGTGATGGGAAAGGTTAGGTAGGTGCAAACATACAGTTTAAAAAATGGCTTCTTACCAAGCTGAAAGTAAGAAATCTAATGTCCCCTCGTGGAACATGTTTATTTATGAACAGTAGTTGGCATTCGAAGAATGGGCTGGTGGGTAATCCTGGAGGGTTTCTGCTGCAGTTGTATTGCCAAAAAAAAGAAAAGAAAGGAATTCCGTCACCACACTAGTGAGGAGCAAAATGATTGCAACAACTTGCTGTCATGAACCCTTTGGATCAGTGGAAAGCCCCCAAGGCTTCCAGATTTCGGCACTCTACTTCACGTGAATATTGTTAATTTACCAAATTGTGGCTTGTTTTACCTGCTAATTGATCCCTGAAGATTTTACATGCTGTTTATTGGTAACTGTGGGTTTCTTGTGCGGCCTTGTACTATTTAAGTTATGCGCGCTGAGCACTCATCGTTCAGTCTTGAACTAGCCTCCCATAGTGACATTCGTTCAGAGTGACCTACCTTTGTTGATTCTTCTGTGAATAAGTTCACATTTTTTACTTGAGCCTTCAGTTACTCCATGCTGAGGTTCGCTAGCCCGAGGTCATCGTTACACTTGCATTGAGTAGCCCTTAACTTGTAAGTATATGAGCTATTAAGACAGGTTTTGAAAGGGGTACAGTAGGTTTTAATTATCTTAATGGAAGAGAACATGTTTATTTTTTAATCATCAATTATCAATGATTGCCTGCACTCAGAGGAACTGCATGTCTTTACTGAAGCAACTTGCTTCTGTTAACTTGAAACTTGGGAGCTGGAATGTTTGCATACAGTAGAAAGAGACCAGGGCAAGATTTCTGCTCAAATGGAAACATATTGGATAGTCAGTCTAGTAAATCATACTCTGGGTCATATCCCAGACACAGCCGTGCCTAGTGTAATGAGACGTGGATAACACAAACACATTATACGCAGCAGCAGAGGTAGACCATTCAAACTGAGCATTGTTCTCTTCCCTCATTTGGGTAGGTTCTCAAACCCATTATACTGATTTTACTCTGTAACCCCTATGGCCTTTAATAAACTAAAAATCTAAATCAGTCATTAAAATGCATGATCAAGTTATTACAGTATTTTGTTGAAGTGAATTTGTTATTTCCAGGGGCCCAGTTCTGATCTTCCAGCCAAGATGGTGCCAGGCTGTGGTCTCCATCGAGATCTCTGCTCAGACTTATTTATTTTGTGGGTTCATAGGGATTATTTTGGGGACAGACAGCGAGTTAGGGGTCAGATTAAGGTTTAGCGATAAGGGATTTGGGGAGTAAAAGGCCTACGTTTTGAAGGCCAATGACGATGTGGGCAAGTAGGGTTGCCAATTGTCCCGTATTAGCCGGGACATCCCGTATATTGGGCTAAATTGGTTTATCCCATACGGGACCGCCCTTGTCCCGTATTTCCCCCGCTAAGATAGAGCATTCCTATGAAACCGTTCGTAAGCCAAAATGGCATAAAATGCAGAAGCAATTACCATTAATTTATATGGGAAAAATTTTTGAGCGTTCCCAGACCAAAAAAAACTACCAAATCATACCAAATAACACGTAAAACCTAAAGTAACACTAACATATAGTAAAAACAGGAATATGATAAATACACAGCCCATATAAAGTAGAAATAATGTATGTACAGTGTATCAGAATTGGGAAGATTAAGCCAAAACCGATTTGTAGAAAAAAATTGGCATGTATACGCATGCGCACACAGGTGCCTGCGTAAGGCTTCACGGTCATGGTAGTCTTTCTCGGGGTAAACACAAGTGTCCCGTATTTGACTGCTACTTTTGTCCCTTATTTGGGAGTGAGAAAGTTGGCAACCCTATGGGCAAGAGACATTAGTGGATAGTGGACAGATGTCAGGCCAGCAAGCACTGTGGACAAAGACCAGTGAAGACGAGGGCCGATGCCCCAAAACCACCCCCACTCCCTAGAATCGGCGGGATCAGAGATCTGTGTGGAACGAAGGTACGAGAGCCAGTGACACCCTAGGTGCAAGTCAGCAATTCCAGAGTTTGAGGCTTGGAGTTCTGGGTCCTGTCATCAGTGACTCCTGCGGTTGACGTTGAAGACCTGATCCTGAAGGTTGATCAGAAGTCGAGGCCCACTGGCAGAAGCCCTGAGTCTGCAGGTCTACTGGGGAACTCAGAAGCCTGGAGGCGGCCCTGGCCCAGGCTCGGGAGACTGTCTGTGTATGTGAATAGGTGTGTGGGTGTGTTTAAGGGAGGAAAGGGGCTTGTTTTGCTGTTGTTGTTTTGTTGCTGTTATTCTGCTGAACATTGTGGGCATGCAGTGCTAGTGCTGGAATGTGTGGGTTCACTTGTAGACTACCATTTCTGTTGGTTGTTAATACATTTCACTGTATGTTTTGATATACCTGTGATAAATATCTGAATTTGACAGAACATTGTTCCACTTTCATCTGGACTTCACCACTGGAGAAAACACATCTCTGGATTTTATCCATTTACTCCTTTGCACCATCTTCAAGGACACTAATTACACATCCCTTAACACCTTAGTTACACCACATCTCAACCCTCGAACTTCACTTATACCACACCTCAACTCTAGAGCCTTAATTATACCGCATCTCAATTCAAGAACCTTAATTACACCGCATCTCAACCTTCGAACCTCACTTCCACCACACCTCAACTCTAGAACCTTAATTATACTGCATCTTAGTCGAACCTTAATTAACCATATCTCAACTCAAGAACC
Source organism: Mobula birostris (assembly GCF_030028105.1). Classification (NCBI taxonomy): domain Eukaryota; kingdom Metazoa; phylum Chordata; class Chondrichthyes; order Myliobatiformes; family Myliobatidae; genus Mobula; species Mobula birostris. The sequence continues at coordinate 26,109,405 of NC_092389.1, forward strand.
TTAACTACACCACACCTCACTGAAGCAAGTCCAACCCAAGTTTAAGCGAATGTTCCTCATACTTTAATCATTTGAAGACTGTGTTGCTACACATGTTGAAGGCTGGAGGGGTTGGGAGTGGGAGGTGGACTTACATAACCAATGTTTAGCTCTGCAAACATATCTGTCTTAGACGTTCTTTCCCTTCCTATGAGGATTTTGACTTCTCATAGTTGTGCTTCTAAGGGTTGCCTTATCTGCCCACTGCCACCTGTAAAATCCGAGTAATAGGTGACTGTGAATTCCACTTGGTTCAGGGGTATTACACCAATCCTTTAAGATATGTTGGGGTCACACAAAGGACAAAACCTCCCATATTATTGGACAAAAGGAAGGATTCCATTCACACTGAATGAAAATTCATGGAAGTGCACTAAGCTTCTGATCTGTGTTGTAGAGGAAGGGGGTTCTTTAGCATGCCGACCAGTCAGCCTCGCGACCTGATATATAGTCCAGAAGCCAGCCTGTCAACCCACCAAATCTGCACCAACCTTCAAGCACCTAATTTACACAAATTTTCCCCTATTTATTCTCTCACATACCAACTCTGCCTCATTCTACCACTCGCCAACACAGTAGGGGCAATTTACAATGTTCAGTTAACCATCCAATCTGCCTGCCTTTGTGATGTGAGAGGGCATGGAGCACCCAGGGGAAACCTATGTGATCACAGGGAGAACATGCAAACTCCACACGGACAGCACTCTAGATATGGGCTAAACCAGAACCTCTGGAACTGTGAGGCGGCAGGTTCATTCGCTGCTGCATTGTGCCATCTCCTCTTAAACTCCAGTTGTTTCCCTTGGAACACAAGAGGCTGTGGGAAGATTCAGTTGAGGAGTATAAAATCAAGAAACTCCTCAATAAATGAGTGGAAAACAGATCTAGTTCTATTGGAGTGCACTTCAAATCCAAATGGGCGCAAACTTAAAGTGATTGGTGGAAGGATTAGCGAAATAGATGAGGGGAGGTGAGGTTGTTGGTCAGGGGTTCATGAACTGAAAGGATGGTTGAGGTAAAAATTATTATTACACTTAGTCAGTATTTGGATGTGTAATTGATAAATTGTTTAATTATTTTCACATGTACCAAAGTACAGTGAAAATCTTTATTTTGCATGCTATCATTATAGACACATCACATCAATTCACTGAAATTATCCAAAGGAAAAGCAACAAGACAATACAGAACAAAATTACAGAGAAGATGCAGTGCACACAGACAATACGGTGCAAGGGCATGCCAAGGTAGATTGTGAGGTCAAGAGTCCATCTTATCATACAAGAGGTCTGTTCAGTAGTCTTACAGCAGTGGAATAGATGTTATCCTTGAGCCTGGTGGTGTTTGCTTCCAGGCTTCTATATCTTCTGCCCAGTGGGAGAGGGGAGAAGAGAGAACGTCCAGGGTGGGAGGAGTTTTTGATGATGCTGGCTGCTTTACTGAGGCAGTGAGTATTGTAGACAGAGTCTTATGGTCATGGGCAGAGCAGTTGCCATACCAAGTTGAGATGTGATTGGTAGCAGGATTATAGAAGAACCTGAGGGGAGGGGAGGTTGTGGGTCAAAAACTCACTAACTGAAAGGATGGTAGAGGTATAAACCCTTGCCGCACTTAAGCAGCATTTGGATGTGTAGTTGAAGAGCTGGGAGTTGCAAGGTACAAACTATCCTGTGCTGGAATATATAGAATTGGAATCAACTTTATTATTATTGACATATGTTGTGAGATTTATTTTTGTGGCCACAGTACAGTGCAATCTATAAAATATACTATAAATTATAATAAGAAATATATGCTGTATAATAAAATGATAAATAAGTAGTGCACAAAGAGAGCAAAAAATACTGAGGTAATGTTCATGGGTTCATTGTCCATTCAGAAATCTGATGGCAGAGGAGAAGAAGCTTTTCATAAAACATTGAGTGTGTGTCTTCAGGCTCCTGTACTCCTCTTCTGATGGCAGTAATGAGAAGAGGGCATGTCCTGGGTGGTCCTTAATGATGGATGCCACCTTTTTGAGGCATCGCCTTTTGAAAGGGTGATAGAGCTGGCTGAGTTTATAAGCCTCTGTAGCGTTTTCCAATCCAGTGGAGTGGCCTCTCCATACCAGATGGTGAAGCAACCAGTTGAACATTCTCCACAGTACATCTGTAGAAGTTTGCTAGAGTCTTTGGTGACATATCAAATCTTCTCAAACTCCTCATGAAATACAGCCAGTGTCATGACTTCTTTGTAATTGTATCAATATGTTGGGCCCAGGGTGGATCTTCTGAGATGTTGACACCCAGGAACTTGAAATTGTTCACCCAAGTCAAATTTCTGCCCCACATTTTGTTTACTTCAAGTGTTTTTAAATTTGGGCTCTTTGGAAGCTCTTCTAACCTTTTCATCTGCCCCCAGATCCATCCTCGGACCAGGAGTCGGTTCTCGTGGAGGACAATGAAAATGTCAGCCTGGCAGAGCAGATAACTGATGTGGTGAAGCAACCGGCATTCATCGCTGGCATTGGTGGCGCCTGTTGGGTGATACTGATGGGTTTCAGTGTGTGGCTCTACTGCCGGAGGAAGAAAAGGAAGGAACTCAGTCACTACACTGGTGAGGAGAGATTATACTCAAACAGCTTGCATTTGTGTAGCACCCTCAGTTCTTCATTGGAGTACTTGATGTTGAACCATATGAGTTATTGGGACAGATATCTAAGGGACAGAGAGATATCAGGAAAGAATTACATTTCTGTGGCTGAAGGCGCAGTTAGCATAGTGGACAGGATAACATCAGGTCTCTTAACTGGAAATAGTTGAGTGGAAGACCCTCAGTTTTGAAGTTTTGAAGGTGGTCGCAGATAAATTGAAATGAAGCCAAACAGGATCTGTGAACATTGATGTAAAGCTGGGGTATTGATAGCCTGGGAGCCAGAGTAGGTCAAAGGTCAAAGCTCACCCATACCACAGTGGTCTCTTCAACATGCTTTGGAGAGTAGGTTTAGCCACTAACCCTCTTCTACCACTGAAAACAGGTGAGCCCCTCCGATGGCCCCTGTTAGAAATGTGGTTTGTTGCCGCCTGTCACTGCTGGCAGGTTCTTGTTTCTTTTTCTCCTGACTGTTGATACTGGATGTGATAGCCCCATGAGCCCTACCTGCAGCAACAAAGTGGTCATCCTGCCACCACGCCAGGCTAAGAAGCAGCAGCAAGTGTATGGCAGCTGAGCAGGAGTGAGGTTAGGCTTTAACAGAGCCTCGTGGGACTGAACTCACCGACAGGCCCTCCTATTAAAGAAGCGAGGACCAGGGATCGCTCCTGGGATCTTCCTGGTGAGTGTGGCTCAGCGGCATGTGAAGTTGAACAGGCTGCTGCTGCTGCTGAAACCTGTCCTAGAATTTTTGTAACTGGAGCTGGACAGTGACCAATATCTGGGCTTTCAGTGAGTCGGAGCTGAAAATCTGTTTGCTTTGGTCCTATAATTTCATCGGCAGCGTGGACCATGTCCCTGCTGACATTTATAAATGAAGCTGGTGGTGACCCACCCCCATCCCACTGAATTTATTCTGCATTTGAGGTACTGCTACTCTAGTTCTGTAGTTGATATTAGGAGTTTGATACCACCTGGGACCCCTTCCAACCTCCCCAGATGTTCTTGCCTGACAATAATAATGCTTGCACAATATCTGTTCTTACTGTCCATTACAGCACTAACCAAACTCATCACTTTCCAGGTAAGAGAACCTGTCCTTAAGGTACTGACTTTAGGCTGTTCAGCTGATTACTGCTCCAACATACCAAAGCACTGCAGTGACTCCCTCCAGGTCACTGAGTAACACTGGCAATGACAGTTCTGTGCACTCCCTCTGCCTGCTCATTAACCTACAGCCGTATGTTTGCATAAATTGTTGTTACTCCTCAGTCTCCATTCACTAACCCAGAGAGGGCCAGACAGCGGTCCTGACAGAAGGCACTTGCTAACTGGACCTTCCTGCAATGGAAGCGCCTCTCCTCTGCAGGATCCCTCTCAGGGTACAGCTGAACTTGCATGCAAGGCTCAGCCATGCACGAGTCATCTGCCACAAGGTGTGGGGCACAGCTGGAGCTGTGATTCCATGTTGAACTTAAAGCTTAGCCAAAACAATATTGGATATTAGTGATTATGCTTTTGCGATTACCGGGTCCCACTTTGATCAAACAAGATAAAATCAATTTCTATAAAAATCATTGGAATTCTATTGTTTTCTTTCAGTCTTTAACATTGGGCATTATCTTGTTACCACAAAGGCTTGAGGGTGTATTTGAAGATGGACCAATATCCCTTTGTGAATATAGCCAATTAACAGCATGAGCTGAGTTACACAGAGACCACTGCTTCCACTGACCATTCTCTTTCTCTCCTCTTCCCTTTACAGCTTCTTTTGCGTACACACCAGCAGGTATGTTAAGCAGTCATTTTATGTTCACTCATATTTTGAATTGTTTCCTTGCAGTCTTTGGTACAAAGTTTGCAATTTTGAAGCCAACCAACAAAGCTCCAAATGTCATAGCGTTCCCCAAGAGTCATAATTGCATTCCACGTTTGACACAACAACGTGTGCTTTTTTTCAACAAACACAAAGACATTACCTCAACCATAGAAGTTCAATGCACTCCTATAAAAGAGCTGCAATCTAATTCTTGGCTGTCATTTTAAATTAAATGATTTCTCTGCAAGGTAGCTCTTCAATCAATTTTATTCAGTGTATTGTGAACCCTTGTGATGTTGCGTTAAGTGCATGCTGGGAGAGTTGAGCTATTTGGAAACCTGATGACAAAATGGTTGTCTGTCAGCACTGAGCAGAAAACTGGTCAATAAAATGGATTTTCCTTTCAAAGAACTGCTGCAAGCAAAAAAAAAGCAGAGAAATGAATTAACATAGATCAATCAGGCTGGATCTGAACATCAAAAAAATAAAAATGTAGTGATTTTTATTGCATAAAATAATCTTTCAAAAAGACAGATGATTTAACATTATGGACCAGTTCCAGTTACCAAGCTCCAGCAATTCAACCTCCACAGCAAACTTTTTGACAATATTTATTTGATGTTGTCTTGTCCTGTGATAGAAATTATTCATGTGTTGGGCAATAAGCCTCACAAATGCCAGGTTTGTGGAGTGCAACGTCATGTCTGTGCCCTTCATGTATTCTCAGAGAAGGTTTTCAATACGTATTCCTTTGCTGTTGCAAAGGCTAGTGTGCCATTTACTGTTGGTAATGAGTGCAGGCAAAATAAGAACTGTTTCCTGAGATCGGAACATTCAACCTTTTGCTCCAGTTAGCTGCCACACCCAGCAACTACATGCACCAGAAAATTGGATGCACACAAGACTCAGGTTGCTAACTGAATTGTTTCTCTGTCAGCACATTGCCTGATCTCAAATGACTAACACTCTAGCATGTGCATCACAGCCTACTAGCAGTAGAATGTTAGAACTTGTGGTCTTTTCAACTTCACTTTCCAAAACAGAAAACCCAGTAAGTCAAGACCTGTTGTAACCCACAACTCACTGGTGATAGTGCCTGATATGGAGAAATACAGGATATGATTTGGCAGAATGGGCAATAACTAACCTTACCATTGTAATGTTTTATAGAACATTTAGAGCTGCACTTCAAAAGTGCTTTTACAACCTCAGGACTTCCCAATGCATTTTACAGTTAAATAGCAAATGACCACACTGTGATAATCAGTCTTAGAACACAAGAGAATAGGAGCAAGAGAAGGACTCTTGGCCCCTCAAATCTGCCCATCATTCTGTATGATCATGTTAATCTATGCTGGTCTCTTCTGCACCAGTTTCCTATAACCCTCAATTCTTTGATCTTACAAATATTTATCTTAAGTTATTTATATTTAACGATATGGTGTTCAGATCATGGGAGGCAGAGATTCACTACCCTCCAAGATCATATTTCATATTTCTGAGAGAATAAATGAAAACAAAAAAAAATGTCAGCTAAAGTATAGGGAATGCCCAAGGTATAAAGAGGAAATCTCTGCTCATTTAATTAGAGCAAAAGAATTTTTCATAGAACCTTTGGGAGGGCAAATGGGCTTGGCTTAACATCTCATCCAACAGTGCCTACTCCTGCAGTACCGCACTAAAATACCAGTTTACTCTTTGAGTGCAGAGCCTCACTGTTACAGATGAACTATCAGTCCTGTAATAAAAGTTCAGCACTTATTATCATAAAGCCACACAAGTAAAGAAAATGCTCCCAAATTTTCTTGATAGGGATAAGAAGTCACTTAGAAGATTCCTAGAGATTTTCCTAAATTGGAATAGATTTGTATCATCCCTCTTGCTTTGCCTCACCCAGAAGCTGCCCCTGTGGACAGTGACATCAGTATGAGGTTGCATTCTACACTGGAGTAGGCCGACCTTAGACCTGCAAGTGTGCAAATTCACTCTTATGTTTTTGTGTTCACTATCCTATAAGCTTGCTGTAAAGATTTAACTGGTATTTGCTTTCATGCAGTAGCTTTTCCACACGCTGAGGGTTCAGGCATCAGCAGTAGCAGGTAAATTACAATCAACTCATTTTAAAAAGATCTCCTAGTGGTAGCTTTTAAGTAGTGACACCAAGCTGTGGTATTCACCTACTGAAATATCCTCCCAGACCAGGAATCCTGGGCGCAAATGTCACCAACTACCCCTGGCTGGCGGACTCCTGGCCAGCCTCCAACCTGATGCGGAACAGCAATGGAAAGGAAAGTTCTGCTGGCTCTTGCATAGCAAAACATGAAACTGCTGAGCGGTTCTACAATGGTGAGTGAGGTGATGGGTTTGCACAGGGTGTCCATAGAAGCAGCCAAGGCAACTGTCAATAGATGTGTGTAGGTTTTAAATATGATGTCCCATATGCAGTGTTCAGCATTTTGTGGGGAGGTGTGAGCGATCTCAGATGGAGAGTAGAGAGCAATATTCATAAAGACTATAGGCTGTTTCAGTGGTCACAGCTTTTTGCTTTATCGCCATGGTTCCCAATAGGAGTGCAGCTGCTTGGAAAGGTGGCTTTAAGGTACTTATTCGAGTCATTTGTGTAACCAATTGTCAACACCATGGCATCAGAATAACTAGGAGATAACCACCACCTGCCCACTCATGAATGATCAGTCAGTATTTCTCCATTTTGATCCATGCTGTGGGTGGGAGACTTTAATGTTCATCGCTTACAGTTACTCATCCCGACCAAGATCCAAAGGACATAACTATGACTGGGCCAGTAGCCATATGATTAGACAAGCAACATGAGAGAGGAAAACCTATGTGGTGCCATTCTTAGTAATCTACCAATCACAGGTCAATCTATCCCTGACAATAAATGATATGACTGACAACTGTGCAGTCACTGTGGGCACAAAGTGCTGAATAATGAAAGAGCTGTCAGATGTATGAACATCATCATTCTGAGCACGGCAGAGTCCAGAGTATGATAGAAAGACCAAAATATTCTATTACCTGACATCAAGAAGTGATTGTGAGCTGGACTAGGTGAATTCGATGGGTGCTGGACATGTCTGCAGTTGTGCTTTAGACTTGTGCTCCTGAACTAGATGTCCTTCCAGAAAAGCAATTCCAGTCCACTCAGCACAGTGGCACTGATGACAGCAAGAAACTTCACGGTTTTGTCATGTCCATAAAAGATACGAGTCTAATTCCTTCTCCATCAGTCCGTAGCAAAGTTATGGGGAAGGGCAGGATGTGATCAACAGCGCTGCTAACCAGGTTGATTCAACAGTGCCCTGCCTGTTGATGGGTTAAACTGTATGATCTTCCTATTTCTGGTCTCTTTAGCACGTAGCACAGCTAGCAATCCTGAGATCACAACCATGGAGGTCCTGTCCTTTAATTTAGCACCTAACTCCCAGAACTCACTTTGCTGGACCTCATCACCCCTCGAACCATGTTACTGGTACCAAAAGGGATCACAACCTCTAGCTGCTCACCCTTTGTTCCCCTAACCAATGAATCCCCTAGCTCTACAGCTTGCCTCTTACCACCCCCCTGCCCCTCTCTACAGCCACAGAGCCAGACTCATTCCCAGAGATATGATTGCTGTAGTTTTCCTCTACTAGGTCATTCCGGCATGCCGCCACACCACCACACCACGGTATCCAAAGCAGTATATTTATTGTTGAGGGAATGGCCACAGGGGTACTCTGCACTGACTGCCTATCCCCGTTCCCCCTCCTGACAGTCAGCCAGTTACATGTGTCCTGCACCTTGGGAGTAACTACCTCCTGTATGTCCTATCTATCAACCCCTCAGCCTCCTGAATGATCCAGAGCCCATCTAGTTCTAGCTTCAACTCCTTACCACCATCTGTTCGAAGCTGGATGCACTTCCTGCAGGTCTAGTCATCAGGGACACTGGATGCCTCCCTGCCTTCCCACATCCCACAAGAGGAGCATTCAACTATTCTCTCTGCCAAACCCCACTGCTCTAAATGTGCAATAAGAAAGAATGAATTAAAAAAATGAAAAATTCTACCTACATCCTATGCCTCTGCTTGTTGAAGCCTTGATGAGCCAAAGCCTCAACTCCCCACTCTATCTGGCTCACTCACACAATGGCTGCTCTGCTTACCTGCCTACTTTTTATTGGACATTGCCAAGTACCTAATTATGCGCAATCCAGTGTCTTCTCGGGAGGTGTGGTGCGCAAATTGTGGAAACTGTGGCGCGCAAAATGGAGAAGTTCATTTGAGAAGTTGTATGGATTACTAAGATTAGAACACCAGGAATATATGACTGGATGGGACTCTTTTCTCCAGAGAAATGAAGATTATCTGTAAGAGTTATCTAATATTATGCTTAAGGCACCAGACATAGAGAAAGACTTTCCAATAGAGGAAAATGAAAATCTGGCTTCTATTAACATAAGACAGGAAACCATAGATTATGTGGCATATTGAGGAGAAGATTCTTTACTCAAGTTTCTATCTACATCAGAGCACAAAAATGTCCTTTGTCAATTTTGCAGTCAACCAGCTAAATCTATAATGGTGACTGTTCCTTCTTACTTTGCCTGATACTTTCTGTCTTTGAATACTCCTCTGCTCCAATGGTACTGTCCTCACCCAGTCCATTCTTAATCTCTTGCAGACAGAGAATCATTCTATCCCATGCTCACACCCTCATCTCCAGAATACTGCAATCTTTGTGATTTTCATTGCCTCAACACCCTGTAAGATTTGTCACCTGTTTCATGACATCCATTGCAGAAGGAGCAAAATTTTCACCAACTAAGTATCAGCAAGACCAAAGTCAGTATCTTCAAATTCTATACTTTGGTTCCAAACTCTTTTCTCCACCTGTGCAACTGTCTGAGGCTAAAAACAGATTGCAACTTTGGCTTCCAATGTAATGTTGAGAGATGACTACTACAAAATGACTCCATGATTAAGACTGGCCTCTCTGGCTACATAATGCTATTGTACTCTGACTCTCTGTCCAACTGCCCTCATTCAAACTCTTCTTACTTTTCAGACAAACCTTAAGTCTCCTAGCCAACTGCCCACTTATTTATGTGCACAAAGTTAAATGTATTAATACTCTCTAGCCCATATCCTATTTCACACTGCCCCACACATCCTTACACTGTCTCATACATCCACCACGCTCACATTGTCTCACATATCTGTCACCCTCACACTGTCCCACATATTCATCACTGTCACATGCACCCATCATCTGTTCACCATCTCACACACTCATCACCCTCATACCATCCCTCACATCATCCCCCACACCATCCCTCACACTGAGCAACACATTCATCACCCTCACTCAGAGCAACACATCCGCCCCCCTCACAATGCCCTACACACTCATCACCTTCCCCCAGTGCATTCATTGGCTTGGCTTTCTGACCAACAGTACATCCGCTTTTATTTTTCATCCTGTTGAAGTTCTTCTATGCCTTCTTATCTCAGTAACCCCCAGAATCCTTGCAATCTCTGCATGTTTCCATTCAGTTATGCATGTCCAATATCATACAATCTTGGAATCAAACAGCACAGAAATGGGCGCATTTGACCATGCCATCCGTGATTCCTATCTGTGCTAATTCTGTTTGCCTGCATTAGGCCCATTTCCATTTGCTTCTTTTCTATCTTGGTCCAAACATCTCTTTAAATATTGTAACTATATCTAACTCTGCCACTTCCTCTGGCAGGTCTTTCCACAAATTTACTACCCTCTTGGTGCAAAGCAGATCTCTTTTAAAGTTGTCCATGTTCATCTGATACCTGCTGCCTCGAGTTTTGTGACTCCCCTCCCTTAGGAAAATAATCTATCTGCCCTATCTATACCCTTCATTATTTTATACAGGTTTATATATTCAGGGCACCCCTCAACCTCCTACCTTCTAGTGAGAATAAACCCACTTCTAGAGAAAATCTCTCCTTATAACTACAGCCCTCCATTCCAGGCAACATCCTGGTGAATCTCATATAAACTCTTTCTCCTGCTACCACATCCTTCCTTTAGTGTGATGACCATTGCTTTCAGCTGCTTAGGCCCTAAACACTGAAATTCACTCCTGAAATCTCTCCAATCTGGTTGATTAATCTCTAAAGTAATCTCTTAAATCCTCCCCCTTAACCATCTGTCCTAATATGTAGCTTACATCAAAGTTTGTTTGTTAAAGTTCCTATAAAAAGTCTTGGATGTATTATTATATTAGATAACATATTGCTGAGAGTGGGTGGAATGTGGAATTTATTACCATATGGAGTAATTTTGCTCAGTCCCACAGATAAATAAATGTGGAGGTAAATTAGAAAATCACATGCAGGAAAAATATACTATACATATGCTGGCAGGAAATTGTTCATTTCTGTTTTAATTACCAGGAAACACCAATTAATCTTGTGCTGTACATTCCATGTAGATTTCTGTATCAACTTGTCTATACAATGGACTGAGGACATAATATTGATGTATGAGATAAGGTGACCGTCTTGTCTATCAACATCCACCAATTGTGAGATTGAGAAAGATTAAGGGTGCTTGACTCTTGATACATTAACACTACAACCAGTAACATGTAATCAGTTCCTGAAAGCTATTTTCTTCCAGTTCCCTCATTGACCACAGCTTCTGCCCTTCCTGCATCTTGTCCTTTCATGTACTCCTTCCAACCCAATGTAGCAAACCTCAAATCTCTTCCTCCATTTTATCAATAAAGTTGCCCTGTAAATTGTTGAAGGGCCGCAAAGAAATGCCGTGTCACTGCTGCTCATCTGCTCAATTTTGAATATACAGACCCATTTCTAAATGTTCCTGTTGATATCGTCCTCCAGTTAGTCATTGTGTCTGACAGATCACGTGGAGGAGATGGACAGGAAACTCATTCAACTCCGATTTCAAAATTCATAGGCATACTTCAGCTAGGACTCATAAGCAGAAGTGTGACCTGTTGTCTCTGTCTAACCTCAATGTTACTGAGATCAACAGTGGATACATAGATGACGCACTTACACAATGAGATGCCAGCAGCACGGGTTGGAATTTATTGGTACCTTTTTTTGCTGAAGTTTTTTTTTGCAGCAGTGGGAGTCAGGTATATTGGATTCTTGTGCATCTTCTATGGGTTGGGTGTGTTCTTGAATGTTTCACTTGCCTGTTGTTCCGGCTTTCCTACATCACTCAAGCTGTACTGCTGAAGCCTGGCATCATTCACCCTGGATTCGTTTAAAAGTTTCTTCACCCACAATATCCTCCACATGGGCTCAGAGCTCCTTTCAGTGTCCAGTGCCAATGGAATGCTAGAGACGCAAGTCTTAGTTTATCCCGACAAAGAACAGGGATGTGAAGAGCAGACATGATGTTAAACCATTGCATCGAGCCTCATTACAATAAAATTTCCATGTTCTCATCCAACACCTGTTTAGAAGGGGAACTAATTAATCCCTCAGTGATCTTTCATTGCCTATCCCAGTTATCAGGGAATGGTGGCCAGTGGGATGTGACTTCAGTGTTACGGCTATTAGCAAGTTATTAACATGTCACCACAGCACAATGTTAGCCTTTGATATTCCCACATACCGTAGCTCATTCTTAAATTCCCAGCTTCAGGTCCGTCATGAGGCCAACAGTTGTCCTAAAAGTATCTTGTCAGGCCTGGTCCCAAGAAATTACCGCTGCTTGAACCCCCTTTTAATTAACATGGCATACTGAGCTCACTGGTCTAGAGGGTCCCAGTCTCAGAGTGTTAGGTCATTTATGTGAAAAGTACCCAAGTGAATAGATTGATTATTTCCACTTTGTTAACTGCACTTCTCACAGGTTGCAATGACAAAGAACATTATTTGTTTTTTTTCCTTCTGTGCTCCAATCCAGAAGCCGGCATTTCCAACTACATTGCTCAGACGGAAAAGTTTGGAACAATGATTTCTGACGGGCCTATTTATAGCACCATCGACTCTGCCAGTGATGAGATGCGTACGTTCAATGGGGCTTTCCCAAATCAGCAGACCACACTGTATGCAAGCACTCCTGTGGTGCCCCTTGGAGCCCAGAACCAGTACACCACGGACCCTGTCAATGGGCACTGGGGTGCCCAGCCCGGACCTTCCAGCACCCAGTACACCCAACCAGAGCGTGGCAGACAGGACGCCGGTGAGATGTTTGAAAATTGGCATAATTTTGTCAGGTTCATTTTCACATATGTTGGAAACCAGCTGAATGAGTCTCAGTCTGGAACATCAGCCCTTTATTCCTCTCCATAGTTCCTCTGGCATTTTGTATGTGTTACAAGGGATAAATATTTTGAGTTTGAGATTGGGTGATTTCCTCGTCAACCTCGGCTCAGTCATGATTTTGGTGGAGGTCAGGGCCCAGCTAGGATGAAATAAGAATCCTAGTTAGTAGGTTTTACCGCTTGGTTTCCCTCAACCCATTTTTTTTTTCCCTCCTTTGGCCTTTCCCAAGCCAAATGCCCAAGAGGATCCTACTGCTGCCCACGGCCAAGGCAGCTTCATGGTCAGGTACAGCAGCAGGAAAGCAGACCAAGGTATTTAACTCATTATTCTGCCATTAAATTTGTGGCTTACCATTCCCCATATTTCATTCTGTTGGCAATCTGGAAAAGCACAGGATCTTAAATTCAAAACTTTTATTCCATCTTTCTTTCTGCTACTTTCCAAAGTTATTCAAAATAAATGTTAGAAAATTGTGGCAATTAAATAGTGATTAAAGTAAAACTCGATGTTTTCCTTGGAGTGGTGTGGGATTTGTGGGAGACAATATTAAATTTTTAATTATATTTTGTTATGTGTGTGCTAATCCAGTCTATTTTTAGTCAGTTATGTGGGGTTGAGTAAATAAGACAGTGAATCTGAGGTGGAAGCAGATCTGATAAATCAGTGGAGACAAGGAGCAGACACTCAAGCTCAGGCGGGGTCCAGGAGGGAATGCCCAGCATCAGAGCCTTGGTCATGAAATCAAGTCCGAGGGTTGTGAAGAGTTTATTATGGCTGGAATCTGCTAGGTTCGGGTTGGTGGATAAGAGGCAGCGGGAGTTCATGAAGGTGAAGAGGTAGAGCTAACTAAGGCTGGCTTCTCGGAGGCAGTACTACTCTGAAGATAGGAATGTCCCATAAGCGTTCAATGTTAGATGCTTCTCAGGCTAATGGAACTCAACTTCCTGGGTGCATTGCACGAGAGTATCATCCTGTGTGTGACAGATACAGATCTCTCATCTGATGTTCAAGGGTAATTCACAACCAAAAGTGCCTACTTGAATTTATGATTGCTGCAATTTGATCCTGAAGTGGTTGCAATCGCACCGCAATCTGTAAAGACACATTTTTCAGGTGCATAGCACCAAAATAAAACACCAAACATCCAATTTATCTATGTACATTTGCTTATTTGTTGGTGTGTGTGGGGAGGGGGAGTAATAACCAGGTCTTTATTTTGTACTTATTAATTTAATAAGGCAACCATTACTGTAGTGTGATTGTGTAGGGTGTGTATTACATGTGTATTAGTACAGACACCGATGAGAACCAGTATCCAAACACACCAATGAATTAGCCCCTCAGTAGTTAAATGATCTGTTACCACTTGGGTAAGGTGATCAATCGATCAATACATGTCGGCATCAACGGGGTCGGGGGGGGGGTGCGGGGGAGAAAATTAACTGACACCTAAGATGTATAAGATTATGAGTTTTAGTGAATAATCTTACTTCCATTTAGATTGACCCTTACATGACATTGAAATATCTGGAAAGGATCAACGTGCTGATTTATTGCAGTGAATGAGTTATCTAGGAAACAAAGCGATCATTCTTCACCAATAAGTTCCCACAAACAGTAATGAGATGACTAGTTAATCATTAGATTTGGCTGAAGAATGTTGGTTATTCAAAAGGATACACTCACCCTCACAGCACTAGAATCAGGATTCTTTAATATCCTGAACGTGTGGCCTTTGATTTTTTTATTGTCTCACCTAATGGGTCTGAATGTCCAGTCTGGTGACATCTGGCAATCTGAGAAATCTGACAAAATTGGGCACTGAATACTGGAAGATACCGCCTGGATATGCCAATCTCCATTCATATTCCCACAGGTGGGAAAACCGGGAAGCAGAAACTGAATGCCAAGTCGGTGAAGGCTGCCCCTCTGAACTGGACAGATCTACTGCCACCACCACCACCCAGTGTAGATGTTGATTCCTATGATGACGAAGAGGAGTTGGAGTATGGGTACGTGACACCATATATGAGCAGCCATTGTAAACCTACTCAGGCGATGGACATGAACCTAAAAATGCTGGGTCCTCTTACCACTGAGTCTGAGAATCCCATGAGATTCTGGTGGCTGCTCATCCACCCTTCCCACTGGTATGGATCTAAAGCACCATCCAATTAGGCAGCACACTGGTGCAGCTGGTAGAGCTGCTACCTCACAACTACACAGACCTAGGGTTCAATCCTGGTCTGTGTGGAGGTCGTGTGTCCTTCCCGTGACCGCATGCGTTTGCCTCACATGGTCCATCTTCCTTTCCACGGGTTGCTAGGCTACCTGGCCACTGTAACTTCCACCCTACTGTAGTATGCAGGCAAGTGGAAGGCTCTGGGGAGAATAGAACAGGATTAGCTCAGGCTTCGTGTGAGTAGACATTTGATGGTGACGGTAGACTCAGTGGGCAAAGGACTTGTTTCCATTGTTTATGTCTCTGTGACTCGATGCAAATTTTTGTGACATTTTGACAGAAGCCATGTAGTGTGCTAAAAGCGGAAGCAGAAGAGAAACACTGAGATCATTAGACATCGAATTGGAATTGAAATTGGTTTATTATTGTCATTTGTACCAAGGTACAGTAAAAAGCTTGTCTTGCATACTGTTCATACAGATTAGATCATTACACTGCACTGAAATAAAGCTAAGTAAAACAATAACAATGCAGAATAAATGTAACAGTTGCAGAGGAAGTGTAGTGTAGGTAAACGATAAGATACAAGATCATAGCAAGAAAGGTTGTGAGGTTAAGTGTCCATCTTATTGTAGAAACTGTCCTTGAGTCTGGTGGTATGTGTATCTTCTCCCCTTTAAGAGCAGTAACAGGCCATTTAGCCCATCAAGTTCCCTCCACCATTCAATAGAGGCAGTTTTTTTCTCAACCCCATTCTCCCACCTTGTTCCTGTAACCATTAATCTCTTTATCAATCAAGAACCCATCAATCTCTGCCTTAAAAACACCCAATGACTTGGTCTCCACAGTCCCCTGTGGCAACAAATTCCACAGATCTACCGCCCTCTAGCACAGTGGTCCCCAACCACCGGGCCACGGACCGGTACCGGGCCGCAGAGCATGCGCTACCGGGCCGCGAGGAAACGATATGATTTGGCGATATGAGTCAGCTGCACCTTTCCTCATTCCCTGTCACGCACTGTTGAGCCATTACCCGCGCGTCATCCATTTCAACGCGGGAAGGAGATTAACTCCTCGAGCTTGCAAATGACGACGGGCTGAAAAGTTTGTTTGACATAACATCTCTGCAGGCATTCTGGATCAAAGTCAAGGCTCAATATCCTGAGATAGCCACGGAAGCACTGAAAACATTGCTTCCATTTCCAACATATCTCTGCAATGAATGCAACAAAAACTAAATTGCGGAATAGACTGGACATAAGGAACCTCCTTTGAGTATCGCTGTCTCCCATCACCCCTCGATAGGACCGTCTTGTTGCAGGAAAACAAGCTCAGGGCTCCCACTGATTCAGCGATATTGGTGCGTTGCAATGTTTTTATAAGTTCATACGGGGGAAAATATGTGCTGTGTTTAATATCCAAACGTTACTTAAAATGTTATGATGCTATTGCCTTATATAACCATATAACAATTACAGCACGGAAACAGGCCATCTCTGCCTTTCTAGTCCGTGCCGAACGCTACTCTCACCTCGTCCCACCGACCTGCACTCAGCCCATAACCCTTCATTACTTTCCTGTCCATATACCTATTCAATTTTTCTTTAAATGATAATATCGAACCTGCTTCTGACACTTCTACTGGAAGTTTGTTCAACACTTACTTCAAGCTCTCCTGATAATTGACTTATCGCTATATTCATGCGAGGAAAATGCGCTGTGTTTAATATTAAATTCGTTAGATAAAGCCTTTTAGAAACGAAATTGAGTGTATTAGCCACTTATCACCGATATTCCGGTCGTGATTAACACCCCCCTCCGAACAGAATCGCCAAAAACGATTTGTAGAAAAATGATCGGCATGTGCGCGCATGCGCAAATAAAGCATGTGCATTGGTGCCCGCGCAAGGCTTCATGGTCATTGTAGTCTTTCTGGGTAAACGCAACGTATTTGACTGCTACTCTTGTCCGTTGGCAATCCCCCCGCCCGGTCCGCAAGAATATTGTCAACATGAAACCGGTCCGCACTGCAAAAAAGGTTGGGGACCCCTGCTCTAGCGAAAGAAGTTCTTCCTCATCTCTGCTTTAAGGACATTTCCTTATTCTGAGGCTGTACCCTGAGGTCCTAGACTCTCCTAGCAATGGGAATATCCTCTCTAGGTTTACCCTTTCCAGGCCTTTCGGTATCTGGTAAGTTTCAATGAAACCTCTGCTCATCCTTTGAAGGCAAGTTTCCATGGCCTAGGTTCCCCAGCTCTGACAGGCTGAGCTAGGCATCACAGGCCTTTTGCCTGTTGATCAGCCCATGGCTGATTTATGTTTATCTGAAGTTTCAAAGGTAAAGCCATGCCCTTGGATGGTCTGTAAAACTCTCTGGAAATCTCAATTCTATAGCTACTGCTCAAAAGGGCTCAAGTTGTGAGAAAATATTGGAAGAATGTAACAAACGGCCCCTTTACCTTGGCGGTAAGTTGTATCTCCATTTGCTCTTTGAAGCCCTGGTGCTGATGACTGGTGTCCCCCACTCCCTGAAAGAACCTACTTGGCGGAGGGTGCTAGCGAGGATGAAGGACCCCCTCCACCACCACGAGGCGACGCATCATCCCCTGCCACTTCATATGGGCAACAATCGACAGCCACGCTGACACCATCACCTCGGGAAGAAGCGCGGTCGACAGGACACGGAGCAACGGAAGATATTCCAAGGCTTCATCAGTTTGAGATTCCACATTTACACCGGTGAGCAAGCTTACAAACTGGTCGTTGTATTTACAAACTGCAACATCAGGACAATGAAAATATTAGGGGAAGGATGGGTAATTGCAGAAAGGGAGTGGGGGGAGAGAATAAAGGGGAATCTGAGAAGGAACATTTGACTCAGAGAGTGAGGAATGAGCTGCCAGTGGAAGTCATGGATGTGAGTTCAATTGCAACTTTTAAGGGAAGTTTGGATGAGAAGGGTATGGATAGATGTGGTCCGGGTGCAGGTAGATAGAACTAGGTAGGAAACCATGTTGGCATGGACTAGATGGGCTGAAGGGCCTGTTTCTGTGCGGCAGTGCACTATGACTAAAACTAAATGAATGACAGGTACTCTTAAGAAAAGTTGCAGATCTTTTCAACATTTCCTACTTGAGAAGTTGCAGGTACTGCTTGATAGTCTCCTTGAAATACCGTACAGAATCCTGAATCAATAAAATGATTTTATTTGAACAAATTCTGCACCAGTAGAACAGAGGACGTACATAATGAGGATGTTGAAACTAATGAGGACATTGACAGAGCAAAAGATGGGAAACTATTTTTACAGGTGGAAAAGTCAGTAACCTACGATGGCAGGTTTAAGATATAATTGGCCGCAGAACTAGACAGGGGAATTAGGATCAATTTTGTTTAATGTTGTGATAAGAACATACTGCCTGAAAGGTTGCTGGAGGCAGTATCCAATACAATAAATTCAAAAGGAAGTGGGGTAAATTTTTAAAGGGGAAGTGTTTCTGGGGAAAGTACAGAGCGATGGGAGCAAATTGGGTAGCTTTGTCAAGGATGATGTAGCCATGATGGGAGAATGAATTATTTGTGTCTCATGATGTTTATCGCTCTATAGTGATTATTACAGGTGAAAGCTCAGCCAGTAGTTTTCTGCAGGGGAGGTATACATTGGAATGGCGGGGGGGGGGGGGGGGAGGGTTGTCAGTGGATGGGTGGCTGTAAGGTGTCTCTTTCCATTGTTCCTCTGGAAATCTATCACAAACTGACAGGACCTGTTTACGTGAGTAGTGCTTTTATCTATTTAGCCACTCTGCCTTGAACTGCAGGGTTTGGTGGATTGCCACGCATTAGTGTAAAAAATGCAAACTGCTGGAGGAACTCAGCAGGTCAAGGAGCATCAGTGAAGGTAGAGGTATGGTCGACATGATGGGGCTCCTGACCCAAAAAATTATCTATCTCTTTCCTCCACGAATATTACTCAACCTGCCAAGTTCCTCCAGCCTTTGTCCACATTTCATACATAGAAACATAGAAAACATACAGCACAATACAGGCCCTTCGGCCCACAAAGCTGTGCCGAACATGTCTTTACCTCAGAACTACCTAGGCTTACCCATAGCCCTCTACCTTTCTGAGCTCCATGTACCTATTCGGGAGTCTCTTAAAAGACCCTATTGTTTCTGCCTCCACCATCGCTGCCGGCAGCCCATTCCACACACTCACCACTCTCTGAGTAAAAAACTTACCCCTGACATCTCTTCTGTACCTGCTTCCAAGCACCTTAAAACTGTGCCCTCTCGTGTTAGCCATTTCAGCCCTGGGAAAAAGCCTCTGAATATCCACACGATCAATGCCTCTCATCATCTTATACACCTCTATCAGGTCACCTCATCCTCCGTCGCTCCAAGGAGAAAAGGTCGAGTTCACTCAACATCTGACATCTCTTGTGTCTGCCGTATATTTGGTACTCTCTGCTCCTTTTTCAGGAGACTCCCAGTGGGACCAGTCCCTCTGCCCAGACCTCCAACACCTCCGCCATCGCAGAGCCACTCCAACGTGAATGAGAATGAGGATGCTGTCACAGAATCAGCAGGCCCACACCGGCATGGCCACAAACGCAACCTGAGCCAGACCATGGCCAACAGCAGTGAGAATGTCAGCATACCTGGAGCAGGTAAGATATGACGCTCATTCATGAATGAGGGAAGGGAAGGCCTTTATCCCAGCAAGAGAAAACACAGGTGGGGCAGCACAGCAGCATGGCAAGTAGCGGCACCAGAGACAAGTTTCTGTTTATGTTGAGTATCCACATTCTCCCAGTGACTGCATAGGTTTCCTCACGGTGCTCTTGTTTCCTCCCACATCCCAAAGACATGAAAGTTGGTAGGTTATTTGGCCGCTGTAAATCACCCCTTGTAAGCTGGTGATTAGTAGAATCTTAGAGTTACTTGAGGAGAATCAGAATCACATTTATTATCACCGACATATATTGTGAAATTTGTGGTCTTTGTGGCAGCAGTACTATGCAATACATAATAAAAGAGAAAAATATATAAATTACAGTAAGTGTATGTGTATATATAAAAATAAATTAAATGTCATGCAAAAATAAATATTTAAGAACAATGACGTAGTGTTTATGGGTTCAATGTCCATTTAGAAATTGGAAGGCAGAGGGAAGGAAGCTGTTGCTGAATTGTTGAATATGTATGCCTTCAGGCTTCTGCAACTCCTTCCTTAGAGTAGCAACGACAACAAGGCATGGGCTGAATAATGGTGATCCTTAATGATGGATGCTGTCTTTTTGAGGTACTGCTCCTTGAAGATGGAAACATTTTTTTTTAAAAGTGTGATTAGTGAAGACTTGGTGTAAATGAGTACTTGATGTTTGGTGCAGACTCAGCCATGCTGTATGACTCTACAAGTCTATGCTAATCTTACCTCTTTGCTTCACACGACGTTTGACATTTTTGCAGCACATGCCCTTTTAATATGTTTAAAACTATTGTGATTTGTATTAAGTGATGCTGCTCGGATGGG
The DNA here is from genome assembly GCF_030028105.1 of Mobula birostris. Taxonomy (NCBI): domain Eukaryota; kingdom Metazoa; phylum Chordata; class Chondrichthyes; order Myliobatiformes; family Myliobatidae; genus Mobula; species Mobula birostris. Next base: position 26,129,895 of record NC_092389.1, read on the forward strand.
GAGGCACTATTGAAAAACAATTTAAACCAATTTTAGATTCAAACGTTAGCAGTGGTGTTCCAATGTAACCACAGATCAATAAAGTTCCATTACATTGACAAGAGTGAGGATCTCCTTCTGACAGGGGATGTCTTGAGTTATGCAGTCATTTAAAACTGAAGCGTGGAGGAATTTCTTTTCACAGAGGGTGATAAATCTCTGGCACTCTGTAGCCCAGGACTTATCGAGGCTAGCTAAGAAAGTGTATTTAAAGAAAATGTAGCTGAATTGTTGGCAGATTGAGCAATTCAGAACTATGAGGATCTAGGACAGAAGAGAAATTAAGGCCTGAGTCAGATCAGGCAGGGCAGTCTTGAGAGCTGAATCGCTTACTTGCTCTATTTACTGTGCTCTTGTGTTTTGTCAGTTTCAACTTGCTTAGTTTTAGACTTTATGGACAAAGTTAAAGTATATCATCTTCTTCTTAGTTTCTGCTTCTCTTCCCACCTTCTCCTGATGGTAATGTGCCTCGTCCCAGAGGATGGAGCCCATGGTTAAAGCTATTGTTCCATTACTTGTCTCTAGTAGTTCTTCATGTGTGTACAAGATTGAAAGCTCACAAACTATTCTGTAGTAAAAGCCATCAGAGTTGAGTCAGATCCTTTCCTTACATGATGTCCACACTCCTACACAAAGGTTAACATGTTGCTTGATATTCTTCCAACTGTTTACAACAGGAGTGACTGAATCTTAACTGAAGCACGTAAGAATGATGTTACTGCTCTGCTCTATTTGTCTCTGTATTCATGAGGTTTCTATAAAAACTGAATCAAAGTGATTTAAAGGCAAACTGAAGCCTTAAGAACTTGTAATGGGATTGTGTTGAACTTGCATTACCTCTGTGGTACATGACTGGATTCTGGGAATCCGATTCATTGAGTCATAGAAGTGGCGCAGGAGGCGGCTCTTTGGCCCCTTGTCACTTTTATCCACCATATCCACACTTTTTACAGAGGTTAGGAGCCTCTCATCCTCAGCTTTTGGTCCAACATCCTTTGTAAATTGTTTACAGAATTAGCGTCCACTCTTTTTTGAAGTAGATCTGGATGGTAAAAGTCATAAGATCAATGTACAGTACACTTTGTATTGTAACAATTTACAGGTAGCAAACCACTACTTGATCCGCCATACTTGTCATCCAGCATTCCAATCAGATTGCCATGTGCACATATTTCTAGGCATTTAAACATTTTGCTATCACACTCCCCCTTCAAAAAAAATTAACTCTGAATATATGAAAAACAGCATGATTATTAATTGGAAACAGCTCCATGACTCATTGATACACTCCTCATTATTTTATCAATAATTACTTTAGTGCTATGCCAGTGCAGGCACTTCACATACTCCATGTGAATGACTTATTTATTTATTGAGATACAGCCCTCCAGACCTTCTGGCCCTTCAAGCTGTGAAGCCAGCAACCCACCAATTTAACCCGAGCCTAACCGTGGGACAATTTACAAGGACCTTCTCACCAGCACATCTTTGGACTGTGGAAGGAAACTGGAGCACCTGGAGGAAACCGGAGCACCTGGAGGAAACCCCCACATTCCACAGGGAAGACGTACAAACTCCTTGCAGAGAACACTGGGACTGAATTCCGAACTCCGACGCCCCAAGCTGTAACAGTGTCACGCTAACTGCTACACTACCGTAATTGGAATGCTACATACAATACCTGTCACATTGATAAAAGATATGTTGCTATTTGCGAGATAGTGAATAAATGGTATAAGATGATTTAAAATTCTCCCACTGTATAAGGGATACATCTGATAGGGTTCTTACTTCAGAAGCATATATTGGTCTTGTGGAGACCGACTGATTGAGCCACCAATGCACTGAGGCACATTAGGACATAATCCAGCAAGAATCAGTCATTGGGAGGGGAAAGTGTCATCTAACAGTGGTGGCATTTGTGATTGCACAATGAGACATTCATTTTAGGAAGTTAATCAATTGTGGAATTTAACCTGTAAAATCTTACTCTCCATTCAATTTCCTCTCTGGCAACAATAGTTGCTGCATTTCTGTCCTTAATTATTCTGTTTATTGTATTTCCAGGAAAGACAAGGTACACCCCAGTGATGGGGAGTGGCAACGTAAACACCCCACCCAGCCAGAAAGCCCGAGCAAAGAAGAAAGCCAAGCAGAATCAGTATCGCCGTGACCTCTCCCAAGGGGGTGAGTTCCAACCAAGTTCTGACTAATGAGAACTTCATATTCTGTCCAGCCCATGAATTATTTTCCTTCCACGTACCAAAAAAAATGTTATCTTCCACACATCACTTCTGCTAATGAGGAATTTGGAAATTCACTGGAAACTAAATTTGTTACTCACAAAATAAGCCAACTTAACATTTTGAAATACACTTGGTCTCCCATCATGTTACACAAGGAAGTCGAAAGCTAGTTGGTGTTCCAATGAAGAGTGATTGGCAGTCAATTGAACAAAGATTTAAGATGTAATGCAGCCTCTACATTGAAATAAAACTATTTCATTGGAGAATATATTGAGTAATGGTGCGGGGAGCCAGCCATCTGTTCACCTTGACAAACTACTACTTTTTGGAGGAGGTTTATAGTGGAAAACTGAGCTGCCATCAGTCAAATTATACTTACAAAACTGAATGCTTTCCGTGTATATCTATTTTTTTTGCAGAAAATTTACAATATGGAAACAGGTTAATTGGCCCAATTGGTTTACGTTGGTTTTAAAGCTCAATCTTAGTAAAACTCCAATAATCTGCTCTCTGGCTATTTGGAAATTCCAATGGCTTGTCATCCGGGCCTCAAGGTTATGTTTGCCACAGTATGTTCCGACTCACCAGAAACCAAATTTTCATGCTTCCTCTAATTCCCCAGCTCCCCCACTCTCTTTCAACTGACCACGGTGCACTCCTTTTAAATTTAGCTGGGTAACTGAGAAATTGTTTATTATACAGTATAACATCTAAAAAAAATCAGGTGAATTGGAAATGTGCTGAATTTTTAATATGGATAATATCTAGTAGTCTGGAAAGTCTGTTATTTCTGGCACCACCAAAGTCTTGAGGGCATTCACTTATTACAGTTTCGCTTTGTAAGTTTCCTTCCTTTTTGAACAAATCTGTGATCTTCTATTCCAATCTGCTTATTTCTGTCTATTAAAAAGAAACATGTGTGCTGCATCAACAATCCTTTGAAGAAGTTGAACATGAAAATGAGAAAAAAAATCTGCTGAATTAAAAATGAAATTGCTAGAAGCACTCAATAGTTAAGGAAGCATCTGTGGAAAGAAAAGTAGTTAATATTTCAGGTCCAAGACACTTCATCAGGGAGCATTTACACATTCTAAGGGTTTTCCAGTTAACACATATCTCATGATTTCACTGTTTGATCTATTTGTGGTTTTCTTGTACTTCTGGACCTAAGTCTCTGCCTGCCATGGTGTAATAATGTTTCCTCTTTTCCGACACCTCTATAATTTTTAAGGTCACTCCTTGGTTTTCAGTTCTTTAGAGAGAAGAGCATAAGTCTGTTCAAACATTGCTTAGTATGAAACTGCCTCCAATTATGGCATTATTCAGGCAAATCATTGTTAATCCTCACTTTGCCTTGAAATACATTTTATGATATGGGATCCCAAAACTGAGTACAGTTTTCCCAGTGAGGTCTAACAAAGATTCTGTGCTTTCCTCTTCTAATCTCCTAAAATGAACAAAAGTGATTCTTTTATTGTCTTTTAGGGGCTTACCAACCTGTGATACTGCTTTTCGTCAATTAAGTATCTGTAATCTCTAGCTATTTTGGTCCATATAGAGTTATTTTCCAGGCACCATATGGCCTCCTTATTCTTCCTAGCAAATGGTTACAACTCATGTAACTTATTACAGAGTCATAGAATCGTACCGCAGGGAAGCCTCACCGTTTATATTCTGCAGTTTAATTTTGTGTAGTATTCAAATCGTTATTGTTTATAACTCCTAATTTGGCACCTCTGTTATTTAAATAGTGAACAGCACTCGGTCCTAGCATTGATCCTTGTGGAACAGGACTTTTCACTGGTTGCCTGGCCTAATCAGTTTCCATTAACCACTATTCTCTGTTCTTTGCTTGGTTGCCAGCTTACTGCCCAGTCTGCTCCTTCTTTACTGGTGCTTTGACCCTGATATTGTTTAAAGAATAAATCTGGGAAGAGAAAGAGAATGTAGGAGGGGCTCTGCAGTCCAGAATGGTTGACATCGTTCCATCTGTAAGATGCTTGTTATGCAGCTTTCAAAATTTGGTGAGCCTGCTTCACACCCTTCATTTTCTCCGGTAACTACACAAGCTGATTCTGGAAAGCAGGCACAAATAACTTAAAACAATAACTAAAAGAGTTATTGGTCCTTGATGTTGGGTGATCTATGGTACTACCATGGGTATCTACAAAGGAGTTACCCAAACTACTGATCATTACCTCAACTGCTAACGTCAACATTTGCTTCCATCATTAGTTACATGTTCTCACTTATATAATTGTTGAAAGCTGTTGTCTTTCTTTTACTACCAAACTTAATATGGAGCTTTGGACTTCCTACTCATCTAGTAACTCAGACCACCTTCTCAAATGTTATATCCTTGGGGATGGATATATCTTTCATCCTGTCCCCATGCTTGTGTTAGAAAGGCCTTCTTAGTTTTATGCTTTATGCCCTCTTCACCACTGAGCTCATCTACATAGAGCGTTGTTGCAGGAAAGCAGCATCCATCATCAGGGATGCCCACTATCCAGGCTATGCTCGCTTCTTGCTGCTGCCATCAGGAAGGAGGTACAGGAGTCTCAGGACCTACACCACCAGGTTTAGGAATAGTTATTATCCTTCAACCATCAGGCTCTTGAACAAAATGGGATAACTTCCCTCAACTTCACTTACCCTATCACTGAACTGTTCCCACAACCTATGGACTCACTTTCAAGTACTCTTTATCTCATGTTCTCGATATTTATTAATTATTTTTTATGAATATTATTTTCCCTTTTTTTATATTTGCACAGTTTGTTGTCTTTTCTACATTGGCTGGGGTGGTTTTTTATTGATTCTATTGTGTTTCTTGTATTTATTTATTTTTTATTTATTTATTGAGATACAGCACAGAACAGGCTATTCCAGCCCTTCGAGCTGCGCCGCCCAGCTTCCACCAATTTAACCCTAACCTAATCACAGGACAATTTACAATGACCAATTAACCCTACTAAGCGGTAAGTCTTTGGACTGTAGGAGGAAACTGGAGCACCCAGGGGAAACCCATGCATTCTGCGGGAAGGATGTACAGATTCCTTCCAGAGAACACCAGGATTGAACTCCAAACAGAATGCCCGCAAGAAATGAATCTTAGGGTTGTATAGGGTGACATATATATACTTTGATAATAAGTTTACTTTGAACTTTGCTAGGGCTGCTTAGCATCTTTGCTTTTGGGAGGACAACTGTGTTGGAAACATTTTACTTTCCTTCCTACATGGTGGCAAAGCTGGTGGATCCAATGTCCCACAGAACCAGAGACCCTGGTTCAATCCCGACCTCGGGTGCTGTCCATATGGAAGTCGTACTTTCTCCGTGACCACGAAGGGTTCCTCTGGGTGCTCCAGTTTCCTTCCACGTCCCAAAGACTTGTTGGTTGGAAGGTTGTTTGGCCAATGTGAGTGCCTCTAATGTGTAGGTGATTAATAGTGTTGTGGGGAGGAGGAGTTTGTGCAGATATGGGTGGAATTAATGTTGGAATGGTGTAAGTGGGTTGTTGATAGTCAGCACAGAGTGAATGGCTTGTTTCCATGCTATACATCCCTAAGTCATTCTCTAATGAGCTGAGAAATACAACACTGCATTGAAAGAAGTGTGCAACTACCATAAAACTTACTTACAAAGGAAGCTTGCACTATTCACAGGTTAAGGCATGCATACTGAATGGCAGGGCCCGTGGAAATATTGAAGAACAATGGGATCTTGGGTAGATAAGAGGGTGAAGGTGGACATGGGATACCTGTCTTCATTATCCTAGGTGGAGAATATAAGAGCAGGACAGTCATGGTACAGCTTCATAAATCATTGATTCAGCCACAATACAAAACCGTGTGCAATTCTGGTCATCACACTTTAGGAAGGGTGTGATTGCATCAGAGACGATGCAGATAAAATTCACCAGATGTTGTCTGGGATGGACATCTTTAGTAACTGGAGAGTCTGTGTTTGTTTTCCTTGGAGTAGAGGAGGTTGAGGGATGTGGGAACTGAAAAAGGTATACAAAATTATGAGGTGCATAGATTGGGGTGATAGAGAGGTATCTCAAACTAGAAGGTGAAAGGTAAGGCTTAGGAAGTTTAGCGGGGATGTGAGGAGGTTAATGGGCATCACTGTCTTTGTGGCTTAAGCAGTAACCTCCAAAAAGACATTTTTCCCAAAAACTGATTAATATGTTATATCAAAAGAAGTGGATACACTTCCATAGCAACACTAATCTCTTCCGTGTGACTACCCCAACAATCATGTGCTGACCCCAATTTTGCCTCTGAGGCAATTGATTCAATAGCTAGTTTTCCACATATGGGGAGCTATGAGACTTGTAGAGACTGCTCACTTTTTGGCAGGTGTCAATGCTCCTAGCTGGGGAATGACACCTACTTCAGATCCCAAAACAGGCCTGAAGAATTCTTAGGCTCAAGCTCTGATAGTTATCACTTGTGGCCCTGAACAGTGACTTAGCAAGCTGTTCACTGATAAAATGGTGTCAGATGTGATCAGGGTCCACACTCAGCTTAGATACCATGCTAATAACTTGGACATTGATTGGCCAAATGAGGTCTCTCACTTTGACTCTTTCTTTGATGTTCCCCTATGCGCAATTTTCCAACAAGACTCACAATCAGGAACAGAACATTCGTTAAGCTGGAACGCTGACTTGGCCAGCTTTTGTTGACTCACTCTATCTCTGCCTTGGACAGATCTTCCACCGCCGCCTGAGCCTCCCCCAGCTGATGGAGTTGTGGAGACTCCTTACTTACAGTCCAATAGAATGGAGACCGGCGGGACCTCGCTTGACCATGATGGAAATGCTTCGTCCACAGAGAGGAGGCCATCAGCTGATCAACGAACAGGGAGTGCACACCCTCACAACAGAGCTGCATCTTCACGACACAAAAATGGTGAGCAGAAGAAAGACCTCGGCAGTGGACAGCAGTGATTTGACCTTACATGTAACAAAGCTTTACTAATTTAGGATTCTCTCTGGAGCTGAAGTTTGCTTTGCCTCAGAAGTGTTGAACTGAAAAAAAAAGCAGTATTTACTTAACCCGTCCCATCGAGTTGTGTTGTTCCCTAATTCCTTGGATCTCAAGTTGTTTCTTGAGATGAGATACAGATTCCAAATACCCAAACTAATTTAGGCAGAAAAAAATCTTAATTCCTTTAAATGATCTAGCCTGGTTTAGAAGACCACAAAGACCATGAACTGTTTTAGTTGCTGCCTGCACCCTAGCAAGAAACTGGTTTAACCCTCAGCTTTAGGAGCCGTTTGTTTAGTCACTGTCTTATGGTACCAACTCTGCTGAGCAACTAAACTAATCGTACTAACCTGTGGGATCTCTCTCCAGCTCGTCATTATAATGAAGATTGCTCTTTAAAAAATAATCTCCTGTAGGCTTCAGCTGTCAAACATACATTTTCATCAGTTTGCCTTGAACCTTAATCTGCTTGGAGTTTGTAGTTCTGAACTGGAGCACCAAGTTCTCAAACTAGCTGCAGTACCTTTGGGCTCAGAAAGCAAGCACTCAACCATACTTCCAGATGTCAATGGCTATCCAGTGTTTTTGGCTAGAAGAGGTGCATCTTTGAGATAGGATCAGGCTTAACTGTATCCTCTTATTTGCCAGCTAGTGCACATATTTACAGGGATACCCACTTAAAGGGTGGCCAATCCTAGCAATAACATAGACATAAACACAAAAAATTCTGCAGATGCTGCAAATCTAAAGCAACACACACACACACAAAATGCTGGAGGAACTCAGCAGGTCAGGCAGCATCCATGGAAATGAACAAACAGTCAACGTTTTGGGTCAAGACCTTTCTTCAGGACTGGAAAGGAAGGGTAAAGACACCAGAATGAAAAAGGGGGGGGGGGGTGGATGGATGGATGGATGAACATCAGGTGACAAGGCAAATGGTATGTTGGCTTTCAGAGCAAGGCAGTTTAAGTACAGGAGCAACAACGCCTTGCCTCAGTTATATAGAGGCTTGGTGACGCCGTGCCTGAAACAGCATTGTTATCTGACCTCAAAAAGAACATTCTTAAGAAAGAGAACATTCACCAGACTGGTTATTGGGTTAGCAGGACACATGCATGATGAGAACTAGGGCTTGTACACACTAGGGCTTTTGAAGAATAAGAAGAGAACTACAATATTCTGACAGGACTAGACAGACTGGGGAGAAACCAGACAAGGTCTCAGTTTCAGGTTACAAGGCAAGAGATTTATGACTGAAATGATGAGAAATTATTTCACTGAAAGAAAAGCAAATCTGTGGAATTTGCAACCACAGCTGAATATACTTTTTAAAACTGTTAGATAAATTCTAGACACAAAAAGCATCTAGAGAGAGAGATGAAATATGTTATTGAGATAGATTGTATTGAAGGGCAGAACAAGTTTGAAAGGTCAAATGGCCAATTCCAGCTCCTATTTTCTTAGTTTCCATGTTTCGTATGAAAGACATGGATCAGTTCAGTAGGTGAGCTGAACTAACTGGTCTTACAAAGATGGAAATAGCTGGTCTCAGATACAAAGTCAGAAACTCGGTGCAGGGTCAAATATGACACCAAGTTGCCAAACAAAGGGATGAAGTCAATGGTTGAGGATCTTGTGGCATGGACTGAACAGAGGAAGTTAGTGCTCATCCAACAAAATACCTTACAACTTAGAGACTTGGAGTGGCGATAGCAAGCCAGGGCGTGTCAGCAACATAGATGTGGCAACTGATGATACGTTTTAAATTACATTGCAAGGACTAGCCTGTAGATGAGATATACGAGGAATCAAAGATTAGTTCCTTGGAGACATCAGCTGCACTGGGGCAGACATGGATAGGGAATCCACTAGGAGTATATCCCAATGGAATGATTGTACATGGAATAAAGCATAAATACGCTCAGAACTATTCCCTCCACAGAATCTGCTTTACCTGACCTCTCATGTACTGTATCTTACCAATAACATTTCTGGAGAAAGATTGTTCCATTAACGATCTACTGAGCCCACGGGCTAAGTTCATTTATATTTATTTTCAGTATCAGATTGTTGCTGGCAATGCTAGCATTTATTTCTCAGCACTAATTTCCCTTGTGAAGGTGATGATGAACTGTCACCTTGAACTGCCAGTGAAGGAATTTCTATGGTTCCACTCAGCAGGAAGTTCCAAGGATTTCAAAGCAGTTACGATAAAGGACCAGCAACATATTTTCAAGTCAGGATAGTGGTGTTCTCATGTTCTTTGCTGTTCTTTTCCTTCTTGGTGGTTGTGGTTGCTGGTTTGTCAGGTACTCTTGGTCTGGATGAGTAGAGTGGTTCTTCTGTCTCTTTTTGGAATGGGTGCTGCCTGCCCATTTATATCAGATATATTTCTTGCCATTTATCAGATCATGCCTGAATATTGTTTTGGTTTTGCTGCATACGGGTATAGTCTACTCTATTTGCTGTGGTGCATGAATGTGACTAAACATTGCACAATTGATGAAGCAGCTGATGGTGGCTAGACTTAGGACAATGCTGGAAAAAACATCCACAGTAAGGTCCTTGGGTTGTGATGATTGATGTCCAACAACCATCATCCATTTGTGAAGTCATTGTATCATCTGTGATTCCCACTGATTTCAGATTTACCAAGGCATCCTGATGCTACTGTAATTTCTGTGTCGGCTATTTTATTTCCCTATACAATTTAGTTCCCTTGGACCAGATCTGTGATGAGATCTGGAGCCCAGTAGTCCTTGTGCAACTGAAACCGGGCATCAGTATCTAAAACCAGTTATTGGTGGCTGCCTAACTGTTCTGCTGATGTCACCTTCTATCACATTGCCAATGATTGAGAGTAGTAATTAACCAAATTGGATTTGTTCATCTGTGGTGTAAACAGGTCATTGCTGACCAATTGTCAATTTTGATTTTGATACCCGATAGTGACTGTAGCAGACCAGCTTTGCTACAGGTAGGGCTGGTTTAGAGCTCAGGTTTTCAGTAATACAACTGGGATGTTGTCTCATTCAATAGCCCTTGCTGAATCTAGTGCTCACAGGTGCCTTTTGAAAGCATGTGAAGTGAATCAGATAGGGTGTAGACTGGCTTCTGTGATGTTGGGATCCCAGCAGGAGGCCAAGGTGGAGCATCCATTCAGCACTTCTCCCTGAAAGTGTTAGCGAATATTTCTTCCTTTGCATTGGTGTCCATCTATTGGTCCCTACCCCACTGAGGAGGAGGAGGATTTAGTAGCTTCTTCTCCTTTTAACTGTTTAATTTTCCACCACCATCCACAACTAGAGCTTCATAGACACTAGCAGTTCTGCAGATGCTGGAAACCCTGAGCAACACGGACACAAAAAAAAAGTCTGGTGTTTTGCCTCCCAGGTGCTAAGGTCCAGGATGTCTCAGAGAGGCTGCAGAAGATTCTGAAGAGGGAGGGTGAGCAGCCAGAGGTTTGTTAGAGCTGTTGGGGAGGGTTTAAACTAATTTGGCAGGGGGGTGGGAACCCTAGTGATAAGGCTGAGGATGGGGCAGTTGGTATACAAGTATGTAAACAAGTGTGTAGTGAGACTGAGGAAGGACAGGTAGGTTGTTGGATCAGTTGAAGTGTAACGTGGGGGCAAAATTGAAAAGGATGATGAATACAGTGAGTGAGTCGAGGACCAGAGGGCACAGCCTTCGAATAGAGGGACATCCATTTAGAACAGAGATGAGAAGGAATTTCTTCAGCCAGAGTGGGGTGATTCTGTGTAATTCATTGCCATGAGCGACTGTGGAAGCCAGGTTATTGAGTATATTTAAAACAGATGTTGAGAAGTTCTTGGTCAGTCAGGGTGTTAGAGGTTACAGGGAGAAGAGAGGATACTGGGGTTGAGAGGGATAATAAATCAGCCATGATGAATGGCAGAGCAGACTCGCCAGGCCAGATGTCCTAATTCTACTGCTATGTCTTATGGTCTTATTGCCTAAAATGCTGAAGGAACTTGGGATGTTAGGCAGATTCTATGCAGGAGAATAAATAGTTGATGATTCGGGTCGAGACCTTTCATCAGGGCTCAGCCCAAAATGTTGACTGTTTATTTCCTTCCATAGATACTGCCTGACTTACTGAGTTCTTCCAGCATTTTGTCTGGGTTGCATAACTAGAGGTTCATTCTGATCTGTTGCCTATGGGAAAGCAAAATTCTGTCCATTACTTGCTGTCTTTGTCATTTAACATGCACTGTCTATCTATCTGAGGAGCAACACATTATTCACTTCCTCCACTGTTCAGTGCTGGCCATCTGCAGTCCACCACCTTCAACCTTAGTGGCTGAACACCAGCATGTTAGATGGAATGTCTTGATCTTCAAATGATGCTGGAACATTGACGGTAATTTTGTTGAACGTGCACTCGTTTCTTACACACTGGGGCGTCGCTTCCTGGTGCTCCCCTTCCAGTGTTCCCATGCACCTTTTCAACTCACCAATGCCCCAATTCCCATGGTCCATAAAAAGTTACCTGGCTTACTGAAAAATGCATGACAGATAACAGTTAAAAGAAATGGATTGAAAATGCATTGGAGTATGAATGCAAATAATTTCCAGAAGTCCAGAAAATTATCCAGTCCAGTTCCAATTGTACTGCATTATCAGAGTTTTACTGTAAAATAATTAAAATAGACAACTAGGCAATAGATGCAGAACAACTGCAGTATTTCCACTGTGTGGTGTGGACTTAATCTCAAAATTCAAACTGAACCACTTTGGAAGAAAATAAGCATTTTTTTTTTCCACTCAAAGGCAGGAAGAAATCTGAAGTCCTCTCCCATATAAAGCTGTGGATGTTGAATCAGTCAGAACTGATAAATCTTAAAATGGGTTTCAGAGCTGCTATTTCCAACCAACTATATTGCTGAATATTGGAGCAAACCTACTCCTGTTCCTGCATTTCCGTATTCCACACATTAGCCTCCCCCTCCCCCCAAAAGATATCTTATTCTGTTGGATGAAATTTTGCTGATTATGGCCCTTGTGATAAGCCCAGAGTTTCATTTATTGCCAGATAATTGAGGTTTATCCCAACTAATTGGGCCTCTCTGCCTCCACTGGCGTCTTTGGAGTTGCTGATTTCGATCGTACTATCAAGGGGAGGCTAAACCCATTAAAATTATTTATGGTGGCTTTTGTTATAATGTTGAAAAATTCATAATCTTTTGTCCTTGATGGATATGTAAATCTCTCTGCAACAAAATTCTTTTAACAAGGTTGTGGCTCAATGAGATGCTTTGCAATAATTTCCCAATACTTGGCAGAGCAGGTCTGAGATATTTACAGCAAATGGACTGGGTCAGCACTAAATTTCAAAGGAAGCCTTAAATTAGCTGCAAGGTAGGAAGGGTAGTTACCATAGTGTCATATTACTTTGGAGTTAGAGCTAATTGATTCCATTAAATCCGTTCCCTGTGATGAAGGGTATGGAAGTGTTTTATTTAAATGAAAACTCTGTAGGTCATTACAAACATTTACAGACCAAGGCAGTGGAATATTAGGGAGATACAAATCTGAAATTGTAATGGCTGCCTTGTTGATGGATTTGCGATAAATAAGTGCAGCTTAAAATGCACTCCACATCTATCAATTAATGGTTCTGTGTTGCTGATTGGATATCTAGTATCTCAGTAGCCTTTCCAGTACAATGTGCCATTTCTTTTAACTCAGAGGGTTTAGTAGTTAGCATTGTCAACTATATTGTCAGTACTTTTTCTAAAGCTGGCTCTGTGGGAGGTTGTCATTAAAATCAGTGGTGATATTGTCAACTTATTTAGTGCTTACTCGGGAGAATGACTAAGATCAGCATTGTTAGTGAGATAGACAGCTCCCTGGGCTGAGTTACAGGTGCAAGGAAGCTGGATTGTATCAATAGAGGTACAGTGTACAGTGACACATGATGCTAGCTGGGAAAACTTATTAAGGTGCACAGAGGGAAGGAATGGATTAACGTCAGTAATGAAAATCAAATAACAACCTCTGAATTCTTGAAGTCTAAATTAAAAACTGAACCTCCAGTATTTTAATGCCAGTATTGATCAACCTTAAGTGCTTCAATTTGCTCAACTCCAGCTATTAGTCTGTTGTCTCATTCCCCGACTTCTTGTTCACGCATTTCTACAATATTATTCGTAAGGCCAGTGATGTTGTGGGGACGGAACTGGACTCTCTGACGGTGGTGTCTGAAAAGAGGATGCTGTCCAAGTTGCATGCCTCTTAGTCAATGTCTCCCATCCACTACATAATGTACTGGGTGGGCACAGGAGTACATTCAGCCAGAGACTCATTCCACCGAGATGCAACACAGAGCGTCATAGGAAGTCATTCCTGCCTGTGACCATCAAACTTTACAACTCCTCCCTTGGAGGGTCAGACATCCTGAGCCAATAGGCTGGTCCTGGACTTATTTCATAATTTACTGGCATAATTTACGTATTACTATTTAACTATTTATGGTTCTATTACTATTTATTATTTATGGAGCAACTGTAACGAAAACCTGGGATTAATGAAGTATGACTATTAGCTACTTCCCAATAGGAGAACAAAGTGATTTGCCTGTATGTTGGATGCAAGATAGTTAAGCTTCTGTCTGTGTAACTTATGTTATATTCAAATAGTCTGCCCTTATGCACAAGAACTGAATCTTGGAAACTATTTCACTATAAGGGAATTACAACACTAAACTCAATCTGGAATTTACCTGATCTCAAGGTGGGACAGAGTTGAAGATAACTTTAGTAGAGTCTACAACTTTGTCTACTTTGAAATTTGAACTTGCATCAGCTGGTTGAACTTTTCCTTTGAGTCAAAAGATTGTGTGTTGAAGGACAACTCCAAAAACCACCCATTGAACCTGACCTGAACTTTAGCTTTTTACCAGAGAAGTGCTCCACTACTAAAGGTGTTGCATTAAAACCAGAGATTGACTGCTTCCTAGGGAAGACAGAACATATTCCATGATATCATCTGAAGATCATAAATTCTTCCTTCAGCTATCACAGCCAAGAACAAATGAGATTGGTAATCCATTTGGTAATTGTGATCTCTTGACTTGAACAGCATGGATGCTGCATGAAATGAGTGCACGTTAAAGTATTTGATTTTGATATTCAAGTAACTTCAAATAAATGCTCCCCCTAAGCATCCTGAGGTATTCAGAAGTCAATTTCATAATTTGGAGTCAGATCCATGTGTATGCCTGTCTGTTTTCTCTCTCTGAAGGCCATTGATCAACTTGTTTTGACTTTTACAACAGATCAGCAGCCTTCATGGCCATATTTTCTAGACCTAATAATCCATAAGTAGATGTTTTAAAATTCCTTGAGACAATAATTCCATAAGAAATGGGAACAGGAGTAAGACATGGGCCCCTTGTGTCTGCTTTGCTATTCAATAAGATACAGCCAATCCAAATTTCCTCTAGTCCCACCCTCTCCCCATTGGCATCTTTTCCCTGACTGATTAAATATTAAACCATTTCAACCTTGAATATATTCAAGGATTCTGCCTCTGTTACCTTTTTGGAACAACAAATTCATACAGTTCAAATGAAAAAAAAATCTTCATCTTCAAGTCTGAAGTGGGTTTTGCTTTATCCTGAGACTATGCCCTCAGGTCCAAGAGGCTCCCAGCAATGAAACATCCTCCTGGCATTTATCCTATCAAGATCTCTTAGAATCTTCTGTATTTCAATAAAATTGCCTCTCATTCTTCCAAACTGTAATGAATACTGACTCCAGCAGTTTAACCTTTTGCACTATTTATTACCTCGCTATTCTTATGCACTATTTGTAACTTACAGTAATTTTATGTCTTGCACTGTACTGCTGCCACAAAACAACAGATTTCATGATGTATGTCAGTGATAATAAAGCTGAATCTGATTCCCCATGACAACCTCTCCTTCTCTGGTGAACCTTCTCTTAACTACCTCCAATGACAATATATCTACTGTATATATAAGGGGACTACAATATTTCCATATACAAGGACCCCAGAACTGTTGATAGTGTTTTGGATTTAGATTCACTCACAACTTGTACGGTTGTAGTGAGAATTCCCTATTTTTATTCTCCAAACCTCTGAAGTAAAAACCAACGTTCCACTGGCCCAATTACCTGCCATGTTTGTGTGGCATCTTTTTGTGCTCCATGTACAAAAGCTTCCAAGCTCCTAGCAGTCTTTCTCCATTTAAATAATAATCCATTTCAAGACTTACTATAGAGTCAGAGTACTACAGCACAGAACAGGCCCTTCGACCTATCTAGTTCATGCCAATCTATTAATCTGCTTAGTCCCATCAACTAGCACCCGAACCATAGCCCTCCATACCCCTCATCCATTTACCTATCTAAATATCTCTTAAATGTTGAAATCGAACTCGCGGCGAGGAAGACCACCCCTCCTCCAAATGACCAGGTGCTGTGTCTTACCATGGCCGATGTGAGGAGAACCCTGTGCAGGGTCAACCCATGGAAGGCTGCTGGACCAGACAATATTCTTGGCGGAGTGCCTAGAGGATGTGCAGACCAGCTAGCAGAGATTCTCACTGACATCTTCAACATCTCCCTGAGCAACGCCGTCGTTCCTACGTGCTTCAAGGCCGCCACCATCGTCTCCGTACGGAAGTAGTCTTCAGTGTCCTGCCTCAATGACTACCGTCCCGTTGCACTCACATCCACCATCATGAAGTGTTTCGAGAGGCTCGTCATGAGGCACATCAAGACCCTGCTGCCCCCCTCACTGGACCCCCTGCAGTTCGCGTACCGTCCCAACTAATTAACAGACGATGCCATTGCCATCACGCTCCACCTGGCCAAAAAAGACACGTACGTTCGAACGCTGTTCGTAGACTTCAGTTCAGCATTCAACACAATCATTCCTCAGAAACTGATTGGAAAGCTGAGCCGACTGGGCCTGAACACCTCCCTCTGCAACTGGATCCTAGACTTCCTGACTGGGAGACCTCAGACAGTCCGGATTGGAAGCAGCATCTCCAACACCATCACACTGAGCACGGGGGCCCCCCCAGGGCTGTGTGCTCAGTCCACTGCTGTTCACTCTACTGACCCACGACTGTGCTGCAACACACAGCTCAAACCACATCATCAAGTTCGCCGATGACACGACCGTGGTGGGTCTCATCAGCAAGAACGATGAGTCAGCATACAGAGAGGAGGTGCAGCAGCTAACAGACTGGTGCAGAGCCAGCAACCTGTCTCTGAATGTGAACAAAACAAAAGAGGTGGTTGTTGACTTCAGGGCAACACGAAACAACCACTCTCTGCTGAACATCGACGATCCCTCCGTAGAGATCATTAAGAGCACCAAATTTCTTGGTGTTCACCTGGCGGAGGATCTCACCTGGTCCCTCAACACCAGTTCCAAAGCAAAGGAAGCCCAGCAGCGTCTCTACTTTCTGCGAAGGCTGAGAAAAGTCCATCTCCCACCCCCCCATCCTCAGCACATTCTACAGAGGTTGTATTGAGAGCATCCTGAGCAGCTGCATCACTGCCTGGTTCGGGAATTGCACCACCTTGGATCGCAAGACCCTGCAGCGGGTAGTGAGGTCAGCTGAGAAGATCATCAGGGTCTCTCTTCCCGCCATTACAGACATTTACACCACACGCTGCATCCGTAAAGCAAACAGCATTATGAAGGACACCTCTCACCCCTCATACAAACTCTTCTCCCTCCTGCCATCTGGCAAAAGGCACCGAAGCATTCGGGCTGTCATGACCAGACTATAAGTTTCTTCCCCCAAGCCATCAGATTCCTCAATACCCAGAGCCCGGACTGACACCAACCTTCTATACCCTCTACTGTGCCTATTGTCTTGTTTATTATTTATTGTAATGCCTGCACTGTTTTGTGTACTTTATGCAGTCCTGGGTAGGTCTGTAGTCTAGTGTAGTTTTTGTGTTTGTTTTACGTAGTTCAGTGTAGTTTTTGTATTGTTTCATGTAGCACCATGGTCCTGAAAAACGTCGTCTCATTTTTACTGTGTACTGTACCAGCAGTTATGGTCAAAATGACAGTAAAAGGTGACTTGACTTGACGTCCACCAATTCTGCTAGCAGCTCATTCTGTACTCTTCCCACCCTCTGGTTGAAGATTCCCCTCATGTTCCCCTTAAGCATTTTACCTTTCACCCTTAACCCATGACCTCTCGTTCTAATTTCACTCACCTTCAGTGGAAAAAGCCTCCTTGCACTTACACTCTCTATACCCTTCTCTCAAATCTTCTCTCATTCTCCTATGCCCTAGGGCAGCGGTCCCCAACCACCGGGCCGCAAAGCTTGTCCTACCGGGCTGCGTGAAAACGGTATGATTTGGCAATATGAGTCAGCTGTACCTTTCCTCATTTCCTGTCACGCCCACTGTTGAACTTGAATGCACGCGAGGTCATTACCCGCGCATCATCCATGTCAGCGCGGTAAGGTGATCAACTCCTCGAGCTTGCAAATGACGGCGGGCTGAAAAGTATGTTTGACATAACATCTCTGCTGGCATTCTGGATCAAAGTCAAGGCTAAATATCCTGAGATAGCCACGAAAGCACTGAAAACGTTGCTTC
The DNA here is from genome assembly GCF_030028105.1 of Mobula birostris. Lineage (NCBI taxonomy): Eukaryota > Metazoa > Chordata > Chondrichthyes > Myliobatiformes > Myliobatidae > Mobula > Mobula birostris. The sequence continues at coordinate 26,147,800 of NC_092389.1, forward strand.
CATTTCCAACATCATATCACTGCGAAGCGGAGTTTTCTGCGATGAATGCAACGAAAACTAAATTGCAGAATAGACTGGACATAAGGAACCTCCCTTCGAGTATTGCTGTCTCCCATCACCGTCTTGTTGCAGGGATACAAAGCCAGGGCTCCCACTGATTCAGCGATTTTGGTGTATGCAATGATTTTATGTGTTCATACGGGGAAAATATGTGCTGTGTGTTTAATATCCAAACGTTACTTAAAATGTTATGATGCTATTGCCTTACTTATATAACCATATAACAATTACAGCACGGAAATAGGCGATCTCGGCCCTTCTAGTCCGTGCCGAACGCTACTCTCACCTAGTCCCACTGACCTGCACTCAGCCGATAACCCTCCATTCCTTTCCTGTCCATATACCTATCCATTTTTTCTTTAAATGATAATATCGAACCTGCTTCTGCCACTCCTACTGGATGTTCGTTCAACACTTACTTCAAGCTCCCCTGTCCTCCCCTGATAATTGACTTATCACTATATCCATGCAAGGAAAATATACGCTGTGTGTTTAATATTAAATTCGTTAGATAAACCCTTTTAGAAACGAAATTGAGTGTATTAGCCACTTATCACCTATATTCCGGTTGTGATTACCCCCCCCCCCCCCCCCCGGACAGAATCGCCAAAAACGATTTGTAGAAAAAAAAATCGGCACGTACACGCATGCGCAAGTCACACATGTGCACTGGTGCCCGCGCAAGGCTTCATGGTCATTGTAGTCTTTCTCAGGGTAAACACAACGTATTTCACTGCTACTCTTGTCCGTTGACAACCCTACCCCTCTCCCCCACCCCCCCCCCCCCGGGTTGGTCAGTCCGCAAGAATATTGTCAATGTTAAACCGGTCTGCAGCACAAAAAAGGTTGGGGACCCCTGCCATAGGGAATAAAATCCTAACCTATTCAACCTTTTGCTATAAGTCAGGTCCTCATGTGTTGGCAACATCCTTGTAAATTTTCTCTGCACTCTTTTAAGCTTACTGATATATTTCCTATACAAAGCACAACACTTTAAATTAGGCCTCACCAATGTCTTAGACAACTTCAACATAACATTCCAGCTCTAGTACTCAATACATTGATTTATGAAGGTCAGTGTGCCAAAAGTTCTCTTTACAAACCTATTGATCTATGACGCCACTTTCAATGACCCTCTCTCTCCATGATGTCACTTTCAATATGCTGCTATAGTGGGATTTGAACTCAATCTTGGAACTGATAACCCAGTACTGTAATTGCTAAGTATTGCAGATTTTCACAGGTTTTACACTCTTTAGAGGTGTGAGAGATACAGAACAAATCAGAGTGATTTCTGTTAATGGTTTTAGGCTGCTAGATTAACTTTTCATTTTCTTTGAATTGCTCTTGCAGAAGATGACTTAATACCGTACAGTAAACCCAATTTCCTGCAGCGGGGTCAGATGTCAAGCAATTGCTCCACAACAGGAAGTTCATCATCCAGAGGTTCAACCGGGTCACGGGGTCACGTAGCAGGGCGAAGCAAAGGAGCTGGAGTAGACCGCAGTGAGGTAGGAGGCTATGGAGCCAACTTCCATAGTACAATATCCTGGAGATCTGGTACCGTATTGATCCCCTGTCCAAAAGGAATGTATTAACAGATGATTGTCCCAGCATTAATGTACTTTTGTCTTGTGAATGCCATCACCATTCACTATATGTCAATCTAGGCAGATAACCCATTTACTCTTGTTCCATCTAACATGCAATGTACAGGGGTTTCCAGTAATTCTAACAAAGACCCCATGACATGTGGAAGATAGCCTTATAATGTTTTCAGAATCAGCTTAGGGATGGGATTTTCTTAAGGACAGAATTTCTTAGGGATAGGATTTCTAAGCATTTGGAAAACCATGGCCAAAGTAGGGAGAGCCAGCTTTGCTCTATGCAGGGCAAGTTGTGTCTTACTAGTTGAGTTCTTTGATGAGGTGATGAGGGTGATTGATGAAGGTAGAGCTGTGGATGTTGTCTTCATGGATTTTTATAAGGCATTTGACAAGGTCCCTCATGAGAGGCTGATCCAGTAGATTAAGATACATGGGATCCATGGTGATTTTCTGTTCTGGATTCAGAACTGGCTTGGCCATGGTAAACAAGGGTATTGGTGGAATAGACTTGCTCTAGCTGTAGGTCTGTGATTAATGGTGTTCTTCAAGGATCTGTACTGGGACCTCTGCTGTTGTGATGTATATAAATGACCTAGATGAAAACGTAGATGGGTGGGTTAGTAAGTTTGCAGGTGACTTATTCTGGCTTTTTCCCCTTCCTTTCCAGTCTCGATGAAGGGTCTCGGCCCAAAACATTGACTGTTAATTCATTTCCATAGACGCTACCTGAGCTGCTGAGTTCCTGGAGGCTGAGGGGAGATCTGATCGAGGTTTATAAGATTATGAGAAGCATAGACAGAACAGACAGACAATATATTTTTCACAGTGTTGAAACGTTTAATACCAGAGGGTGTGCATTTAAGGTGGGGGGGGTAACTTCAAAGGAGACGTGAGGGGCAAGTTTTGTTTGTTTGCTTTTTTTTTATAAAAACAGAGTGGTGTGTGTCTGGAATACACTGCCTGGGGTGGTGGTAGAGGCAGAAACATTAGGGACTTTTAAGAGACTTTTAGATAGGCACATGAATGTGAGGAAAATGGAAGGATATGGAAGTATAGGCATAAGGGATTAGTTTAGTTGGCTTTTGATTACTAATTTAATTGGTTTGGCACAACATTGTCGATCAAAGGGTCTGTTCCTGCGCTGTACCGTTCAATATTCTTTGTTAACAGTTTGCATTGCATCCCCATACATTTTATTTCTCATTTATATAAACACAAAGTCTGTACTAAGGATAAAATGTAGAATTCTTCCTAATTTTATTATTTCTGTAAGGGTTTGGTTCTGAAATTCCATGGGAATCTTATGGCCCTCTGTAATTGTTGCAAATGACTGAGAAATGAGTATTGCCAGACTTATGGAATTTGTATCATCCAACCCACCTAGTTTCTGCTCCACAGGGCCATCCACCCTACATCTATCCACCTAACTCATTTTATTCATTGAGGGCAAGGCCAGCATATGTTTCTCAGGCCTAATTTCCCTGGAATCCAATGATTTTTCAGCCATTTCAGAACACAGTTAAGAGCTATCAACACCGGAGTGTGTCCTGAGCCAAATACTGTGCAAACCAGGTAAAGACAGCAAATTAGTGTCCATCAGGTAACTGCTTTCATGACAAGAATTTGATGATCATCATTACTGACACTGGATTTTATTTCAGATTGATTTGATTAACAGGGTTCAAATCCCCCGGCTGACATGCGATGTGAACTCATGTTGCAGGTTCATTAGCCCAGCCATCTGGTTTGCTAGTCCAGTTACATAATGCACTGTACCAGTTCTATCAGCAGAGCCCTCTTTCCTGTGGGACTGATTGTTTGATTAACCCTTAAAAGTATCTATTCACTTCAACCCCTATTCATAATCCTAACCACACTCTGAGCTTTCATCTGAATTTCTTCTATTTACAGGTAACAGTTTTTATATTTATGGTTTAATTGCCCTATGATTTTGAAAGCTAATGTATTTCAACTATCAGCACACGCCTTTTACAATGATATAGCTCGTAAAAACAGCAGATGAATTTTAGCTACCATGGTGAGGTGGCAATTGGTGTTTCTCCAGTTAAATGTAGAGGAATGCTATCCAAAGATTCAGGCTAATAATGCTACAAATAGCTGCTTGCAGGTAAGTTGTAGGTGATTGGGATAAGCATCTGCATTTGTAGAGAAATAGCTTGGTATAACACCTAACTCACCTTTGCATTTCTGCATGTTTCAGTCAATACAACAGTCAGATTGTAATCTGAATCAGTGCAATGATTGTTGCTATGGAGTTGATACCAATTACCACACCTCTACAAGTCTGGGTCAGTACCGTTATTATTGTGTATATGTACACTGGATTGACAGAGCACTAACTGTATTTGTCCAAATTTTAGTAAGTACCACAGCTACTGAAATTGTTATGTTCAGTCAGGAGAAGAGTCATTGATATTAGTAACATTAATTGTTTGAAATTCTATATTAGGTTGCAGAAGAATATTGCAAGATGGAAACTCGACCATTAGGTTCACAAATCTACCATTCTAATGGAATAGGGTAACTCTGAAGGAGGTGACGAAACTTTGTTTTACAAGCCATTTGTACTTTAAGAGTTAAATTATCATTTGTTGCAGAGGCGATGAAAATTCTCTCCAGAGAGATCGGTGTGCTCCCCGCTTGAGGGCAAGGATTTATAGATAACTATGTCAGGAGTCCTTTAGAGCTCCATTATGCGGTTTAGATTACAAAGCTAATCGCTGTATTAACATCCATTGAACCCCCTGCACCTTATATACCTGATACTCCCTTAATGTGACTGCTACTGGAATGAAAAGAACAGCTTGTGAGATGACTCTTTGCTCTGAGACCTGCCCAGACCTGTCAGGCCTTACCTAGAGCAAAGGGCCAACTTCAGCCTCAATTCCTTTCAGTCATCTTTTTTTTTTTCCCCTTTTGTTGTGTCTTTTTGCTTCTCTACAAAGGCTCTTTCATCCTGGCTGCAGATTCCATTGGTGGATCTGTCACAGGAATGCTGACGGTTGAGATGTGGTGGAGCTGCGCTTTGTTCAAATCAGAATCCTCCAGACTGCTTCCACAAGCTGGTTTGATGAACATAAAGCAAAAAGTCTTTCTTGGCCCTGCCTCAATCAGATCTGAGCTATTGCTTGTTGAATGATGCCATTCATCATTAGAACCTGCTCAGAGTCATTGTACCGTTAGCAAGGTCATCAAATGGACCCACACCTCATTGTTAAATTGTATTTTGTAGACAGGACATAATCACTCACAGTCATAGAAAGGCACAACATAGAAACAAGCTCCTTGTCCACAGAATCCAACCACCCATTTGTACTAATCCTACATTGGGAGACTGCTTCGCCGAGTACCTACACTCCATCCGCCAGAAAAAGCAGGATCTCCCAGTTTTAATACACTTCCCGTTCCCGTTTTGACATGCTAGTCCATGTACTGCTTCAATGAGGCCACACTCAGCTTGGAGGAGCAACACCTTATATTCCGTCTGGGCAGAATAGCACAAACATCAATTTCTTGAACTTCTGGTAATGCAACCCCCCCCACCTTCTAACTCTGACTCCTCATCTTCTTCTCTCCAGTCCTGATGAGTGGCCTCAGCCTGAAACGTCGAATGTACTCTTTTCCATAGAAGCTGCCTGGCCTGCTGCGTTCCTCCAGCATTTTGTGTGTGTTAATCCTACATTAATCCCATTTTTTAAATCAACCTCTCACTTTCAGAAACTTTTTGTACACTGCATGCCTTTTTTCACCAATTTCATTGTCATAAAGAGGTAAAGCAAATAAATACATCCTTAAGCCCACTGACTATCAACACTAATCCAACATTAATTTCCCCCAGATTCTACCATTTACCTACACATTAAAAGCGATTTACAGTGCCCAGTTAACCTGGAAACCCGCACATATCTGGAATATAGGAGGAAACTGAAGCACCCAGCAAAAACCTACGTCGTCACATTGCAAACTCCACATAGAGAGCATCAGAGAACGGGATTGAACCTTAGTCTCTGAGCTAGTGGGTCTAACAGCTGCGCATCTGTGCCACCCAATGAGTTAACAAGTCATTTGTAAACAATTTAGGGCACGACAAATCGGAAGCTGCTAAAACATTATTCTTGGATCAATGGTCACTTCTGAATTAGCTGGTTATGTTTCCACACTTGACACCATAAACTGGTCCATGTCACCTTGGCAGACATTTCAATGCAGTACTGAGACTGCTGCAATTTTTAGTCTCAAGTGAAGCTGTGTCCACTCAGCTTGACCAAATAAAAACCCATGCACATTGGAAGAGAAGTAATGAAGTTTTTTGTAAATCCCTGAGGTCCGAAATGATCAGAATCAGGTTTAATATCACAGGCATTCTGTATGTTGTTTTGCAGCAGTACAGTGCAATAAATAATTTTTAAACTATAAATTACAATCGGAAATACATATAGCAATTAAATTAAATAAGTAGTGCAAAAAGAGAGCCCAAAAAAAAATAAGTGAGGTAGTGTTCATGGGTTCGTTGTCCATTCAGAAATCTGATGGCAGAGGAAAGAAGCTGTTCCTAAAATGTTGAGTGTGTGTTCTCATGCTCTTGTACCTCCTCCTTGATGGTAGCAATGAGAAGAGGGCGTGACCTTGATGCTGGGGAGGCTAGTGCCCATGATAGAGCTGGCTGAGTTTGCAACATTCTGCAGATTTTTCCATTCCTCTGCAGTGCAACCAGTTGGATGGTACATCTGTAGAAGTTTAAGAGAGGCGTTGGTGATATGCCAAGCCTCCTTGAGCTCCTAATGAAATATATGATTATGAAGACACGTAGTCCTCTTTTATTGTCATTTAGTAATGGATGCATAAAGAAATGATACATTATTTCCTCCGGTGTGATATCACAGAAACACAGGACAAACCAAGACTGAAAAAACTTATAACATATAGTTACAAACAGTGTAACAATACCATAACTTGATGAAGAAGTCCGTGAGCACAGTAAAGTTCAAAGTTTCTCAAATGTCCCACATCTCACGCAGACGGGAGAAGGAAGAAAAACTCTCCCTGCCATGCCGACCACAATCCGACTCTGAGTCATCCGAAAACTTCAAGCTCTGATCAGCTCTCCAACACTGAGTACTGAGCGCCATCTCTGTCCGAACGATTCAACCTCCTTCTCCGCCGCCAAAAGCAGGCAAGGCTGGGGATTTTGAGGCCTACCCTCTGAAAGATTCCGAACCACACAGTAACGACAGCAGCGAACAGGCGTTTCAGAAATTTCTCCAGATGTTCCTCTGTGCTTTCACGTCCATTCTCCATCAAATCAGAATTGTCCACAGCCCCTAAATATAGTCACTGTCCTGCCGCCTTTGTAATTGCATCATTATGTTGGGCTCAAGATTGATCTTCACAGATGTTGACACCCAGGGACGTGAACCTGCTACCCTTTCCACTGCTGATCCCTCAATGAGGGCTGGCGTGTGTTGTCCTGACCTCCCCTTCCTGAAGTTCACAATCAATTCCGTAGTTTTATTGACATTGAGTGCAAGGCTGTTGTTGCAACGCCACTCAACCAGCTGATTGATCTCACAATTACAACTCTTCCTTGTTACCATCTACAATTCTGTCAACAATAGCCGTATCATCGGTGAATTTATCGAAGGTGTTTGAGCTGTGCCTAGCTACACAGTCATGGGTGTAGAGAGAACAAAGCATGGGCTAAGCGCACATCCTTGAGATGTGCCAGTGTTGATTGTCAGTGAGGAGGAGATGTTATTTCCGATCTGCACTTTCATGACCGGACTTTCCAAAGTGTGGGTGTGGGACGGCACAGTAATTGCTCTTAATGGTGGTATAACCACGGTCAAGTGTGTTGGTCCTCTGGTTCCACAGGTGACATGTTGGTGGTAATTATTCAGAAACTTCTTCAAGCTGGCCTGGCTGAAATCTCCCGCAATGATAGGTAAAGCATCAAGGTGTGCTGTTTTGTTACTGATGATCATGGTGCTCAGTTCCTGCAATGACTGCCTGATGTTGGCCAGGGGTGGAATGTACACCGCTACCAGGATGACAGTGGAAAACTCCCTCATCAGATAGAATGGACAACACTTGACTAATGGATGTTCCAGGTCGGATGAGCAGAACTGAGACAGAACCACCATGTCTGTGCACCACAATGAGCTAATCACATAGCATACTCCCCCTCCTGTACCTTTAAAAGACTCAACTGACCTCTCTTTGCAGAGAATGGTGAGCCATCAGGCTGCAGCTGTCACAACCACGGATTTGGCAGCATAACAGATAATGACAATTGTGCTCGTGAATATGTACATCAGCTAATTATTATTTCATTGTAATAGTATTTAACTCCATTCATTCCGTCATAGTATTTGTCGAGACTTGGACACAGCAACGTTTTGTTGCCTGCTTGCGTTCCACCTTGCCCGAGAATTTGGACTGTCGAGTCAACTGACTCTGAGCACTAGTGGTATTCGTTTTATTCTTAGTTGTTCTTTTCAGCCGCAGTGTAGACTTCATTTTGCATTTGAGAGCTTCAGTTAACAGCCCTGTTTGGCCTAGCATTTATTGTTTTCTTTTCCCTGTAACACTGTTCGCATTAAAGTCTGTGAACTATCGATCTGCTTCAGTGTCTCTCATTCCCCACTCGGGCCACATCCGAACCTGGTGCCAGCAGCGCTGCATCCAAGGGCTAGCCATGTTTCCGTGAAGTAAAGTACACTGCAGTCCCTGATATCCCTCTGGTACTGCAATCTTGCTTAGGTGTGTTCAGTTCTATTTTCCAGACACTGTACATTCGCCAGTGGGATAATCGGGAGTAGGTGTCTCAGGCCTCTCTATTTCAATTGCACCTGTAGCCCAACGTGCCTTCCCTGCTTCCATTTTCTTAAAGGGGTATTGCACTCACGACCTGAGTCTGCTATCCAGGATCCATTGATTTAGAGGATCAAAAGATTTTTTAAACACCTTAAAGCAATGTTGCTTACTGAATCCCATGGCTGTGACTGTGGATTTCAACTGTAGTAGTCCTACATGGGAATATTTGACGATTCCCATTGGAGCTGCACATAGAGAGTCACCACGTATTGGTGCTATCTATTGCATTTTGCATGTTTCCCATTGATTCAAGGTGCACTCCATCATACGGGACCGAGTTTGTCAGCTCAGCTCAGCCAGTGCCACTCTGTGTCACATAATGGTGAACTCTAGGACCTGAGCCCATAATCCTGGTCAGCATCAAAGCAGAGCTGCATTATCAGAGTTACCTTCCAGATGTTAAATCAATTCCCCTCTCCCTGCATGCTTGGGTGGCCTGTGCAATGCCAGGTTAATCGGCAGAGCAGCTGTCTCATCCTGTGGTTTGCAAGGGTGCGTGGTGAGCTCGTGGTAGAAAAGGAAAAGATTTATTTGCGATGTAGAGCATCACTGTCCCCACTGCCTGTGACGCCCAGCACATCCTCTTACATGGGTTTAGATTAGCCAGTTCAGGCTTGGTCTCCTCCAGTCACACTTTCTGTCTCATGTTGTGTACAACCTTCTCCAAGAAAGGAGTGACAGTATAAAGAGGTGTTTGGAGAATCTGTCCCTCATTGTTAAATAGGTCAGCTCTGCTTAAGACTTAAGGAATGTGAGGGTGGAGGTAGTGTGTGGAGAGGGAGGGGCACTGGAATCTGAATCTGCTAAATGCAGAACAGAGTAGTGTTTGAGAAATCAGATTGAAGATGGCAGGGGACTGAGAAGAATAGACAACTCTGCTGTAGTCATAATTTTTTTTTTGTCACATTACAGCCATCTCCTGATATTGACCTTCTCTTAGACTTTTCCTGTCAGTGCTAATTTTCCTTCGTTATCATTCTGCACAACATAGGAGGCTATTCAACCCATCAAGTCCATGCTGGCTCTCAGAGCAATCCCATCATATCCACAGCCCTACTTTACTGGGTGATCTGTTCTCTCTCACATTCCCTCAGCTCCCCAGCACTTCCATCCGCCTATTCTAGAGGCAATTTACAACATCAATTAACTTAACCACTAGCACCCATTTAGCAGAGGAAACTGGAGCATCTACAGCCACAGACAACATTCAAGGCCAGGTTTGGATCTGTGAGCCACTGTGCTGTCAAGCAACCCTCTTTTTCTCTGGAAGGATTTAGTTCTGCAGATGTGCGAGAGCAGGATCTCACACCTGTCTTTTCCAGAGTTGGGGCCTCTACTAAATTTTCTGAGAACATAGTTTCTTTGTCTGGATCTCATGCAACTAGAACAGCCCATTGATACAGTTCCTGTACATAAATGAGTGGAGCCAGTGAAAAGCTGCCCTCCTCACTCATTGTATTGTGGGCCATTCACCAAGCCAAGGTGCTGCTTGGAATCACATCATCTGGAGTGGTCTTTGCAGTTTGCAACCTGAGTACCTATTTTCAAATACAATGGGATTTCCAGATGTTAATGCATCTATAGGGTTATTAAATGCTTAAACCCCTGGCCTAACACTCTGAACTTTAGCTGCTTGGAGACCATAAGACATAGGAGCAAAATTAGGCTATTTGGCCCATTGAGTCTGCTCCGCCATTTCATCATGATTGATCCATTTTTTCCTCCCAGCCCCAATCTCCTGCCTTCTCCCTGTATCCCTTCATGCCCTGACCAATCAAAAATCTATCAACCTGTCTTAAATATACACAAAGATTTAGCCTCCACAGCTGCTTGTGGCAACGAATTCCACAGATTCACCTCATCTTCACACCTCCTGGATGAAGGAGTCTAACTGTTCAAGGTACACTGAAGCAGCTCACCGTGTATGAGCTCTCCTTCCCCTTCAGTCCCTACACTAAAGTCAACCTTCACTCCCATGTTCACCATGTTGGATGCATTCCTGGCACAGAAGAGATCCATACCAGTTCCCAGCAGAGCAAATGCACCAGTCCCAATTGCTTTCTCCTTCGTACCCTGAAATCCTTCATTTTGTTCTCCTTAAGTTGAAGACCTTGCTCATCTACTCACTACGACATGAAAACTGGTGAGGAAGGGTGCCAAAGGATGCAACAAAATGTACATTATTTGGAAACTTGCACAGAGCAATGGCAGATGAAGTTAAGGCCAGCCAAGCGTGAGGTGTTGCATTTTGGGAGGTCAAATGCAAGATTAAAGTATGCAGTAAATGGCAAGTCATTTGTATGTAAGAGGATCATTGATGTACAGAAGGATCTTGGGCTGCAAATCTGTAGTTCTCTAAGAGTGCCACCGGAAGTGTATGGTATGCTTGCCTTTATTGGTCAGGGCATTGAGTATAGAAGTCAGAAAGTCATGATGCAGCGATATAAGGTTTAGGTTAGAATGCACTGCATAGGGAAATGGTGGAAACAGATACGATACCAACATTTAGAAGGTACCCTGTGAGACACACGAACAGGCAGAGAATAGAGGTTTGCAGATGATGTACTTTGGCATCATGATTGACACAGACATGGAGGGTTGGAGGGCCTGTTCCTGTGCTGTTTCGTTGTATGTTTCTTTGCACAAACCATGGCCATTTGACCCATCAGGTCCATGCCAGCTCCCAGCAGCGCTATCTCAGTCCCATTTCCCTCCTACTTCCTTCTTATTTCACTATAGACCTACAACATATCCTCCTTCACATGCCCATCGATTCCCCTTTTAATTGTTTTTTCATCACTGGCCTATGCTAAAGGCTAAGTTACAGCAGCCAGTTAATCTACTAGTGATTTTTTGGGATGTCGGAGGAAACCAGAACACCCGAGGCAAACACACAGTTGTGGAGAGAACACGCACAGTCAATTCTTGAGGTAGGAATTGAACCCTGGTCCAGGGAGCGATAAGGTAACTGTGCCAACTGCAGCAAGTCAGTATTACGCCCAACACCACACTGCAGTGCAATAAAAATGCGCTCGTCCCAGGATCGCTCACATCCTACCTCACTGCAGACCATATAACCTTGTATTTTGTAGGGACCACATGCAGAAAGTACAAGGATTGTTAGCCAGATCAAAAGCAACAAGTTTAGTCCATTTTTCCCCTGGGCAAAGTAACTAATCCTAATCCTGCTGTTTGTCCATCTATTAGAATGTTCTCATAAGCTTTCTAAAGACATCACATCATTAGGGGCTTCTTTGTGCAGGAAATTTGATGCTAAAATTCTGCAATGTGCCGACAGAAAATAGATTTTCCAGGAATCTAAAATCCCGCAGAAAACAGACCAATTCTGTTATTGTTTTTATAATGGACTATATCAGATAGGGTGGCCTAGCAGTATCGGAACTAATGCGAGGGCATGTGTAGATACTGATTAGGGACCTGTACATTCAGATAAATTTAATACACATTGTTCAGTAGGAAACTCAGTTAAAGAGTCTCTGTTTATTTCACATCTGCTCTAATGTCAAAGATTTTCATCACCATCAGGGCTGTGGCCTACAGATTTTAGTTATAAATGGCAGAACTTAATCTGTCAAAATACAGTTAAAAACTTGCCAAACCAAACATTCAATCATAATTATTTGAGGAATTATTTTTTATTAAATTATTCAATTTCTGTACAAATGTCTAGCCTGTTCAGTTCAGTCTGTACCCTAAAGCATGTATGTTTGATAAATGTCTCCCATTTCTTTAAAGACAGATTGTACCCTAAAGGGGAAGAGTATTGAGCAATCTTGAAGTCTAATGAAGTGAACATGCTTTTAATATATGAATTACATACATAAGGATAGACTTCAAAGTGTGTGATGTGGCAGTATTTTTTTCTTTGCTGCCTACGGTCAGAATATTAGAAAAATGCAAAATGGAATCAAGTATCAGAGATAGTGCAACTTGATCACCTAATGAGCCGAGAGAAACCTGTTCCTGTTTTTTTTTTGGGTCTCTCATGGGAAAATGCTGCTTTAACAAATTCTTACTTCTGCAATGCATAACAGACATCTTTAAAGGATTTATTTAAGCCTGTAATCACATTTCCCCACGCTTCCCCCTACCACCCCCACAACCCTCCCAGTGAGAAGCAACTTTTTTGGTCTGCAAGCAGGTGCCATGGAGATCCACCTCCCAGAGTCTGCCTGTCATTTCTTGTATGCTTGAGGGGTGGGGTACTGAAGGGGCCACAGCGGAGGGAACTGCATTACAAGTTTAAGCGAACGTGACTGAAAATATCCTTGACGAATTGGTGTTCTCTTTTACTCAGACTAATAAACGTTCAGTCAGGGACTGACAGCCACAAAATTGATTGACTCAGAAGTTCAGAAGTTGAAGTTCATTCTTTCGCAGCCAGACAAATGTTCAACCAACTGCTACACTTCAAATAAGAAAGTTCTCTAATATCAAACCCTTCATCTCTACCTCGTAGATCAGTACAACAAAGCCTCTCCCGCTGAGCATGTAGGGGAAGGCTGGGGAAACATTTTAAATTGAATAAACAATGACACATTGATAAAAATTGCCACCTACAGTATAGCTTCTCTCATTTGTTGCTGCCTCTCTTCACTCTTTCTCCCCAAACTTGGTCGGTTATCTTTGACCCACCCAGTCTTGCTCTTCCCAAGTTCCACATACAACAGGCTTCCTGTGTACACCCATCTCGCAACTCCACTGTGTTGACTCGGGGGCCGTCACAGTCTGCAATTGTACCAGTGAAATTTGAGAAAATTGAGTTTCACAAATTTGAGAAGCGATGAGTTAGAAACAGTAGAAGGTCATGGCTTGAGCACAGCAAGTACACTAGATCAAGGAAGAGGGGCAGGAGGGCGTATTTCAACAGTAGAAATTGTGTTTATGAAAGCATTGGTGCTTGATATAGTGACCGAACTACCTATAACAAGTGAACCAGTGTGGAAAACTTCACTCACCTCAACTCTGAACTGATTCTAAAATCTATGGATAAACTTTCAAAGACACTGCAGCTCACGTTCTCAGTACGATGTATTTAATTTTTTTTATTTCCACAGTTTGTCTTCTTTTGCACATTAGCTATTTGTCCGTCTTTGTATGCAGTTTTTCATTGCATGTATTGTATTTTGATCTATTGTGAATGCCTGCAAGAAAGTAATTCTGAAGGTAGTATATGGTGATATACCACTGTACATACTTTGATAATAAATTTACTTTGAACTATTAACGTGTAATCTCTCCTGCATAGGTTGTAGGGTGGCCATTCAGACTCTAAGCCTAAAGACACGAGAGAGACTGCAGATGCTGGAATCTGGAGCAACAGTTTGCTAGAGGAACTCAGCAGGTCGAGTAACAACTGTGGGAGGAAAGGAACTGTCAACATCTCAGGTCGAAACACTACATCAGGACACAACCCTGCACTGACTCCTGACACAGTTCCTTTCCTCTGTTACTCGGCCCACTGTATTCTTCCAACAGAATGTTTATTGCTCCAGACCCTGAACCCGTGCTGTCATTTGGTTAGAGCATCTGTATCTAAGTTTATCCACCTTGGTTCAATATTCCTCTCATCTTTAACAAAGATGTAATAATATTAGATTTGATATGTTCAATTAACTCCTGCCTCAACAACTACTTTTGTGGGAGAATTCCACTTCCATCGGTAGGAAGTGTTTCTTGGTCATATCCGAATGTTGTTATATTAGCTTGTATTTCCCGCATAGAGATACAGCACAGAAGCAAGCCATTCAGCCCACCTTACCTATACTGACCCTTGTTCTGGACTTCATTTTTAGAAAGAATACCTTCTGTCCATCTACTCTATTGGACTGTTTAATCATCTTGAACAGCTCAATATAGGTTTACTCTTCTATACGCAAGGAACTAAGACCTTGTCTATGCAACATACTTTCATATTTCAACAATTTTAACCCCAGTATTATTTTGCACTGACCAATGTTACTCATGTTTTGTTTTTGGTTACTTACAGGACAAAAGATGAACAGAAGACAGGAATGGGCAAAAGAACCAGGCTGTAGGTGAGGTCCCCGACAGAGGCACCTCCCATGCTCTTGTTCCCAACCCTGGAAAAAAATAATTTGCCTTTATGAAAAAGAATTCAAAGTTTCAAATTTCAAGAAAAAAAACTTTTATGTTTAATTTATGACATCAGGAAAATTCATGTTAACTTTGTAAATGTAAATAGCTGGGATTTTTTTGTTTGTTTGTTATTAAGCATTTCCTGGCCTTCTGGTGAACGTATTTATAAATGAAAAAAAAAGATAATGTTGGATATTATAAGGTATTTGTCTGAATGTGCCAATCTTTTTCAATAGCGAGTATGTGTCTAACAGACTAAATGAAAAAAAATATATTTGCACTCTGTAACATACACACACAACGCATTCTGGATCCCCCAAACGATCCTGTAGGCCATAGAACAGCCAATTTGGGAAACACAAGATTGGATGGATTAGCCACTGGCTGCACTACCTGTGAATATCCCCATCTGTGTTCCGAGATGATGCTCTTTAGCGGACCACGATACTGAAGTGAATATGCGTTGGAAAAAGCTGTTAGCTTATGCTTGCTGGGTGAGAACCGTTCTATTTGAAGATGAGTCTGTTGGAGGTGGGAGGGTATTGGCTGCTGGTATAAAGTTTTAATAAGATTGAATGTAGCCTGATATTTTGTTGTATTAAAAACATTTCGTAAAAATGTTCAGTAGATAAACTAAGAGTGGTTATTTATCTAGAGGTATATAGAAACACAATGTCTGATGCTCAAAGAAGGAAATTGACCAGTGACTGATGATAAAAATAGGGCATGCATCTCAGCTGGAGGTTTCTCCTTTCTGAATGAGATTTTCTCTTGTTTTGCATATATCTGGCAAAGCTAAGTCATAGAGGTAGAGTTGACAATTTAGTACTCCCACTAGTGAGCCTCACTTTGGGATCATTAATTCAAACATCAAAGGAAAGGCCACCATTTAGAGGCCAACCCAATCTTCGGCACATTACTAAGCAAATACCTGGCTGGGTGCTGTAGCTGTCATGCCTGATATTCCAATCAGTTCTTTTGGTGTTTGGGTTTCTATGTTGAGTGTAAAATGGGTTGTTTTTTTTTGTAAAATGAGTTGGTTTTGAGTAATTTTGCCTCCCTGCATCTGACAAATCAACTAAGATTTTTCACACCTCTGGATTGGTTCCTGGCCTCTGTCAGGTCTAGTTCTGGTTCTCTGATTGACTATTTGGTAGAAATGGCTAGCACTGTATGAATTAATGTGAGAGTACATTTGAGAAGGAGGATTATAACTCTAGGTAAATGCAAACATGATCAAACTTTCACTCATGTCTCAACTGATTAGTAGTATTTCCAGAATAGGTTACATGCAGCCAGTGAGGCTTTGACAGTTGACCCTAACACTGTGATGTTAAATTGGATTTAATTCTGCCATTCCACTTGCTGGTGGTAACTTAAGTGTCAGGTGAAGGCAAGATTGCAATGGGTTGGGTTGGATTTGGCTTCCCCTCCCCTCTGGTTGTGTTGGAAGGCTATCCAAAACTTAAGGCAAGAAAGAAAGTTTGATGGACAAGGACATTCCAAGATGGACTCCTGAATCTAGTGAGAGCTGCAAAATATTACAAAGTCAGCTGTATCTTCAGTCATAGACAAAGAGATTGCAAAGATACCCTGGGCCGTCCCAGTTTTCCATTAGGGTCCACAATGGTGCAGTCCATTCTCTGGATAATACTGCTAATGGAACTGCAGAATTTCCAAATCATTCAGCCTTCCATATAATCCCACGGAAAGTCCCCTGATACAGTGAGCAAGAATATAGGTAGAATGCCTTCAGCCCTGTCAAGAATTTTCGGCTGGACCTTTGATAGTTGTATTTCTTGCTTGTATTTATGAGTGAAAATAGTGAGAATTCCAGTGTATATGTGACCCTGTGTACTGCAGGATTATCGCTATGCCTGCATACACTTCAAGAGCTCCAAAGCGCAACTGTTGCTATGTATAATATAAAGAAGCTGAGATTTCTGCAGGGACAGGGTTGCACTGTTAGCCTACCATGGCAATATTCCAGTCATGTTTAAGGCAGATGGAATAGAGCTCAAAAGTCTGAGCAAACACATTGTGTGGATGGCTTGAATGCTGGTTAAATGTTCCTAATGGTCAGTAGGCTGCGTGCCAGCTGTTTTATAGAGGTTAAACAAATAGGCCCTGACAAGACATCCTGTACATTATGTGCCATCAACAAGAAGACCCATAAATCCAATGATAAGATTGGACCACACTCATTAATTAGTTAAGCAAATGTAGAGTCAACAGCAGATGTTCCTCTGAAATAACTGAAAGTGTTCTCGTTTTTATTATGTTTCTCATTCACAGTGTAAAGTCAAATTGTACCAAAAATACTGTTATTGTTAGACCTGACCAAAAATATTCTGGTTTTCTCTAACCCGAAGACTATAATTTTTTTAAAGAATTAAACATTTTAAGGAAGCCAAACAGAATGCCTTTATTTTTCTTTTCAGTGTTTCTGATATGTCTCAAGCTATGGGTGTGTCTGTAATGCGAATCAGTATGGAGGATTCATCCTACGTGTATGTCTCCAAGTGTGTGGTTGAGTCTGAATGTTATCATGAGAGACTTTATACTAGTCCTTAAATGTCCTTATTGGCCCATATCATTTGTCTCTATTCCTGTTACTATTTGCACACATCAGTATAGACATGTGCTTATGCCAGTTGTCAGAGTGAGTATGTACAGAACTGTATGTCAGTGTGAGGTTTCTGGATTTTGTCTCATCAGTATGAATGTGTTAAGTTCAAGTTCAATTGTTATTCAGCTATGCACAAATACAGCCAAACGAAACAGGGGCCAAGGTGTGAAACACAGTACTGACAGTCACACACCGACTGCACATGGCACATATAGCACATATAAGATACGAGGGGTGATTGATAAGTTCGTGGCCTAGGGAAGGAGTCAATTTTAGAAAACCTAGCACATTTATTTTTCAACATAGTCCCCTCCGACGTTTACACACTTAGTCCAGCGGTCGTGGAGCATACGAATCTTGGACCTCCAGAAAGTATCCACAGCAGGGGTGATTGATAAGTTTGTGGCCTAAGGTAGAAGGAGATAAGTTATTAACTTCAAACTTTCTGCATAATCACTCAAAGAGTTGACCTGCATATGCATATAACGAGAGCTGTATAACTCATCTCCTTCTACCTTAGGCCACAAACTTATCAATCAGCCCTACTGTGGACACTTCCTGGAGGTCCAAGATCCGTATGCTCCACGACCGCTGGACTAAGTGTGTAAATGTAGGAGGGGACTATGTTGAAAAATAAATGTGCTAGGTTTTCTAAAATTGACTCCTACCCTAGGCCACGAACTTATCAATCACCCCTTGTATCAGTAAAATAGTCACACAAGAAAATAAAATATTCTCCAAGACCAGAATCCATGAATGTTGCAGCAATCTGCAGTTGAACGCAATATGGCTTGTCAGCTGCCAAGTGAACACTTGGGCAGCACTGATTCCAGCTTGGATGCCGCACCACAGCAGCATTCTGTTGGAGCACACTGACTCCAATGCCTCTCTCCTGGGTGGCTGTAAACAGGCAAAACCACGACTTGAGGCCTTATCCTCACTAGGCCCAAGGCTATGCAGCTGCCCCCTGCTCTCCACACCAGCTATCTGCCAGTGAACGGGCTTGCAGCATTCCGCGTTATTAACGTCCAATGGGGTCGTGCGATTACATGAAAAGTGACTCAGACGATCATTCACTGTCAGAATGCACATCTCCAACACACACCAACTCCTCTGACCTTCAGTATGTATCAGTTCGGTTTGTGCTTCATTGTGGAAACGTTTGTGTCAATGGGAATCTTATGTACGAACGTGATTATGTTGCTGTGGCTGGGAACTTACAAACTCCGCTTTGACATTCAGTGCATATTAATAGAGTATGTGATATGTCTGTGCATTGGTTCAAATTAATATATCTTCATATTTAGAACATAAAACAATACATCATTAGACAGGTCATTCGGCCCATAATGTGCTGATTGATGCCAATGATAACTAAATGTCTACCTCCTGTATATCATCCATTTCTCTCCACTCCCTTCATATTCATGTGTCTTATCTTGTAACCTCTTAAATTCTGCCAAACTGCCCAATTTCAAACTAACCGTGATAACCTATTCCAGCCACCAACTATTCTCTGCCATAAAGAACTAGCCCCTTATGGTGCATTTAAATACCCCCCACCAAACTTAAAAGCATGTCTTCTGGGTGTTTGACATATCTCCATTGGGGAAATAATTCTAGCTGTCTACCCTATTCAAAGTACATTTATTATCAAAGTATGTATACAGTATACAACTCTGAGATTCATCTTCTCCAGACAGCCAGGAAACAAAGGAAACTATGGAAGCCATTCAAAGAAAAACATCAACACCCCCATGCGCAAAAAAAGAACAAATCGTGCAAACAGCAACAAGAACATCTACACCCTCACGCAAAAAAATTGTGCAAACGACAAAATGCATCAAGCCCCCCATGCACAAAAAACAAATTGCACAAACCGCAACAAGAACATCAATCCCCACGCGCAAATAAAAACAAATCACACAAACAGCAACAAGAACATCAACCTCCCCATGCACAAAAAGAAACAAACCATGCAAATGGCAATAAGAAAGAATGAGTGCAAACGCAGAATGCAAAAACACAAAGCTCAAAGAGTCCAATCCATAAAACGCAGACCCAGAACTTTGGTTCCATTCTCCAACAGCATTGAGGGAGAGTGAGACCATTTTAACACGGGGGCCTTCCCTTGCAAGCAGCAAGCGAGAGGGAGAGAGAGACTGTCACACAGACACCTTCCAACGGCAACAGTGAGCAAGAGGCTGGTAGATGATGCTGAACACTCACTTGCCTTCCACACTCACCTCGATGTTTCAATCTTCCTCTATGCTTTGATTGGCAAGAAATGGCGTCGATCACGGGCTCACGCCCCTTCTCCAAGCTTCTTGGCCTCGAGGCCACTCGCCTACTGGAACATTTTCGGACACAGCAAAGCACCAGATCACTCAATCAGCCTGAAAACACACCATCAGGCTCCAACAGCACCAGAACCACATTTAAAAGAAAATGAAGATGGAAAATAAGTGAAAGAAGCTGTTTCATGGACTATCTGGAAGATAACCCCTGAGGTAGCATTATGCCTCTCAGAATTTTAAAAGCCTCTGTTAAGACCATAAGACATAGGAGCAGAATTAGGCCATTTGGCCCATTAAGTCTGCTCCACCATTCCATCTTAACTGATTTATTAGCCCTCTCAACCCCATTCTCCTGCTTTCTTCCTGTAAGCTTTAACACCCTGACTAATCAAGAACCTATCGATCTCATCTTAAAATATATCCAATGACTTGGCCTTCACAGCCATCTCTGGCAATAAATTCCATAGATTCACCACACTTTGGCAAAAGAAATTCCTCCTCATCTCTGTTCTAAAGGGATGCCCTTCTATACTGAGGTCGTGTCCTCTGGTCCTGGACTCTACCACTACAGAAAAGACCTTCTCCACATCCTATCTCGGCCTTTTAATATTTGATAGGTTTCAGTGAGATCCCCCTCATTCTTCTAAACTCCAACAATTACAGGCCCAGAGTAATCAAATGCCTCTCCTCATATGTTAACTCCTTCACTCTCAGGATCATTCTTGTGAACCTCCTCTCCAATACCAGTGTATGCTTTCTAAGATGAGGGGCCCAAAACTCCAGTACTCCAAATGTGGTCTGACCAATTCCTTATAAAGCCTCAGCATTACATCCTTGCTTTGACATCAGCCTCGGATGCTCTTATGAGAATAACCCAAGTGTGTCCAACCTTTCCTTGTAGTTAATACCCTCTAATCTAGGCAGCATCCTGGTAAATGTCTTCTGCACCCTCTCCACAGTTTCCACATCCTTTCTACAAATGGGGTAACCAGAGCTGCTTGCTGTATTCCAAGCATGGTCTGACTTACCATAAATGTTATACAACTGTAATATGACTTCCTTACTCTTATACTTAATGCCCCTACCAATGAAGGCAAGCATGCTATGTGCCTTCTTTACCACTTGCACAGCCAATTTCAATGAACTATGAACCTGGACCCCAATATTTCTCTGTACGTCAATATTATTAATGGCCCTACCATTAACTGTATACTTTCTCCTTTCATTTGATCTCCCGAAGTGTAACACCTCACACTTTTTTGGATTAAACTCCATCTTCACTTCTCTGCCCATACGTACCTGGAACTGA
Source organism: Mobula birostris (assembly GCF_030028105.1). Classification (NCBI taxonomy): domain Eukaryota; kingdom Metazoa; phylum Chordata; class Chondrichthyes; order Myliobatiformes; family Myliobatidae; genus Mobula; species Mobula birostris. Next base: position 26,168,716 of record NC_092389.1, read on the forward strand.
TCTATGTCCTGCTGCATTATTTGATAGTCCATAACTCCACCCATCTTGCCTTCTACAATCTTACTAATCTGCCCATTTATATTTTCATCCAAATCATTGATATGTATCACAAACAACGGAGACCCCAGCACCGATCCTTCTGAAACTCCTCTGGTCACAGATCTCCAGGCAGAACAACTCTTCTACCCCTACTCTCTGCCTTCTCTAGGCAAGTCATTTTTGAATTCAAATATGCAATTCACCTTGGATCCCATACATCTTTATCTTCAGAATCAACCTATCAAGAGGGCCTTACTTAAGTACTAAAATACGCTTTTATATGCTAGCAAGATGGTGCACATCGATTTACACGCGTTTCCCTGTGAGTGTGTGTATGTTGTTAGTGCTAATGTCTGTAAGGGTGTCAGTATGAGAGAAGTATATGCATGTAAGTTCATGTGGAACTATACACAAATATGCTGGGAAAATTTGTAAATGTAACTAAAATTAGCTTGTGATCAGTTCCAAATTTGCTGAGCAACCACTGTCACATTGTTTATGCAGAGTATTAAGCACCAACACGATCTCTAAACACTAGATATACAGGCTTTAAAAATTAAATACCACTACATGCTGCTATTGAGTCATCTCCATGTCAACAATTCACACTGAATTTCCCTGCCTTTGATGTGCTTACAGTGACTTATATTTATTTAATAATTGATGCAGTAACACTTATCCTCCTTCACTTATATTAAATTTTCACAATCTCACAAGCTCCCCAAATGCTCCTTGTACAAAGAGGCACTTTAGAACAGTAGCCATCGTTCCAATGCAGGGAACAAGACATCTACAAATAGCAATAAGGAACAGGGCCAGCAGCAGAACAACCTGGGCAATAGTAAATAAATTGGTTTTTCCACCAAGCTGATATTTTTTAATTGAAGAAATAATCAGATGATATGTAAAAAGCTGCTGAGTCATTACTATCAATTTAAATTTTACTGTAGAGCAGTTTCATTTCCTTCCACTTTTAGTGATGTTGCTGAAGGGATAATGTTGGCCAGTCGCAGAGGGAACTGGGTTAAATTGAGTGAGGTAGTTACTGAGCTGGCCTACAGAAGCACAATTCATTTTGTATGAACATCAGTCTATATTAAGTGCACTCAAGGAAGAGTGTGAAGCTGAGGCTGCCCCCGCAGAGGAAAATGTATATGAAGCAGCAGCTGACTTAGACAGTTGTGAGTTTATAACCTGAACCAGTCATCACAACAGCCAATGCACCTTATTAAAGAATATGTCCAAACACATTTGGGCTATAAAAATGACAAAGGTTCAGCTCTACAAGGAGAAGCTCAACACACCACTCAGCCAACATATTATTCTCATAGTCTAGGTACCAACAGTCAAGGTCTAATGCGGTAAAGACCCACAACACTCCATTCCACCACAGCAAAGACCTTAGTCAAGATTTACTATGATTCTATTCCCAACTGCACAGAAATGGACAGATTGAACTTCCATCCATCCTAGGACACACATTTGGAAAACCAGTCTTCATAATGCTCTCATTCAGGAGTTGCAGGTGCATTAGATTTGGCTTGGTATGCGGCTCGCCAAGATTTAGTCATAACAAGACTAAAAATGTTCAACAATCTACTTGTATTGAAAGCCAAACTTTCACAATGCTGTGGAAGGATCATGTCTCAAACCTAGACCTTCTCTGTAAGTGACTTGGTGGGAAGTCACTGCAACATGCAAGAAGGGTTAGGGTAGTGCACATCAATAATCTAGCAGCAGGGTGATCTCAGGTTTAGCAGGTCAATAGCAGAAACTCCTCGTATCCACATTCAATTACTCTAATTAGATAATTCCAGAGCAAGAATCAGTTCTCAAACAGTTCACAAGATGGACATTACAGAGCAGCTTCACAAAATGGCAGCCTCCATTCCTTCAAGCACATGGCAAGAACAAAGACAATTGGTTCACCTAATTCCACAGTCCTTGATTCATTCAAATTCACTGTAGTTCTTTCTGGCCAACTGACCATATTCCCAACAACAGGAATGAAATCCCAAATTCTGAAGCTGCACATGGACATTCACATCTTAAGGCCATAGCTGACAAGATTCCCCCCCCCCCACATGACTTCTGCTGAGATTCTCCTGTTGACATCATCCATGCACAAAAGGTACATGAACAGAGCAATGGTCAGCACGACTGGATCTTGGTTGGTTCTCAGTGGCTGAAATCTGCCTTGATAGTGCACATTAGCCCACTATCAGCACATTTAAGGCTAATGGACTGGAGGACAGGTGCCCATGTCATTTTAGACCCTGTGAGAGAAGTATCTGTTTGAAAAGAAAGATTGCAAGTAAGTAAATCAAGCACCCTGATATGCTTACCTCTGCTCAACCAGATTTAGGCAAGCTGATCTTCTGTCACTCGGAAGATGATTTTAAGCTAGCACCTTCCATCAAAGATGAGTTCTTCCTTTGAATCATGACCAAAGAATTTAGCAAAGTCAAGCCAAACAGTTGTGTAGCTCCGCTTCCTTTCCGCTTTCCATGACTCCTACCAAACAAGAGAGAGCAGTCTCGTAGTCGACTCATGTCCCTCAGATGCACGTTGAGAAGGAAACCAGAAAAAAAATCATTACGGCGAGGTCTTGGAGAGACTCTTCAGGAACAATCATGCTGAGCTAGAGCCACCACCAGATCCCAACAAAGAAAACTGGTATTTGCCCAACTTTTGCGTCTTCCGCCTCCAGAAACCTGTACAAACATGAATTGTCTTTGATTCAACTCCACAGTTCAAAGGCGGATCGTTGAACAACGTGCTCTTGTGGAGTCCAGGCCTCAATAGCAGTCTGCTCAGCATCCTCATACTCTTCAGAACTGAGTCTATCGCAGTTACGAGCAGACATCGAATAGATGTTCCACGGCTTCCTAGTGAGAGAGGATCATCGAGGTAACCTCGGATTCTTGTGGTTTCATAATCACCAGATGGTCAGCGAAATTCTGGAGTAGCGCATGAGAGTTCATGTATTAGTTAACTATCCCTCACCAGCCCTTAAGAAGACAGCTATTGAGGGAGAGACGGAATTCAGCATTGAAGCACGGTGTCACAACCAGGGGTCGTTTCTAAAAATGTTTTTTTTTTGTCAGTATGTGGACTGAATTTTCCCTTTTACTGGGTGTCACATTGTGGGTATCTTTGGATTATTTGTCTTTTATGTCAATTGTTTGTCTTTGCGCTAGCTCTGGTTTTTCATTTTGTTTTGTAGGTGTCCCATTTGGGGTCATGGGGGTTGTTAAACTCTTTGTATCTATCACTTTTATTCAAATTGGATAATTTAATTAGCATGGTAATCTCAGCGTTCGGAATTCCTACGAGCTCTAGGGTATACTTCAGGGGGTCATTGTTGTTCCAAACTCAGACCAGGTTCTGCGTATCATGAGTGATTTTAGTTCGTCAAGATTCTGTACAGCTCTTGTTCGTATACTCTTGATAATTTTTGTAATAAATCTTTAGTTTTATTTTAATTGCCGAAGTCTCTGTGAGTCCTGCACTTGAGTTCACTAATGATCCTCACAGAACGACCCAACCAGAAAAATGATCTCGGCAGGATTCAATCAGCGATCTGATCTGGCAAAGCAGAGTGCCGCGGTCAGTAGGGAGGAGCAGCAACTACAGGAATTGGTCACGGCTCTCTCTGCCATCCAGAACACTCTAAAGCCCAGGAAACTCTTAAATCCATGATCTTGGGGAGAGAGAGCCAATAGCTCCCTAAATCTACCTACTCTGGAGCGCTTCGATGGGAGTCCCGCGCTTATAACCCTGTGCTCTCTGGTGTTCGCACTAATGCCGCACGAGTTTCCTCCCGAACAGAGCAAAGTAGCTTACATTATTTCCCTCCTCTCCGGTAAAGCTCTGGAATGGGTGGGTGGGTGGGTGGGTGGGTGGGAGGGGGAGAGAGAGAGAGAAAGAATAAGAATGCTCCTTTATTGGCCCATTGATCGGCACCCTAAGGAGTGTTTAAACACCCCATCCGTGGGCAGCAGGCGGCTGAGAGAATCCTGGCATAAGACAGGGATCGAGGAGGTGCGGAACTATTCAATCGAATTCAGAACTGTGGCTCTAGAGAGTGGATGGAACGGGGAAGCTCTGGTGACCATGTACTGCAAAGGGCTCAGCAACAATCTTAAAGATGAACTGGCAGCTCGCGATCCAGTACCAGTACCAGACCTCAATGGGCTAATCGATTTGGCCATTCGTCTTGACATCCGTCTGTCAGAGTGCTGTCAGAGTGCCGTCAGCAGCTTCCCAGCTTCTCTCCTACCTGCCACCACCCTCCACTACACTGACCACTTCCACCTACAGGTCCTTCTCCCACCTACTCGCTGGAGGCAGTGGAACCCATGCAGTTGGCCAGAACTCATCTCTCGGTTGCAGTTAATTCAAATACATTAATAAGTCAGAGAGAGAAAAAAAGAACACCTATCCCACCACCATCTCCCAGCATTTAGAAAAAAGGAGGGAAAAAAAACATAAAAGACAGAGGAAAGAAAGGAGAGAAGAAAAAAGAGACAAAAAAAGAGAGTAGGCATCTAGCTCTGAGTCAGTTTAAAATACAAATTAAAGAAACTAGCTTATAAGAAGGGATATATTAATTTAAAAAAATAAAATAATTAATCTGGGCATTTAAGTAATCCAAATATGGTTGCCAAATCTCAATGAACATAGTGTGTCCATTCCTAAGGATACAAGTAATCTTCTCAAGGGGTATACGACTTTGTATTTCTTTATTCCAACGATCAATATGTACAAGGGAATCGGATTTCCATGTTACCGCTATCCATTTCCTGACCACTGTCAACGCAATTTTAATAAATTTGGATTTGTTCCTGGGGAGGTTAACTTTCAAAACTGCTAAGTTCCCCAGAAGAAACAATTCTGGGGAATAAATCCCAGGAAGAATATAAAATTAATTTATTTGCTAATGACATTTTAGTATATTTGGCTGACCCGGCAGGCTCTTTGGTAAGACTAGGGCCTTGCTGGACAATTATGGTATAATCTCGGGATATAAAATTGGAATAAAAGTGAAATTGTACCTTTAGGTAGAGGAGACCATGCCCAATATGGCACTTAGTTTAGATAGATTAAAGCACTGATTCTTGAGAATTTGGATAAAACAAGTTTTAATTTTGAAAAGAAAAAAATTTAAATATTAAGAAATCTAAATTTATATGTTCATAGAACAAGGTCTCAGCAATCAAACAATATTTCAGTACAACCTCCTGATTTTGTAACTTTTTCATGAAATGTGTTTTTCCTGTCATTACTTAGTTTCTGTCAACACAGTCAGACATAATAAAAAGCTAATTATTCCTATTTATTTAGTCTTATATAGATTTAGAGCTTTTAAATCATTGTGTCTACACCATAGGTACACATATATGCTGTTAAATGTTGAATATTCACTTTTGTTCATTTTTTATACTACTTCACGTGTACTCCTTTAAAAACTCTTACATCATGCAACTTTTATCATTAGCATTAATTTTGGTCATAAAGAACACATTTTTAATTTTAAAGAGACAATTACTTTAATAAATCAACTGTTCTGGAGGAACAGATTGTAAGCATATTAATTTAAAACAAATTAATCTGACGGTGGTGACTGAGACCTGATGGTGGTGGCAGTGGCCTAATTACAACAAACAATTCCAACCTTTTCACCACTCAAGTCAATGCTTCCTTGCTTAACAACTTTATCTAACAATTTGGTACAACAGATAACAATTTGTCATGTACATTTTATCCTACTGTAAATATTAACAACAACAGTAAACAGCAAAATAAAAACTACAGTACAACTACAACATTTAAGCATAAACATCAGAAAACACACCAGGAACTAAAAAAAATCCATCCATTTCTGGGCTTGAAAATCTTCAAAAACGTTCAGTGCGCTTTATCAGGAAGTAGACGATTAATATGCTCCTCCTCTATGAAGTCCATGACTTCAGCAGACAGGTGGCAGATCTCCCTCACCCTGCTTGCATGACCCAGTGATGATGGCTCCATCAGTTTGACCAGAATATCTTCAACTGGTATGGAGCACATATCCTTTCCACCTGGTTTTGGTTGGGAGCGTGTGTTGGGCCCATGAGGGTGGAAAAACTCCATTTGAACATCTTGATGATGAGCATCCACAGTAACAGCCTCTGCTAACCACCAATTTTGGTCATAAATGACTGCAAGCCAATCTCCACAATTAATGACACCAGCAGATATATCTGTCATAGTCTCCTCAGGACCACCCTGGGGTTCCTGCTCTATTTCCTCAATCAGCATTGCCAAAGGCCCTCTGTTCTTTCCCATTGTGGTAGGGCCATCATTCTCCTCAGCCTGTACCCTGGCGTGTGTATTTTCAGTCAACTGAAATGTTGTTGGGCTGAAACACTGGCATATCTGTAGCTCACTGCAGAGACATGACAATGATCTGCAATGGATGCTGCTTCCGTAAGGTATGACCTGATGGATTTTCCTCATTGCTGGTACAGGTTTTAGTGGTTGAGAAAGGAGTACATCATATGTCTGCATGTCACCTTCAGCAAAATGATAGAGCTGAGTACTGCCAAGGCTTCTCCCAACCATCTCATGGAAGATTTTGCTTCCTTGTAGCATCTGTTCTGTTCTTTCTCTTGGTGATTCTTGTGTTTTTTTTTTATTTCTAGTTTGCTCTAGTCACCAACGCTTTTTCAGTTTATTCCTATCTTTTATTATCTCTTGAAGTTCATTTTTCAAAACTTTCATCTCTCTCAAGTATCTTACTCTTGTTTTCTTTCTTTCCCTTTCCCCTGCTATAGACTGCCTACTGCGAGCTGGCTCCTGTATAGTCTGATCCAATGGACTATCTGGGGGAGTTTCTGGGCATTCTGGGCCCTTTCTCTTACGCTCCCTTGACTCTTGCTGTCTACGTTTCCACGCCTTTCTCTTACTCCTCTTTTCCCTTTCATTCAAATTACTGATAGTTTTTATCTTCTCTACTCTCTTCTTCCATCTTTGCTTTTCCTTTCTCAGGTATTCTCCTTTAACTCTGGCTCACTAAGTATTTTCTGTCTCCACTTTTTTTGGTATTCCCTGTTTCTTCTCCTTCGCTCCTCCACTGATAGCTGCTGCCTAGCCATAACTTCCTAAAATACATAAAAGGAAGGTCAGAATTTAATGGAATTACTATGAAATGAAATTTTATAAAATGATTATGAAATGGTGCAACTAAATTCATTTATGGTTTTAGTCATTGGGGATACATACAGTAACGAAATATTGTAGGCCTGTGTGTGGAAGAAATAAAGGGGAGATTATGTATATTACAAATAAAGAGGTTAATGAAATATTACAAGCCATATTACTATTTATTGTGATCATAAATTATATTCAAGCCACTGAGGCTGATTTTGGATGTTTTTGTCAACACCGTCAGACAGAACACCTGACGGTGGTGACAAAACACACTTTTTTACATGACATACATGAGTTGTATAAAGGAGCCATCTTGTTTTCCCTCTGTTGCTAGCTGCCTCTGGCCTCTACTTAAAATGCATAAATTTATGTCATAATTTTAAATAATTCTTTCTATACAAAAGAGGCAGTGTTGACACATCATGGTTGTGACAGTAGCAACATCAATAAATATGTAAAAATTATTGAAAAAATAGCAAACTTACAGGAGCTTGTTTGACCTTGTTGCATTTAGCAGATGTGGAGGGTGAACAGGGGCTCCTCAGGAATATAGTTGAACATGTGGTTGCCTGATTTTATTGCTTTTTTGTAAATACCTGATGGTGTTGACAAAAACTTGGGACGCATTTTGAGCAACCACAAAATAAGAGTAAATATTGTTGAAAATTCACTGTTTTTAGTTTTAAAATAGTTTTTTCACTCTACTCTTTCATCTGGCATATATGTTATACATTTTTAATGATTTTTTCCACACTTTTTTATAAAAAATTGAAATGATAATCTCTTACCTGAGGACAACTGATTTTGTGGGTACAGGGCTATCATATAATCATATAATTTATAAAATTAAAAACAAACATATGAAAAAATGTGGCATTCGTGCAAAAGACCCTCAGATGATCAACCCTGATTATTTTAAATAAGAAAATGTTATTCATTTTCAACGGAATTAGTACTTTTCTTAGTGGGACATGTTTTCACCAAAGTCTCAAGAATCAGTGAAAGATTTACGTCAGCATCAGAGACTAAAATCACAGGACGATCAGGAGCTGTGGGAGTTTGTGATGGTTTCTCCATGTTTTGATGTTTAAAGCAAGCATAGAAGGCATTGAGCTCATCTGGAAGTGAAGCCACTTGATTTTACTTTATAAGAGCTGATAGTATTCAAGCCCTGATACAACTGTGGAGCATCCTTCCTTGATTCAAGTTTAGTCCGGAATTGCCACCTTGCCTGTGAGATGGCTTTCTGGAGATTGTACCTGGACCTCTTGTAACATTCTTGGTCACCAGACTTGAATGTCTCTGATCTGTCCCTCAGCAGTTTGCAGATCTCTTGGTTCATCCAGGGCTTCTGGTTGGAGAAGACTGAATGATTTTGTGGGGACACATTTGTCTACAACTGCTTTTATAAATTCCATGACAACTATGGTGTATTCATCAGTGTTGACCAACATCATTCATTTATCATTACTCTGACACGGCAGTGCACACTTTGAGCAGTTTTCAAGCTGGAAGTCACTTACCAGATCAATTACCTGGCTCTCATATATTGCTCATTCCTTTGAAGGAGCAGTGGTTGGCACATTTGTAACCTAGTTCTCAGTGCAGAGTAACTGAATGGGGCAAAGTTTGGAATCCTTCTTGCTGTTCAAAGACAGGTTTATTCAGAGGAAGCGCACTGCACCACAAAGCAGGAACTTCTCCCAAAACAAAGTCCCCTTAGTGAACTCCATCCCTTTCTTGACTCTAAGGGGCTAATGCCAGTTGGAGGACTTATAAAGAAGGCACAATTCACTTCAAATGTATCTCACCTGATCATTATTCTGGGTAAGCACCAATCACCTTTCTGCTCATTAGACATTACCTTGAGCAAGAATGTCAAGGTCGATGTTTTCGAAGTGAGAACGGTTAAAGATGATGCAGTAAGACTGTTTCCAAGAGCAGTCTCTGAGATTATCCTTCTTTTACCAAATACTTAGTGAAGTAATCACTTGACTTGTAGTATCAGTTGTTAAGTTTGACATCACATGGATACCACGTAGGGAGTGTTCGGGCCTCTAGAGGTGCAGTTCATTTTGTATGAAGATCAGTGGTTTTTTTTTATACCACTTTCTTTATTCTGATTTGAAGCACAGTGAAAAGACATTCATCGCCATCCATTTTTTATTTGCCCTTGAATATCTATGAGTCTTAAGTTTGGTAATAGTGGTAAACATTTAGTAGATGTACTTTGAAGAAAGAATTATGTTTAAGTTTAGCTTTCTTGACTCTTGTTTACACTGTATAGTTATGGAGTATTGCATAGGTGTGCTACCTTGGTTAACACCTGTTGTGAGAATAATCAACAGTATTAGTATATTCAGGTACACAATGATTCTTTATTGAATTTCATGTGTATTTTACTTCACTCTGCAGTTTTAAACAAAAAGAGGTCTCATTTTAAAACCCTATAAAAATGCTTCCTTCCTGGATCATCTGTGAGAAAGTTTTAGCTCCCTGCATTGCTGTATCCACGTGCACAGTGAGGGCAGTAGAATTCACATTACATTTACATTTCTGATACAGTCATGTTTATGTTGAATTTATTGGGCAAAAGTTACTAACAGATGAATTTTGTATATTATTGACATAGTTATTGGTGATTTATTTTGCTTGTTCTGTTATTAAAACTGAAATACTGCCAACAAATTACTTGTATTGGATTTACTATGACTGACACTGAATTACTCTGCGCTGATTCATTCCCTCATGCTCACAGGCAATTACAGCTAATGCATTAATTATACTAATCTAAAAATTGGATTGCACCTAATTTTGCCGTGTTGAAAGATCTTTGTGACTGGTGCCAGCAGAAATCAATCCCCTTCAAAATATCAAAAAGTGGGTCAAAAACAAGTTCTCAACAGTGGCAGTGTGTTTTACACTGAGAAAGAAGTGTTGATATGGAGCCTGAGCAGTTCTCAATTGGACCTCATTTAATTCAGCGTGGTTGCTGCTACTTAGCTTCAAAAAAAAAAGTCTGCTCTTAAAAGCGCAATCCCCATGCAGCCAGATATTAGCAACATGTAGTGTCTTTGTTGGCTCTTTTTATCATTTTGGTGGGAGAAGCTTCAGGGGTTGACTTACTGAAGGGATAATGTTTGTGAAGGCAGTTATCCCTCAATAAACAGCAGTGACTGAAGCAACAATGTGACACAGTGGTAAGCATGTCTAAAACTAAGGGACTTAGATTTAAGGTGAGATGAAAGAGGTTTAAAGGGGATCTGTGAGGTAAATTTTTAGCTGGTATCTGAAATGAAGTGCCAGGAGAGATGGCGAGGACAGGAAAATTAACAACATTTAAGAGGCACCATGATAGTTACCTGAATTGAGCAAGGTATAAAGCAACGGGGAATTAATGCAGCCAAGTGTGATTAGTATAGACGGCCATAATGGTCTGGGGTCACCATAGATCAGGTGGGCCAAATGCCTTTTTTCTTTGCTGTACTCTATTAAAAATAAAGGGTGATGGGGTGGAGATATGTCTTTACATATACTGCAGTGCTCCTTCCCTCCGCTAGCCCGCAGGTCACCCTTGGGCAAGGTGTAGTACCTGCTTAGCCCCCTGATCAGGGGTCACATGAAGCCATGGTGGTGATATAGTGGTGGTGGGTGGTCATTTGAGCAGTTTGTGTATTTCACAAGCTGGGGTCACCCACCTTGAAAAGACATTGCCCAGAAAAAGGCAATGGCTAACGATTTATAGAGAAAAATTTGCCAAGAACATGGGGCTCTGATCACCTACATCATACGATACAGCACATAAGCAAATTTTATTATCAAGGTACATGTAGTATATTTCACTATACACAACCCTGAGATTCATTTCCTTGTGGACATACTCAACAAATCTTTCAAATAATAATGATGATGATGACTGCATTAAAGGAATTTTAAAAAATTAAAATCATAAAAACTATCTAGTTATATTTAATTATTCAATTAACCAGTTACAAACATGAAAACATGCAAGTAACTAGTTATTTACAAAGTGATGCAAATGCATATAACATGATTCTTAGATTTAACTAAACATCAATCCTTCCAATTATAAGCTGAACACAATAAACTATGTATCTCCAAAGTGTTTCCTCTCAAGACTGATAATCACAATAGATTACCTCACCAAAAGGCTTCATATTTCACTGCCCATTCCATACTAAAGCTGTTGACTACATGTCATTAAAGTACATTAAGTTATGTATATTTCTAAATACAGTATCATAGAATAGAACATAGAAATTCACAGCACATTACAGGCCCTTTGGCCCACAATGTTGTGCCGGCCATGTATCCTATTTTAGAGACTGCCTAGAATTTCCCTACCGGATAGCCCTCCACCTTTGCAAGCTCCATGGACCTATCTAAGAGGCTCCTAAAAGACCCTATTGTATCTGCTTCCACCACCGCCGCCAGCAGTGCATTCCACGTACCCACCACTCTGTGTGTGAAAAACTTACCCCTGACATCCCCTCAGTACCTATTTCCAAGCACCTTAAAATTATGCCCCCTCATGTTAGCCATTTCAACCCTGGGAAAAAGCATCTAGCTATCTACACATCTGGGTTGAACTCCATCTGCCACTTCTCAGCCCAGTTTTGCATCCTATTGATGTCCCGCTGTAACTTCTGACAGCCCTCCACACTATCCACAACACCCCCAACTTTTGTGTCATCAGCAAACTTACTAACCCACCCTTCTAATTCTTCATCCAGGTTATTTATATAAAAAAAATCACAAAGAGGAGAGGCCCCAGAACCGATCCCTGCGGGACACCAACTGGTCACCGACCTCGATACAGAATATGAACCATATCAATTCTTATCTTAACCCTAATGATGACCAGAAACCCCAACAACCTGCAATAATTAAAATTGTACATTATTCCCAGCAAATTGTCAAGTAAAACATCAAAACATACTTCAGACTGCTGTTTATCGATTACCAGAGGACCATAAGACCATGAGATATAGATGCAGAATTTGGTCATTTGGCCCATCGAATCTGCTCTGCCATTTCATCATGGTTGTTCCATTTTTCCTCTCAGCCCAATTTCCTGCCTCCCTCCCCCCACCCCGATTCCCTTCGAGCCCTGCCCAATCAAGAATCTATCAACATAAATATACATAAAGACTTGTTCTCCACAGCTGCTTGTGGCAAGGAATTCCACAGATTCACCACTTTCTGCCTAAAGAAATTCCTCTTCATCTCCGTTCTAAAAGGATGCCCCTCTATATTGAGGCTGTGTCCTCTGATCTTAGATTCTCCCACGATAGGAAATATTCTCTCCACATCCACTCTATCAAGGCCTCTCACCATTTGATAGGTTTCACCTCTCATTCTTCTGAATTCTAGTGAATACAGGCCCAGGGCCATCAAACACTCTTCATATGACAATCCGTTTAATCCTGGAATCTTTTTTGTTAACCTCCTTTGAAAATTTCTCCAGGTTCAATGGGTACATTTAATGTCAGAGAAATGTATACAATATACATTCTGAAATTCTTTTTCTTCCCAAACATCCACGAAAACAGAGGAATGCCCCAATGAATAAATGAATGACAGTTGAACGTTAGAATCTCAAAGCCCCCCCCCAGCTCACCCCTCCTATGCACAAGCAGCAGCAAGGCAATAACCCCGCCTCACTCCCACCAGCAAAACAGCATCGGCGCCCCTCCGCCAAGCGCTCAAGCGTGCAGCAAAGCATCAATAAATACGCAGACTTGTAGTACCCCAAAACGACTCATTCACCCGGTAATTCGACATACCATAGGCTCTCTCTCCCTAATAAGGGAAAAAGAGGTGCCCCCGTTTCACAGCAAGAGGGGAGACATAACAAACAACTCGCTGATTCACGATGTTAAAAGTCTGTTGCGTCACTTTTTCCGAGCTCTGTGCCCAGAGAGTCGGCACCATAAAGGCGCAGCTCTCTGGACACACAATCCCCAGAGCTAACCTGCTGCTCCCGATTTTCCGTGTTCTCCTGCGACGCTTCAGTCAGGGGCACCGGCCTGGAATCAGCCCATTTCCAGAGCCACGAAAATCCAGAACCCTGAACGCGCACTCGCCTTCCAGGCTGCGACCTTGTGATAACAAAAAGCGGCCGGTCTTGAGGCCCTGAGAGCGGGTCCCATTCCCACAAAGAAGTGTAACTCCAGATCAGGGTCTTCAAAAGAACCTTGAAAAAGAGAAAAAAAAGAGATATCAAAGATAGAAATAGAGCTGTTTCCAAAGATGCAAGCGAAGCAGTTGCCATTTAGTGCCATCTTGACTTCACTCCACCTCTCTGCAGACCTTTCTAAAATAAGGACCTAAAACTGCTCACAATACTCCAAGTGGGGTCTCACCAGTGCTTTATAAAGTCTCAAAATTACATCCTGTCTTTTATATTCTAGTCCTCTTGAAAGGAATATGAACATCACATTTACGTTCCTCACCACAGACTCAACCTGCAAATTAACCTTCAGGGAATCCTGCACAAGGACTCCCAAGTCCCTTTGCACCTCAGATTTTTGTTTTTCTCTCCATTTAAAAAATAGTCTACCCTTTCATTTCTTCCACCAAAGTGCATGAGCATACACTACCCAACACTGTATTCTATCTGCTGGTTCTTTGCCCATTTTCCTAATCTGTCTGTCATTTTGTAACCTCTCTATTTCCTCAAAACTACCTGCCCTTCCACCTATCTTCATATCATCTGCAAAATTTGCAACAAAGCCATCAATTCAATTATCCAAATCATTGACATACAGTATAACATAAAAAGAATCAGTCCCAACACAAACCCCTGTCACTGGCAGCCAACCAGGAAAGGCTCCCTTTATTTCCCTTCTTTGCCTCCTGCCAAACAGCCACTGCTTTATCCATGCTAGAATCTTTCCTGTAATACCATGGACTTGTAGCTTGTTAAGCAGCCTCATGTGTGGCACTTTGTCAAAGGCCTTCTGAAGATCCAAGTACACAACATTAACTGATTCTCCTTTGTCTATCCTGCTTGTTATTTCTCCAAAGGATTCTAATGGATTTGTCAGACAAGATTTTCCCTTGAGGAAACCATGCTGACCACAGCCTATGAGTTTCCGAGTGCTATGTGCTCTGAAACCACATCCTCAACGATTGACTCCAAAATCTTCCCAACAATTGAGGTCAGACCAACTGGCCAATAATTTCCTGTCTTCTGTCTCTCTCCCTTCTTGAAGACTGGAGTGACATTCGCAATTTTCCATTCTTCTGGAACCATTCCAGAATCCAGTGATTCTTGCAAGATCACTATTAATACCGCCACAATCTCTTCAGCCACCACATTAAGAACACCATCTGACTTATCTACCTTCGGACCTTTCAGTTTCCCAAGCACCTTCTCTCTAGTAGTGGTAGCTTCACACACATCATGACTTTTGGCACCTGGAACTTCCACCATACTGCCAGTATGTTCCACAGTGAAGACTAAAGCAAAACACTTGTTCAGTTTGTCCACCATTTCATTGTCCCCCATTACTACTTTTCCAGCATAATTTTCTAGTGGCCCAATATCCACTCTTGCCACTCTTTTACACTTTATGTATCTGAAGAAACTTTTGTTATCCCCTTTAATATTATTGGCTAGCTTACTTTTGTATTCCATCTTTACTTTCTTATTGACTTTTTAGTTGACTTCTGTTGGTATTTAAAAGCTTCCCAATCCTCTATCTTCCCACTAATTTTTGCTCTATTATATGCCCTCGCTTTGGCTTTTATGTTAACTTTGATTTCCCTTGCTAGCCATAGTTGCATCATCTTGCCTTTAGAATATTTCCTCCTCTTTGGGATGGATATATCACATGCCTTCCAAATTGTTTCCAGAAATTCCAGCCATTGCTGCTCTGCCATCATCCCTGCCAGTGTTCTTTTCCAATCAATTCTGGCCAACTTCTCTCTCCTGCCTCTGCAATTCCCTTTACTCTACTGTAATACTGATACATCTGACTTCAGCTTCTCTTTCACAAATTTCAGGGCGAATTCGATCATATTATGATCACTTTCCACTAATAGTTCTTTTACATTAAGCAATCTAATTAATTCTGGTTCATTGCACAACACCCAATCCAGAATAGCTGATCCCCCAGTCGGTTCAACCATGAGCTGCTCTAAGAAGCCATCTCGTAAGATTTCCCCCTCTTGGAATCCCACACCAACCTGATCTTCACAATCTACTGGTCTGTATATAACTCCCATCAGGGTCTTCTTACTCTTGCAGTTCCTTAGCTCTATCTACAATGATTCAACACCTTCCAACCCTCTTTCTAATGATTTAATTTCAGTTTTTTTTACCAGCAGAGCCACGCCACGCCTTCCTGCCTATCCTTTCAATACAATGTGTATCCTTGAACATTAAGCTCCCAGCTATAATCATCTTTCAGCCATAATTCAGTGATGTCCACAATATTATACTTGCCAATAAGTAACTGTGCTGCAAATTTATTAACCTTATTCCGTATACTGCGAAAATAATACTTAGGTTGGCTAGAGTTGTTCAGGTGGGTTTAAACTAATTTGGCAGGGGGATGGGAACCAGAGTGATAGTGCTAAGCATGAGGTAGTTGGTTTACAAACAGAGGCACTGTGTAGTGAGACTCCTAACAAGGAGAGGCTGACAATAGGGCAAAATTGGAGGCAACAGGATGAGCTGCAACATAAAAGGCAGACAAAATCGAAAAGGGTGAATACAGGACTAAAGGTATTATTTTCTAGCTAACCTGTTTGTAAGGATATTAGACCCGTCGGGTTCAGGTGTAACCCATCCCTTTTGTACAGGTGATGCCTTCCCCAGAAGAGATCTCAATGATCCAGAAATCTGAACCCCTGCCCCCTGAACCAGTTCCTCAGCCGCACATTCACCAGCCAAATCATCCTATTCTTATTCTCGCTGGCACGTGGCACAGGCAGCAATCCAGAGATTACTACCCTGGTGGTTTTGTTTCTCAGCTTTCTACATAGCTGCCTAAAATCTCTCTTCAGGACCTCCTCACCTTGTCTACCTATGTCATTAGTGCCAATATGCACCAAGACTTCTGGCTTCTCACCCTCCCTCTTGAGAATGCCATGGACACGATCCGAGATATCCCTGATCCTGGCACCAGGGAGGCAACATACCATCTGGGCATCTCTATCGTGCTCACAGAACCTCGTCTCTGTTCCCCTGACTAAGGAATCTCCTATCAACACTGCAGTTCTCTTCACCTCTCTGCTCTTCTGAGTTACAGCACCAGACTCAGTGCCAGAGACCCGAACACTGTGGCTCCCCCCAGTAGGTCGTCCACCTCAATAGTATCTAAAGTTGTATACTTATTATTGAGGGGAATGGCCACAGGTGTACTCTACACTGGCTGTGCATTTGCCCTCTTTTTCCTGCCAGTCACCCAGTTACCTGTCTCCTGCAAGCTAGGGGGTAACTACCTCCCTGTAGCTCCTGTCTATCACCTCCTCATTCTCCTGTATGAGCTGAAGGTCATCAAGCTGCAGCTCCTGTTCCTTAATACACATTCTCAGGAGCTGTAGCTCAGTACACCTGGTGCTGATGTGTTTATCTGGGAGACTGGACTTCCAGTCTTCCCAGACTTCCCACATCCCTCAGAGAGTTCAAAATACTGCCCCTGGAGCCATATACTATTCTATGCACTGATAGATGAGGAATGAACAAATAAGAACAGAGAGAGGGTGCCTAACAAGACAACCTACCTCACACAAGCCTGACCTCACCTAAGCCTGATGAGCCAAAGCCACTCTAAAGACTGGCACACTCCGAAACAATGGCCACTCAATGGACAGCCAATCTGCTTGCATTTGGATTATTCTTATTGGCCCTTTCTAATTAGTCCCTCTTCCTGATTTGTTGCTCCTGAATTTAAAAAAAACTGCTGCGATGCTCTGCTTTCAAAACCTCAATCGTCGCCCTGATTAAAAAGTAACTCTTTTTTTTGCGCCCCTGGTGTGGATTGTCCAACTCAGAGAAAACTGTCTCGAAGCTCTGCTTATTAAAACTTGAACACAGAGCTGACTGAAATATAGCTCTTTTTACGCACTGCCTCTTGCTGATTGGCTTCTCCTCAAGTCAGAAAAACTGCCACAAAACTCTGCCTTCAAAATCTCCAGTTTCCACCCTGATTAAAAAGTAGCTCTTTTTATGCACCTCTGGTGCGAATTACCCAACTCAGTGTTTAATACCATTATCCCTCAGTATTAATCCCCAAGCTTTTAAACCTGGCCCTATGTACCTCCCTTTGTGATTGGATCCTCGACTTCCTCATCAGGAGACCACAGTAAATACAGTTTGGTGATCTCCTCCTCATTGACAATCAACACAGACACCTCAAGGACGCATGCTTAGCTGACTGCTCAACTCCCTCTATCCGCATGACTGTATGGCTAAGCACAGCTTAAATATCTTGGAGGATCTGTCCTGGGATAACACTTTGATGCAATCACAAAGAAGTCATGCCAATGGCTCTACTTCATGAAGACTTTCACCAAAGACTCTTGCACATTTCTACAGATGCACAGTGGAGAATATTCTGAGCAAGTGGCGTCACAGCCTGGCATGGAGTCTCCATTGCACAGGATCACAGAAGGTTGTCGACTCAGCCAGCCCTATCACAGGCACAACTCTCCCTGCTATCAAAGGCATCTTAAAGAAGCGGTGCCTCAAGAAAGTGGCATTCATCAATAAGGACCCTCACCATATGGGACACGCCCTCTTCTTGTTACTATCATCTGGGAGAAGGTACAGCACCCTGAACGCCCAGACTCAATGAATTAGGAGCAACCTCATCCTATCCACCATCAGGTTCTGAGCTTTCCATGAGCCCATGAATACCACCACATGATTTCTTTTCCTTTGCACTATTTATGCAGTTTGTAATTTTTAGTAATTTTATGTCTTTGCACTGCACGTCTGCCACAAAACAACAAATTTCATGCCATACGACACAGTGATAACAAACCTGATTCTGATTCTAAGCCCCATAACCTCAGTAATATTCACTTCTAATTTAAATCCTTCTTGTGATTCCTATCCTGCACACACTGTGTCTTACAATATGACTCTCACATCGGCTTCCCATGGACACTGAAGGCTTTATCTTCCTGCTGTCCCTTTCAAGGTCAGAACATTTGAACCCCTTTGATTGTCTCCAATGGTCATGTCTCAGCCAAACTGTTTTCTGGCCATTGTGGTGCACTTCAGCGAGTATGCACTCAGAGAATATCAGTAACATCATTCATGGGCTATTCAGAACTGTTGAATTGCCTCCACATTGCAACAAGTCTTCCCTCAAGTCATCCATCTCAGCTCATTCAGAACAGTTGGTGACCATGAAGACAGTAGACATTCGTTCTCTCCAGCAACAAAAACGCAAAATACTGGAAATGCTTAGCAGGTCAGGCAGCATCCGTGGAAGTTGAAACAGAGTTAATTGGTCAGACTGAAGAGGCTACAAGAGAAGTGTGGAAGTGAATTAACAAATTAGTTTTGAACTGCGGAAAGACTAAGGGAAGGATGAATAGAGCAAATGGATTGGATGAGGTCAGGGTTTCCCAGGAGAGACAATGTTAAGGGAGCAACCTGGTTAATTAATGACCTGACTGTAGAAACAAGTTGTGGTCAACATCTTATTGAGGACAAAGGAAACAAAAACCCAAGCATTCTTTGCCAGAACTTGCAGTCTTACTCTGCAGCAGCACCTGATTGAAATGTCCTCCCTACAACTCCTTGTGCCAGTGGATTCTTTCCAAACACTCTAGTGATCAAGCTATCTCGTATCCACTGAACAAGTTAGTGACATGTAATATCATTGCTGCTGCAACCTGCAAATATTCCCATTACCCAGTGAAAGCAAGATCACTGTCTCCATCATTCCCTAGACAGAAGCTACCCATCAGATACTGTTCATCACTCCGGGACATCACATCCTGAATACAGTTCTGCGGACTGGTGAGTTGATTGATATGTTATATGCAGCATGCTGTTGGATGGGTTGACTGGGTTATGAACTTCCTTTACTTGGCCTTCACCTGTATCCAACACAGGAGACAAAGTACTCTCTGCCTTTCCATATTCTCCTCCTTCAATCTGAGTAGCCTTGAGATGCAGATTCCCAGAAACTGAATTTCAAGGAAGCTTTGAAGCTGCTAAAACATTGCTCTTGTCCTTCTGGAAATTGACAAGAAGAGCATAAAACTTCAGAGTAGAATTAGGTTATTTGGCCCATCAAGTCTACTCCACCATTTCATCATGGCTGATTTATTATCCCTCTCAACCCTATTCTCCTGCCTTCTCCCTGTAACCTTTGATGCCCTGACTAATCTCTTTATTCCCCCCTCCTTGCCTCCTGCCAGTCAGCTAATCTTCTAACCATTCTAGTATCATTCCTGTAATACCATGGGCTCTTATCTTCTTGAGCAGCCTCATGTGTGGCACCTAATCAAATGCCCAATGAAAATCCAAGTAAACAACATCCACTGCCTCTACGTTGTCTACCCAGCCTATTATTTACAGGCTTACAAGGTTGTGCAGCATGCAGCACTCCACAATAGTCTCTGCAGTTGCTGGTCATGTACTGCAGATACAAGGAATATTGTTCTGTTTGTCACATCGTCAATTCTAGATAAAACATGATTTCTACTAATTACTCGAGTAAGGTGCAAGTTTGAATCAATTGTCCAATGAATGACCCAACACTTGTCAATGGAGAAATTTCCTCAAAATTCAAGTTTGTCCAAATAGATGATTTTAAAACAAGATTGACCCATCCTTTGACAACATTACAAGCTATGTAGTTCCTATAATATGCAGGCACCACACTGATGCAGTGTAGATCTTGAGCAAACTTAAGACGATCTTCATATTTATCCTCATCTTATCTCTCCTCAGCTGGTGAGATTGGTGTAGCATTGTAAGCATTGTTCTTCCATTGTTTTTGAAAATTTGGAATGATGTTACCAGGACTTGAGGACCTGAGTAATAGGGAAAGTTCAAAGTAAATTTATTATCAAAGTACATATATGTTACCATATACAACCCTGAGATTCTGACTATAACAGGGTCAATCAAAGATCAACCAGTATGCAGAAGACAACAAACTTTGCAAATGCAAATATAAATAAATAGCAATAAATAACAAAAACATGAGATAACAAGAAAGTGAGATCATTGGTTGTGGGACCAACTCAATGGATGGACAAGTGAGTGTCATTATCCCCTTTTGTGCAAGGTCTTGATGGTTGAAGGGTAGTAACTGTTCTTGAACCTGGTGGTATGAGTCTTGAGGCTCTTGTACCTTCTACCTGATGATAGCAGAGAGAAAATAACATGGCCTGGGTTCTGGGGATCTCTGATGATTGACGATGCTTTCCGACAACGGCATTTCATGGAGAGGTGCCCAATGGTTGAATAGGTTAGGGCTTTCTTCCCTGGAGCATAGGAGAATGAGGGGAGATTTGATAGAGGAATACAAAATTATGAAGGGTAAGATGGGGTAAATGTAAGCAGGCTTTTTCCACTGAGATTGGGTGAGACTAGAACTGGAAGTCACAGGTTGAGGGTGAAAGGTGAAATGTTTAAGGAGAACACGAGGGTGGAACCTCTTCATTCAGAGGGTGGTGAGACTGTGGAACTAGCTGCCAGCGGAAGCAGTGGATTCAGGTTTGATTTCAACACTTAAGAGAATTTCGGATATGTACATGGATGGTAGGGTTATGGAGAGCTATGGTCTTGGTGTAGGTTGATAGGACTAGGCAGATTAATAGTTCAACACAGACAAGATGGGCTGAAGGGCCTGTTTCTGTGCTGTAGTATTCTATGACTCTATGACTCTAAAAGGTAGCTCTTGTCTCATAGGACACATTTCTATCAGTGAACATCTCCAGGAAGAGCAGGTCACAACAGCAGCTGGAATAAATAATATTCACCATCAAGAAATTCTTCACATTGTACTTTTGGGGAGTTGTAACTCTTCTGTTGTTGAAGATCTGGGTTATTATTCAGAGTTCTTCTGTAAACATGAGTGCAGCCCATGGATGTACGCTCACAGAGGTAACAGCAGTGCAGGTAAATCCCAGTCCTGAAGTGCATCTCTCAAAAAGCAATGGAATCCTTCCCTCGTGTGAATTGTGCTTCAGTTAAGTCTTTGATGCCACAGTGAGTGATAAGTTGGGCAATATGGTGGAAATCTGCTACTGTTCTTCTCTGGTCCAGTTGCCCAGAAGTTTAGAGTGGCTACGATCTCAATGGATGGACACGTCAGGAAAATGGATGTGGTGAAATATCTTTCTGCAGTTTTATATATCCATATTATTACCTGTGTCTGTGAATATAAATATTTTTCTAACAGATCCGGGTAGAATATGGTGTTTCTGAAAACCCTGAAGGAACCGGTTATTTGCAGATGGGCACGTCTTGCCTCTTGGCTCGAGTCCTCCCTACGTGCCTGTCACACTGATCTTGAGTCCTTCAGTAATGGAGGTGTTGTCAGAGGTCTCACCACTGAGCGGGTTATTGATAATGCAGCTCACTGTCTCCCTTTGTTAGTTGTAGCATCCTCTATAAACTACGGAAGGTATCTGAACAGCCGACAGTTAGAACTGAAATCGACCTGATGTCAGAAGAGTCCCTTTAAACATCAGGACAAGCAAGAGTGAGGGTTGGGCTCTTTTGATGATTTCTTGAGTGTTGTTGCCTGAAGCTTGGAGTGATAGTTTATGTTGATATGGGCAGAGTCAGGCTCTACAAGATTAGTGACATTAATAAGTAGACACCTAATGCCAGAAAAGGTCAGAGGCACTAGTCAAGTTATACAATGGGCTTCAGTTCACTTAAATGATTGTTATGGGTAAAACTGAGTTTAGATCACGTAGCATATAATCGCATCATCCAGTTTCTAAGTTACTATGCTTTAATTAACCAAGTTATTCACATTTATCAGATATGTTAACTAACAACACCACAATCACCCATCCAGCGCAGAAGACACGTACTGTTAGTTCACCTTATGAAATATCCATGCACAAGGAACATTGCTTTTCTGACGTATATTTAGTTCTAGATAAAAATGAGCTCAGCTAACTACTTGCAGTGTTGCAATTACCCACCCTCTTAAAAATATCTCCTAACAATCAGGATATCCAAACTGATAACTTTAAAGCAGGATTCAACTACACTTTGACAAAAAGAAGAGGTAAAAGGTTCATTTAACATGCAGTTCTGCATGTTGATGTAGAAGTGGCCAAATAATGAATTGGCTTTAAGGTTGGCATGTTAATACTTATCATACAGACACAGAAAGTCATTCTGCTACTCCAGCTTCAGTTTCAGCTGTGGTTATTGTTGTGGCTCAGTAGCACAGGTAGTAAAGCCACTGCCAGATATTTACTGTAGGTTCAATTCTGACCCTGATCACTGTTTGTACATTCTCTCTGTGACTGTGCCATTTTCCTCTGGGTACTCTAGCTTCCTCACACTTCTCAAAGATGTATAGTTGTTGGTTAATGGATCACTATAAACCATCCCAAGTGTTCAGGTGAGTGGTAGAATCTGTGGGAATTACTAGAATGTAAGGACAAAGGGAATAACCCACACACAATGCTGGAGGTACTCAGCAGATCAGGCAGCATTTAGGAAAAGGAATAATTCATTTATGTGTAACCCTCAGGTTTGGCCAGCATGCGTTTGTCTAGGGGAAGACAGCCTCTGGCTCAGCCAAACTGAGAAATCTCGTTTGTGTGGATGCTGTGTGATGTGTTGCCTGGTTGCAAATCCGAACCGCAAAATATCAGACAGGACACCGTATGCAATTTGACGATTGAACTTTATAAATCTTAATCTGACTCTAGGGTT
The DNA here is from genome assembly GCF_030028105.1 of Mobula birostris. Taxonomy (NCBI): domain Eukaryota; kingdom Metazoa; phylum Chordata; class Chondrichthyes; order Myliobatiformes; family Myliobatidae; genus Mobula; species Mobula birostris. The sequence continues at coordinate 26,191,856 of NC_092389.1, forward strand.
AGTAAAGAAAATAAAAAGAAAAAGGGCCCATTTTAATGAAACAGCCTAATGAGCACGTTGGAGCTCACGGAATCGTCCATTCGTTCCCCATCGACCTCCTCCGAGTGTCGCTGACCGTCAGACCCTCGTTCCCAGTCCACTCCATCCAGCGGTCACCAACTCTTTCCATTTGCGTCTTCTTGCTTCACCTCTTGCTGACAAAAGCCCGCAAAATCCCTGCTCCCAGACACACAAGAAACAACAACATGCCTCTCATTGGCTAGCACACATTCCAAAGCCCCCGTTATCTCTAGTCATAACCCAAACATTGCTGCTACAGAGAGACCATTACCTTAGCAGTGAAACATTACAGAGAGGCCATTACATTAGCATGAAACCTTACAGCGCGTTACATATGGAAAGTTATTAATTTCCATCGATGCTGCTGACCGGCTGGGTTCCACAGCATTTTGTATGTGTTACTCTGCAGAATATCTTGTGTTTACAATGGGATTACTGTGGAATTAGTGCAAATGGGTGAATGATCAATGACCTGTCTCCATGCTGTATTTCTCAATCTATCTAATCCTTTTGATACAGGCACCATAATACAGATGGTTTAAACCCCAGCAGTATCATTAATTCTGTAAAGGTGCTCCATCTACACCTGGAGAACATACCTGACGTGACAGGCTGTGTGAAGCTGTCATGCTACTGTGGCAAATTCACAGCTTTTGGTTGCATGATATGTTTCTTTTTCACACAAAAATAAATTTCTCCAAGTCTGAGTGGGAACAGATTTCCTGCATCTTTATGAAAGCTCCAGACACCCATAAGCCTGGAAGCTATAGAACTGCTTCAGGCTGTAGGCTGTTTCACGTCTGGCTGTTTAAATGAGCAGAAAAACTGATGAAGCTTGATAGCTCCTGACTATGAGAAGCAGGAATCTGAGAGCATGCAGAAGCAAGCCTTCACGCCCACAGCATCAATACAGCAGGGATTATTCTCTGACTTGTGTCCTTAGAAACATCTACTCATGGGGCACCATTCTGTTGCTCGGGGTTACCAGTGCTTCCCAGGAGGAGGGACCAGAGGGTTTGGCATGGAGCAGAAAAGGAGGAACCCTCCCAGAATTCCCTTCAAGTGGCTTCACAGTAGTTTGACAAGCTGCCATTTTCATCCCCCATTCCCAGCACAGGATGAGACTGGAGGCCGTTCAACCGACAAGCTGGGGGCCGGTGTGGGGTTTGGCCCCTGCGACTTCCAGATTGTTGGTTTCTGCTCTCTCAAGCATCAGCAATGGATTCTGGGAAGTGGTACTCTGCAACTCAGGATCAGAAGCAGAGCCTCAAAGTTACAGGAGTTTAACAAGCCGGCAGTGCGCAGACATATTTGACAAATGAATTTCAGTGTGGATAAGTGTGAGGTGATATATGTTGGCCAGAAGAGCAAGAGGCCACATGGGGCTTGGAAAACAAGACTGCGTATAAAGATCAGTCAAGGGATCTGGGGGGGGTACGGGTTCACAGTGCTTAGGATCAAAGCGCTAGTGAAGTGTGTGCTAAGATGAATCATTCTGTCAATCTATCTGGAGAATGTGTTGCTGACATTGCTGTTGTGCCGAAAAAAATCTGGCTGAGTGTTCAGCCCTCCACTGTTCTTTCCAAACTATGAAACCGATCTCATCACCATGTGACTTGTTGCCGAGTGAGTCACTGAGGTGATGTACAATAACTGCCTGTGAGGATGGTGGTGGCCAGCCTGGACTGAGCAATGCAGCCTCTCAGCACTGAAATGTAGAGGGCAGCACCGCGCACTGGCCAGCACAGTGGGCATGGGAAGCTTCTGGTGACAGGCAGCCTGCTCCATGTTTCATGGCTTCTCTCATCATCACCCATTGGATGTGATAGGAGCTGCTGCTTCCTCTTCTCTGATTGGCTCTCCTAGTCCGGATGGTACCAAGCTCCGCTGCTGCCATTGTCCTTTGAGTTGGTACAGCTGGCTGGGGAGGCAGCAACGTACATCTCATTCAGCATAGGGGAGACCACAGGATCTGAGCAATATGTCAACACACCAACCAGGAGACAATCAGTTCCTAGAAGTCACCACAGAGGCCAGGAACAGCCGTGAACGCCACATCTCACACTCAGCCTGACCCACCAGGCTGCAGAAGCGGCCTCTGCACGTTGCCTTTGCATTCCCCTCCATACTGACCCATATGGTGAGGAAGTGGCCATTTTGTTACCATCAAGTCCCAGCAGAGCAGTACGCAGTAAGAGCTGTCGCCTTTTGTAAAGTCCAGAGGAATCAGAATCAGGCTTATTATTGCTGACATATGCCGTGAAATCTGTTGTTTCTGTGGCAGCAATTGGGTGGTGTAGTAGTTAGGGCATCGCTTCACAGGGCCAGTGACCCGGCCTCAATTCCCGCTGCTGTCTGTAAGCAGTTTGTACATTCTCCTTGTGCCCACGTGGGTTTCCTCCAGGTGCTCTGGTTCCTCCCACAGTCCAAAGATGTACCGGTCAGCAGGTTAATTGGTCACATGGGTGTAATTGGGCAGCACTGGCTAGTTGGGCTGGAAGGGCCAGTTACTGTGCTGAATCATTAAATGGATTTAAAAATTGAAATTTTAAAAATTAAATACAATAAAATTACTATAAGCTACAATAAAAAATAAAATAAATTATGTAAAAGAGGAATAGTGAGGCAGTGTTCATGGGTTCGGAAATCTGATGGTAGAGGAGAAAAAGCAGTTCCTAAAACATTGAGTGTGGGTCTTCAGGCTCCTCTCTAATAGTAGTAATGAGAAGATGGCATGTCCAAGTGGTCAGGGTCCTCAATGATGGAGGCCACGTCCTTGAGGCAAGGCCTTTTGAAGATGCCCATTATGGACCTGGCTGAGTCTACAGCCCTCTGCAGCCTCTTTCTGTCCTGCGTATTGGAGCCTCCATGCCAGGCAGTGATGCAACCAGTCCGAATGCTCTCCACCGTACATCTGTAAACTTGCTCGAATCGTCGGTGACGTACTGAGTGACCTGAGGCTCCTGATGAAGTATACCCTCTGGCATGCCACCTTCATAATTGCATCAATATGTTGGGCCCAGGATAGATTCTCTGATGGGGAGTATGTTGATTTGCG